>NC_134590.1:23527500-24127500 GCF_037038515.1 Microtus pennsylvanicus
AAAGAGGGTTCTTTCTATATATAGTGTTGATTATTCATAAAATGCAGTAATATATGTTCTAAATTCTTGAAGATAAAGTGGAAGAGTAACTGTATCTTATTTTAATTAAATAAATAATTCATTAAAAAAACTTTGGTTTTACTTTCAACACACACACACAAACACAAGCAATCATAACAAATTAACAAATCAACACTTTACCCCACTCTCTCTGACATTAGTCATATCTTCATGAAAGACTCTTGCTTACTTGGCTATGCTTTTTTTTTATTTTGCCATGTTTATATCACATAATAAAAATGCTGACCATGATCTAGATTAAATAATTAAACTGAAAAGCCAGGTTTTAAAATTAGGCCTATCAGCACACAAAATCTTTTTTTTTTTTTTTTTTGGTCAGTAGGCAGAGTTTGACTGTGTTGACCAAACTTTCCTAGAACTTATGAACCTCCTGACTCGACTTGCATATTGCCTTAATTATACATGCACACTTAAATATCATGCAGACAATATTATAAATTCTATTATTTTATTAAAAGGTGCTTGCTGTGACTATGCAATTATTAAAGTAAAATTAAGCCCTGAATTTAGAGTATAGGTGATTCAATTTTTTTATTATATAGTTTGTTAAAACTAACCTAACCATTTCCATTCTATAGTCAGAATTAACATTCGTGCTATTTACAGGCAAACCTACCATAATAGCACAGTCCTCCCGGTATTTTATAGCCAATTTATGAGACTCAAAAGTGCAGGTGTGAAACAATCACTGGGTAGCTTGGAAAGAACATGGTAAGTATAGTTAATGTGCTTAAAAACAGGCTGAAGTGACGGCTCAAAACAGGTCTTGTAAAACACAAAAAGACAAGAGTTTATTTCTCTACACCCATGTCTGATAGTTCATAATCCTTGTAACTCCAGACTCAGGGCATCAGAACTCCCCTTCTGGTCATCACAGGCAACAGAAATCATGTGCACATAGTCCCACAGAGATACACTGACAAATCTATAATATACAATCAAATGTAATCTTAAAATTACATACATATATGTTATTTCATAAATCAAACATAGACAAAATTGAAGTAATGTCTTTTAAAGTATAGGGACAATGGTATGCATACACTGTTTTCTGCTGTCAACTTCTGCATGGTAAAACCTATGAGAGACTGTTCTTTTATGAACTGTATATTCTTTAACTATTTTTTTAAACATCACCTAGCTTACTTTTTCTTGCAACAACATGAATTTTAATTTAGTGTTCTACTGAAAATGTAAGTCATGTGTATAGAAAAAAACACACCAATAAATTTATTGTGAACGTATCAAAATATTTTTTATAATTCTTGATTTGTGAATTCTATTAAAATTTGATTTAGTTTATTCAGAAAAACTACTTTTTGTTGTGCTGCAAACTATTGTAAAATGATACAGATGCTCTAAAATTTTGCCTTGGTCATCTATTTTTATACTTATACTAATTAAACGTCTAAATCATTACTGAAATGAAATAATCAACTTTAAGTAATATCTTTGCCATAATGAGTTACCAATTAAGCTTAAAAATTCACTGGATCATTTGAAAGTAAAATATAATTATGAGATTCACATGAATTAAAAAACTATCATTCTAAAAATAGTGTGACCACTGATTTGATAACTTTTAAAAATCCACAGATTTCTATCCAAAGGTGCCAATGCTTCTGAACAATTAAAGAAATTTCAATGACCATCTGATGAAGTACAATAGCTAAAAAATATAAAGGAATCAATCTTATTTAATGACAAAGATACATTCACATATTTCATTTATTCCTATGTGACATCTTTATTCTTCTATTCAATTGAGTCATACAAATGAATGTATAACCATCTGAAGAAGCAGATTATTATAGATAGAGTTACATAGACAGAGCAGTGGGTTAAGAGCTTGCTTTGCAAACATTGCCTCCAAATGAAAGCCAACATGGATGGATAAGACAGATGATCATCAAACTTTCTGGCTAGCAAACTTATAGAAAGAGCTCTGTGTGTAGTGAAATATCCTATTTTAAAAATTAATAAATGAAGAATACGCAAAATTAACTTAGGGCCTTAAATGAGCATCCCAAACAGAGGCAAAGAAAAATGTAAATGCCTTGCATATATGTATATGTGTATGTATACATGTGTATATCTGTTACCATTATATACACAAATGAGCAACAAAAATAAGTAATATTTCATTCCTAATGTATCATAACATTTATTTTAAAATTGTAATAATATTCATCTATATCACAATTGTCACATAATTATTAGAAAAGGAAATAAAATTTGCTTAAGAAATATTTTTTCTTCAGATTGAAAATTTGAACTACAGTTATGATAAGCCACAATTCTACCTTTTTACCTTAATTATTAAACGTTGCTTTTAAATTTGTTTTGTTATAAAATTATTTAGTTTGCTTAATAGAAATTCTAATGTCTTTCCTGTACTAGAGTAGACAAGATGAATTTTCATTTTTCAGAGTACTACAAACAAAATTTCAAAACACTGTATCTGTGTTATTTAAACAATATTATATAAATTGTGCATTCTGATGCTTTGGTTTAAACCAATGACAAGAACTATGAAATAATCTGGAACTAACAAGCAAGGCATCCAGCAATCATTTACAAATGAAATATATCATTTGGAATGAAAAAACTTACTGAAGATACAAATTTATTTACATTGTATTATTTGCTTTTATGTAAAATTAAGAGATGACAAATAAAAATTGTCACTGCCATCAATTCACACCTCATGTTTTTCATTTGTTTTTGATATTGTCCCCTTTATTTGTCATTCTGCTCAATGGAAACAAATTATTTTAAAATGTAAGTCAATCATCTTTCATTTCACTGACAAGTACTCAGATATGCCATTTTAGACCCTTTGTGAATTTGAACCACACACAATATGCAAATTTTGATGGATGGTAGATTATTCAAACATACACTGAGACTTTTAGAAAACGTTTAAGTGCTTTCTCTCTTTCTCCCCGTGTGTGTGTGTATGTACGTGTAAATATGCATACTTGTGGGTGCACATGTGTGGAAGCCAGAAAACAACCTCAAGGTTAGTTCCTTAAGAGCCATGTACGTTTATAAAATAGAGTCTCTCAATGGGACTTGGGTCTGTTAAGTTAGGACAGAGTAACCCAAGGACCAACTTGTCTCTTCCTTGTGCTATGATTACAAGTGCTTACCATTGTTTCTGGCTTTTTTTTCCAGGGTTTTGGAGTCAACTCAGGTTCTCATGCTTTCATATCCATTTCTTTACCAATTAATCCATTCTTCTCAGGCCAAGAGATGAGATTATAAAGGAAACAGAGTAAGACATGGAGTTATGAGTCACTAATCCAGCCACTAAGTAAGCTGTGATAGGAAAACATTAAGACAAAGCCATCTGGGAATTTCAACAAGAATATATCTCAAAATAATGAAGTTAAAGGAAGTCAGACATTATTCTTCAGGGCACTGCTCACCTAGCATTGAAAAGACTCTGAGTTCAGTTCTCAGTATAAAAAAAGTTAAATTTAACATAAAAGAAATTATTCTAATGAATGGCATAATAAAAAATAATGATTAAATTTACACGATACTGAATTATTTATAAGAAAAATGTGTCATGGGTCCTAAAATCTTTACACCTAAAGACCTTAAAAATAAAATAACTTGACACTTATGTAAAAAATTTGTACCCCTTATATGAATCTGAGTGTTTACTTAATATAAAAATAATTTTGACAGTATTATAAACTCAATGGATTAGTTGTCCAAGATTTTAAAGACCTATTTAATGTATTCTACTTTTTTTATTTCCCCATGAACTTCAAGTAGTTTATTTTCTCTCATATGAATTTTAGGTAGATATTTTCTTAGTTATTTAATTATACTATAGTAATTTCTTTCATGTCTTGGCCATTCAATACTTAGTTCTGATGATGTATATCATACATATGGAAGTCAATACATATCTTTGCATGTGTTGATAACAAATAATAATGACTTAACTGAGAAAAGAAGAGTTGGTCAGCAAAATAGACTAATCATCTGTCCCAAATATAATACAATTTTAATGAGGGAAAGAAGTAATAAAAAAACAGTCATAGATTTTCTGTAATTCAATATAGACAGCAAAATCAAGGATTGGCTTCAGATATGCCTATATTGCTTTCTGATTTATACTGTTTGAATATATCTTAAAAAGATGAGCTATAGGTACATCCATTAAACCTAGGTAGGAAGTATTTTAATGCTTAATAACTCCCCATAATGTGACATGTCTCTCTCGATTAGTTGCAATAATTTTCCTTTAGCTGAGACTTACAATTTAAAGAAAAGGTCTGTTAATTCAAAAGGAAGCTAGGTTTTTCCACTAGGTTTTTCTATTTTGAGGAAAGACAAATGTGGACATAACAAAAATGCTATAGTGTTATTTCTGGCCCAAGAACTAAGAGAGTATGACATTGTAATTGAGGGATTACTAGACAACAGAGTACTAGGTATGGATGTGACTCCAGAATCTTGACCTCCAGATTGGCCTCTTCTAAAAGCAGATATTCAATTACTAGGAATTAGAACACTAGTTCAAGTGAAAAAAATCATGAGGTGGGTTGAATGCATAGGCCCAGAAGGACAGAAAGGAAGGCTGTTGCCATATGTAGCTAATATTGCAGTGAATTTATGGGGCTGCAGCAATGGAATATCCAGGTCAACATTTCTGGAGTCCCAAAAGCTCATGTTTCTAGGAATGATATTATAAGATATTATAAACAAAGGTCACCAGCCATTTAGGCTGTACAAGAACACAAAGCAACTAGCAAACCTTGAGAGGTACTGATGGCCTTGCCTTTAAAATAGTTAACTTAGAAACTCATATGGGTTAAGTAATGGCCTTTAATAAAATACAAATTGCAGGCTTTAGAACAGTGGGTGCAGGAACAAATAGATCCTCAACATATTGAAGAATCAACCAGCCCTTGGAATTCTCCTGTATTCATTTTTAAAAAGAAATCTGGACAATGGAGAATGGTGACAGATCTAAGAGCTGTCAACATATTATTTAACCTATGAACCCTTTTCAATCTGGAATTTCTCTGCCTTCTCTATTACCAAAAGGATGTCCTCTATAGTTATTGATTTAAAGGATTGTTTATTTACTATATTTTTACAACAAAGGACAGAGAAATTATAGGAGGCACATGTAGATAAAGTGAATCCAAATCTTAATTGCATTCTACTCATATTGCCTTCCAGAATTTCCCTTATAAGAATTTTAATTCAGAGGGAAGACATTATCTTAGACATCAACTAGAAATCTTGAAAATGTGACAGAATAATCTGATAAAGACATTTTTCAGCTGAGTTTCCTCTTCCCAGCTGTCCTTTGACAAGCAAGTTTGATCATCTCAGGTACACTACTTGTCTACTTGACCAAAACTACAACTTTTCTAAAGCATAATTATAAATTTCTAGTCTCCAAGATTTTATGTGGATATCACAATTTAAAATAATTGAGCTTTAAAATTCCCACAATCTATTAAATATCCAAGGCCTCTTTTAAATCTCCAGCTCCCCAAATTATAACTCCTGTAAAATTAAATGAACAAATAAAAATAACAACAACATTCACTTACTCTAATGTAAAGGAATAGCAACAATTTTTTTTGTAATAATACCACAGACAAAAGTGATTTAGTAAGGAGTTGCTTTATCTGGTTTCTACTTTCAGGTCAGAGGCTGAAGGAATCTAGGCAGAAACTCACATTGGAGCCTGGAGGCCGGCACTGAAGCAGAGAGCATAAAGGAACACTGTATATTGACCTCTGCCAGGTCACTTCCAACTCCCCTTCTTATGCATTGTTCATTCTATATCAATTGCCAAATAAAAAGTGCTCAACAGGTAGGCCCACAAAAAAAAAAATTGATGGAGGCAATTCTTCAACAAACATACCTTCTTCCATGGTATGTAGAGTTGACTATTACTTTTGAAGTACTCTTTTTTTTTTAATTGGCTATCACAAAATATGCAACAGAAAGGTCCTTAAATATCATGACATTTATCTAACTTTATTTGTTAAAATTTCACATTGTATATAAATCTGAAGATTAGTCTGAAGGAAATAATCTATTAAATAAATTAAAATAAATGTATAAAATATTCTAATTTACTACTTCTTTAAAAGTACACAATATATATGCATTAATACTTTGAATGGCAATTCATCTTTGCCTCAACCACAATTGCTTATTTGAAAGTTTTATATGTATGGGTAAATTCAATTTAAGGCAGAAGGGCTTACCTATACTATCGTTCATAGGCCCACAGATTTGATATATAGCAGTGAAAAATCTAATCTCAATATAAATTACTATAAATCATTAATGTAAAAATATAAGTAATATTTGCAAAATCAGTAAAATTCACAGGTGTAAGTTCATTATGCTCAAAACACTATTGCTAAAAGAAAACACATCGATGGTTGTTTTTCAGTACATTTTCATTGAAAATTTACCTTTCACTTTTAAATTCAAACCAATGCAGAAGTAAAAAGAGATTTCTACAAAGTATTGATTCAAGTACCAGTTTTTGAATGGATAGAAGATGATTTAGAGGGTTATTTGTTTGTTTGATTTTACCTTTTAGCCAGACATACAATAAAATAATTAAACTCTAGTTGAAATGATAAATTCAAGACTAGATTTTTTTTTAAGTTTTTTTTTTTTCAAGACGGAGTTTCTTTGAGTAGCCTTGACTGTTCTGGAACTCACTTTGTAGATCAGGCTAGTCTTGCACTCATAGAGATCTGCCTGTCTCTGCCTCCAAGTACTAAGATTAAAGGCATGTGCTACCACTGCCTGGATCAAGACTGGATTTTTAGATTTTCTGCCCAATGAAAAATCCTATATTTTTGTATATCTGTCAAAAAGATATTAAATAAAAGTTCCCACTGTAATAAACTATTAGGGAAAGACATTTGTTATGGTTTCAAGAGAAACATGACTTTATTTGTGATAAATTTAAAATGCCAGTAGGACCAGAAAATAAAATGTATTGATTTATATAAAACACATACTAAAATCTAACCATGTACTAGATACCATTAATATGATAGACAAGCAACAGACTAGATATAAATCAAACAAAAATATCACCCCAATAATTTTTATTTTCTAAGCATGAAATGTATTGTTAAATAGTAAGTAAAATTTGATCATGCAAATTGTAAAGACATAAACATGAGATGTGTTATAGAACTCAGAACACAAAATATCTAAGAGTAAATATGGATTTTTTGATACTATAGGTGACGAAGCTCTAACTAAAATAAATCAATTTTTAATAAATATATTCAGTGCTGTGGGTAATTGAGCCTATTAATAGTGAGGAACAGTGGTTGCAAAGATTCTGAAGAAAAATTGGGAAATAGCCTTGAATGCATTAGTACAAGAGACTACATACTAACTATAACATCGTAGCACAGAGACTGAGAGCAACAAATGGGACCTCCAGAAACTGAGAAGCTTCTATAAGGCAAAGGACACAGTCAACAAGACAAAACAGTGGCCTACAGAGTGGGAAAATATCTTCACCAACCCCACATCAGACAGAAGACTGATCTCCAAAATATACAAAGAACTCAAGAAACTAGACTTCAAACTACTTATTCAATTAAAATGGGATACGGACAGAACAGAAAAACCACCACTTATACTTGATGCTGCAACACAGTGAATGTAAATCCCCGGAAGTCCCAAAGAAGCTTTAAAAAGGGCTTCTAAACTGTGTGGTAGTGGCACATGCCTTTAATCCCAGCACTTGGGAGGCAGAGGCAGGCAGATCTCTGTGAGTTCGAGGCCAACTTGTTCTACAAGAGCTAGTTCCAGGATAGGCTCCAAAGCTACAGAGAAACCCTGTCTCGAAAAACAAAACAAAACAAAAACAAACAAACAAAAAAGAGATTTTCGATACACAAAATTGGAGCCAAAAAACAGCTTCATAGTTCATGTTACTCAGATGGGTTGTGGTATAGAGAAGTATACCCTGGTCATGAAGGGCTTTGAACAGCTGCATCTTACTCCTGCAGTCTCACTTGGGCAATGGCAAAAGAGGCTTTTTCCAGCTGTTGCCAGAAGACTTAGGAGCACAGGCACCTGTATGTATTTAGAAATACTACATAGGCTAAGGAGAGAAAGAAAAAGAAGTTAAATAGTCATTGATTTAAAAAATTTAGTTTTGCTGGGCAGTGGTGGCCCATGCCTTTAATCATACACTTGAAAGGCAGAGGCAGTCAAATCTATGTGAGTTTGAGGTCAGCATGGTGTACAAGAGGTAGTTACAGGAAAGATCCAAATCTACAGAGAAACCCTGCCTTAAAAATACAAAAAATAGCTGGGCGATGGTGGCGCACGCCTTTAATCCCAGCACTTGGGAGGCAGAGGCAGGCGGATCTCTGTGAGTTCGAGACCAGCCTGGTCTACAAGAGCTAGTTCCAGAACAGGCTCCAAAGCCACAGAGAAACCCTGTCTCGAAAAACCAAAAAAAAAAAAAAAAAGATAATATCAAAAATAGGCTATGAGAAAGTAGGAATTACGCAGGAAGTCTGGGTTATATATTTTATTGTGTTTTCTTTTTATTTTTAACAGTTAATGAGCTAACTACTGAGAGGTCTTTGACTGTGGAAGCTACTAAATTAAACCATACATATTCTAAAGGTATCTTGGCTTCAAAATTGGTTCTGAAGATACGTTGTTTTGGAAAAGAGGTTCTGCTTTTGTTTCCACAGAAGATGAGAAGCTGTGAATTCCTTCCAGGTTAATAGGGTTTGATCAAGGATCACTCCCTGAAAATTCTGGCTACAACATAAAGAAATAAACTTCAAGACATGCGATGTATATATTTTGTCTGCTAAGACACATAACAAAAATCATCTTTGGTTTATAAACAATACATAGTCTATACTTGTACTAATGCAGATATATAAGTTACCTTTAAAATTTATGTCTTTTCAGAACAAGGGGACAATAAAAATGATGACCCAGAATATCCAACATCCAAAACAGCTTCAAGACTTCTGACTGAGATAACCCACTCTCACAGACTACTACAACCAAGATTTGTTTTTGTTCCCTCACCAATCAGTAGGAAATAGTCTAGAGAACAACACCTAAACTTCCAAAATATTATTTATGAATTTTTTCATTTAAGGGGGCTGGTTATTAGTCATAATTAATCTCTTTCTAAAAGAAGAAAGGATATGATATTAAAATCGGTGAAAGGATAGATAAATGAATCTACTTTAAAAAATGTAATCTCAAAATATTTTACATTATGGACTTCAGCTTGTTGATATAAATTTAAGGTTAATTTTATTAAACTGTATTATATGTCTACTCTTAAGGTATTTATTCATGTAGCTCATTAAAAATATACTGTATAATTAAGAAATACAGAGTAATACTCATCTATAATAGTCAGACTTATAGTCATGTGAGTTAGGTTTTCTTAGATATACAAGAACACTTCAGAGGAAGCCAGCTGTTTCTGTCATTTCTTGCACTTTTTGTAAGTCGCTGGTTTACACTTCCTGCTTACTCAAGTAATATAACGTTGTTCCTCAGTCTTTGATGGGATTGAGGGCTAGATAGTTACAGTTACAATTCTCTCAAACCTTAGATAAGGGCATATTCAGTACAAGACATAAGATCTTCAAGAAAGGACAATTATTTATTGTCTGGACACATAGAATATCTTTCATACTTGATGCTATTTCATTTTTGTTTATGTTATTACTTCTGGGAAATACTTGCTAATTGTTCTTACTGTATATAGTTTTACATTAGGACTACAACCTTCTTAATTAGACAAAAAGGGGGAAATGTGGACATTTGACTTCAGAAGCCAATGGTATTGGGATGATTTAGTCCTATAGATGTCTTCTTCTCTGGGTCTATGACAGGGTAAGAACTGATGAGGAGTATCACACATTCTCTCTGAGATGGTGAGGGAACTGACAGAACTATGGTTTGGCATTTCTCTTGGCTCTTGAGAGATGAGGTTACAGTGCAGGAGCAGAGAGGTTTTTCCCCTATGGGATTGGTGGAACACCTGGTGATTCAATCCTGACTCCTCCTGTCTTGTAATCATTGTGCATGGGCTTGATTTAATAAAAGATGTAACCAACCTAAGGATTCTCAACTTTACTCAACTGTTAAGGTCACTGAACAGTTATTCAGGCATGGCTTAGCCTTTTCTATTTCTCCTATGGAGAATTGTCTGCATAAAGGAGTAATGAAGTACCCATCTTGCTGCACAAGCTCTGTTTCTAGAAGCCACCTAAAGTCAAAAAGATTTTCTATAATCAATTTAAATGGAATTGTGTTCACTTTAAGTCTCATATATGCAAGATACCTAAGTAAATATTTTCAAGCCTAATGTGGTTTGCTGTCCATTTTATGTCAAGCCTGTTGAAATAAAAGCTATGTCATTAATATATATATATATATATATATATATATATATATATATATATATATATATATATATATTTCAAGGCTCCTAAATTCTGGATGTATGATAAATTTTACCTAATTATAATAAGAAGAACAGTGATTAGCAATAAGGAAGAAATTAAATAAAATAATCCTCATGGTGGCATTTGTAAGTTTTCCTTTAAGAAAAAAGTGAAAAGTTGCAGTTCAACAGATTGTATAAAATGAGCACTGTGATGTTTTCCACACAACAAATTTTATCAATTTCAATTTTCATGAGAATGGCACTAATAAGGGATTTTAAACTTTTATGACAAGTACAATTGGTTTTTAAACTCTCATCATCAAACTGTCACTAATACTACAATTTGCATATAAATTCCAGTTCCCCATTCTACACTGTGTGGACGAAAAACAGAATTATTTGGTGTTCTGGACAGTTGTAAAGCACTTGAAGCAAGCAGGATGTGTTGTGTCGACAGGAAAATACAGAAGTGTGTTGCCGGAGTTGGAGATCCTCACAAGGCCCTTCTGGGAAGACTTTGAAAGTTCGTTTTGAAAGGTGGCTCTTCCTTGTAACCGAGGCAGAACCCACAGACATGAGATCCACACATTCAAGTAAACAGGTTTTCTAAATTACCTGTTTACCATGTGCTTCTCCCATTAGCACCGCCATTTCTTGCTGTTCACACCAATGTAATGATCATTTCTCAGGCATTTATACAGTAGACCTGACTAGCTTGCTGCCTTTTACTCTGTGGAAAGATTATTGATTGCTGATGTTTATTAAGCAAGTATAAAGCAATAAACCATGGGAGCTGCTGATAATTCGAAAAGCAGAGCTTGTAATTATCTAAGGATCAGGAGGATTATTACATACCTGGCCTTTGTAAATATGCCTGATTGCTACTGAGATTCTCCACTGACTGTGTGAACTTAAATGCATTGTTATTGATTATTTTTCATTTTTACTATATTTTAAATTGACATATTTTTCAGTGCAAATATCCATTCTACATATGTCAAATCCAGATACAGTTACATGAGAATTTATGGAGAGTACAACAGTGAACTTAGACTGCAGAAGTTCAATTCAGGGAAACACACACACACACACACACACACACACTAAAAATTCTCCTCAAAACTCCTTCACTCTTGCTTTCATTGATTTACTCTGAACACACGCTGGCATCAGAATCCCCAAGCATGTGCTCTGAATACTGTTGGGGCTACTGATGTGCTTACTAAGACTCAAGTGAAAATAACTTGAGTATATGTATGATTCTTCCAAAATGAAATGCGATACCACAATAACTCTAACTTTTTTACTTTTGTAAATTGAAGACAACAGTTTTTTTTTTTTTTGTCTCGAACTCACAGAGATCTGCCTGCCTCTGCCTCCCAAGTGCTGGACAGCAGTTTTAACAGTCAAAATATGATATGCCTTCCAGGATTAATGGAAAGTGTCAAAAGTATATTCAAATGAAAATATATTGGTTTCTTATTTTAAATGGCCAATACTACAATTTTCAGTATCATATTAAAATAAGCAATTTTTTGTTTTTATTTATCTTTTTTTATTATTAAAAATTCGCGCCTCCTCCCTGCCTCCCTTTTACCTCCCTCTCCCCCCACTCCCCACGCCCCACTTCCTTCCCCCTTTTTCTGCAGTCTGAATAGCAGTCAGGGTTCCCTGCCCTGTGGGAAGTCCAAGGTCCTCCCCTGTCCAAATAGTTGTCTATCAAAAGGCACAGGGTGAGAGACCTTGGACACTCAGTTCTAAGAAGAATGTCTCCAATCCCTCCCCTCCAGTCTCTGAAGAAAGAGGAGGAAGAAAGATTGTAAGAGGCAGCGGGGATGAAGGGCACCAATGAATCAAGGCTTTTTAAACATAGGTGGACCACTGACATACATACGAATTCACAGAGTGTGGCAACATAAATAGGGCCAGCACATATCTGGATTAGGTAGGGTCACAAAGTCTAAAAGGAGAAGTCAACACAATTTATCATTCCTAATACAGAGCTATCTCATATTGATCAATTTCATAAAGGTAAAATTAGTTTTCTTCAATCAGGTTTCACTGTATATACAAACCACTCTTGAGAGCAGACCCCGAGTCCAACAGTAGAAGGTCAACTCTAGCAGAGCTCAGAGTTATTTTTGGTGGATCTTTATCTCATAATGCTTTGTTATGTGTTAGGACCTTTTTTCTTTGTATCTTAGAGGTCTCTGTGCATGTATTATAGAAGCAAGCTGTGTATGTAAGAATGTGTGTCTCTGCTTGTTTTCTGTGGTTTTCTTCTCCTATTTGTTTTCTTTACTATTAGAGTTTGTTTTTTGTTTTACTTATTTTATTTTATTATTATATTTCAGGTGCCTGTTTGTCTTTGAGGGAGAGGGAAAGAAAGGGTAAAGATTTGCATAGGAGAGATAAAGGGATATAGGAGGATTTGGGGGAGGGAAACTATAATCAAAAGATATTATAAAGATGAAATCCATCTATTTCAGTAAAAGAAAAATGGAGAATAAAATCACTGTCTAGGATACTGCATAAGAGAAAAAAGACTAAATATCTGCTATATGCTTATACTAAAAATATATACATTCTTATTTAAAATTCAGATCAAGAATTCTTTGTTCTATGAAGCATATATAAAAAAAGAAAAAATATGGCTAAAAATGCTCACTACAGAAAAGTTAAACTTAACCTAGCAACAATTGCTATTTTATTCAAACAAAGTCAACATTTCCTGACAAGGGGACACATAATGTGTATAATTCTACCACTAAAACAATTCTGCCTGGTATTTTGGAAGTCTGTCTTAACAAAACGGAGGTTAATTCATGATCTTTTCTAAAGATGGATTTCTCATAAATGACAAATCTCATTCAATGTGTGTATCTTTTAATTAGCTTTTCTAATTCTCCTGTTAATATGGCTCGAGGAATGTGGTGGTATTTCATTAGCAATATATTTTTTCAATTTTTTTGTGTAATGCTACAATATAAAAACACTATTCTAGACTTGTAGACTAAAGGATGTAAAGTAAGATCCTCCAATTTTCTTCCCCTTATGTTCATATGTGTATTATAAGATAAAAATGCATCAACACCTCTATGTAGTTAAAACTTCTAGAATGTTGGAGTAGCTATTTGTAATGAACGCAGTGGAGCTTCACTTGGACTTTAAACCTTCATTTTTGTATTATTATTTTTATTATATTACTTTATAAATTACTAATCCAAATTCCCACTCCCTCCCCTCCTTCCACTCTCTTCCCACTCCTTTCACATACCCTACTGACCCACCTCCCTCCTATGAGAGGGCAAACCACACCATCATGTGAAAAGTCCAAGACCCTCCCTACTACATCTAGGTTGAGCAAGGATGCCAAGAAGCCAGTACATGCAGTAGAGACAAATCCCAGTGTCACTATCAGTGGCCCCTCAGTCTGCCCTGTCAACCACATTCTGAGGGACTTTTTTTTCCATGCTCATTCACTCCCATTCCAGTTGGAGTTGGTGAGCTACCATTAGCTCAGGCAAAGTGTCTCAATGAATGAACCCCTCATAGTCTTGACCTCCTTGGTCATATTCTCTCTCCTTCCACCCTTAACTGAATCTTGGGAACTCAATCCAGTGTTCTGATATGGGTCTTTGCCTCTGTTTCCATTTATTGTTGGACGAAGGTTCTATGGTCATATTTAAGATCAGTCTGACTACAGGGTAAGGCCAGTTCAGACACCTGTTACTCTCTTGCTTAGTGTCTTAGCTGGGGTCATCCTTGTGGATTCCTGGGCATATTTATAGAGCCAGGTTTCTTGCTAACCTCATAATGGCTCCCTCTATCAAGATATCTTTTTCCTTGCTCTCATCTCTGTCCTTTCTCCATCTCGACTATCCCATTTCCCCAACTTTTCCTCAATCCTCCCCTTCTCTCTTTCCTTATACCCTCTGCCCCCACGCTCCCAAATTTTGTTCGACGATCTTGACTGTTTCCAATTTCCAGGTGGGTCTATATGCTTGGCATTGACATAAAAACAGAGATGTTGATGAATGGAATTGAACTGAAGGCCCAGATATTAATCCATACACCCATGAACACCTAATTTTTGACAAAGATGCTAAAATTATGCAATGGAAACAAGAAAGCATCTTCAACAAATGGTGCTGGCATAACTGGATATCAACCTGTAGAAGAGTGAAAATAGATCCGTATCTATCTCCGTGCACAAAACTCAAGTCCAAAAAGATTAAAGACCTCAATATAAATCTGACCTCATTGAACTTGATAGAGGAGAAAGTGGGAAGTAGCCTTCAATACTTGGGCACAGAAAATAAGAGCAACAATAAATAAATTGGACCTCCTAAAACTAAGAGACTTCTGTAAAAGCAAAGGACACAGTCAATAAGACAAAATGGCAGCTTACTGAATTGGAAAAAATATTTACCAACCCCACATTAGACAAAGGATTGATCTCCAATATATATATGATAGACACAGATTTAGATATAATCCATTCATATGTTGATGATTGGCTAAGCTGGTCCGAATACATTGCTATAATGAACAAAATGGCAATAAGCACAGTGGTGCAAGGATCTCTTATTGTAGGATTTGGTATTCTCTTGCTTTATGCCCAAGAATTTGCTAGTAAATTTACATGACAGTTTTTATTTAAAATATTTATATCATCCTTGGATCCTTCTTCCTTTTATAAACACACATGACTTTGCTAAGGCAGCCACTTGTTGGTTCCCAGCCACTTAGCTAGAAAGTAATCACACAGAAACCTTATTAATGAAATCACTGCTTGGCCCAATAGCTCTAGCTTCTTATTGGCTAACTCTTACATGTTAATTTAACCCATTTCTATTCTCTCTGACTCTGCCTCCTTTCTCCCAGCATTCCATTTAGTTTTCCCCACCTAGATAAGTTCTGCCATGCTATAGGTACAAAGCTATTTCTTTATTCATTAGTTTTAATCACAGCATACAGAGGGGAAATCTGTTGATAAAAAGGGAAGGTTTTAACTTTAACATAGTAAAATTACATATAACAAAACAATTATCAAGCAAGAATTACAATTATAATATTCATTTCTACTTTATCTTTTATCATAACTAGGGAAAACTATAACTATCAACATTTGTCTTCACTCCATCAAAGACTCCAGAAGGATATAATATTACCTAAGTAAACAGGGTGACTGCTTTCTGGACAGTCACCCAAAGTTCTTTTGTATCATTGGGGCATATATATTCAGCTTACAGGACCATAGTATCTGGCAGACTTTTCCATGAAGCAGAAAATTTCAAAGACTGTTCCATCTATATTGGCAGCTTTTCAGTCACTTTCTCCTGTGTCCTGCAAAAAGTCTAGCAGATTCTTTCATGAGGCAGGAATCCTGAAGGATTGTCTCCCCTTTAGGAAAGTTCACCTTATTTCTCTGTTAACTACATGCTCAGTTAATCAGTTCAGGCAAGAGAAGTTTCTGCCCCAAATGGCCAGCAAACTTCATGAAGAGCCTTTTTGATGCCCATCATCTTCTTGAAGGAGTTGGTGCTGCCAGGAGTAGGTGGGTCTCATTGTCAAGAAAAGTCCTAAGTTATTAAAATATTTCAAATGCCATATTCTGTAGTCTTTGAAAGGTTTGAAGAATGCCTATCCATCTGAAATACATTTCTGTATATCTAGAAAATCTAATTAACATGATTACAATCTTGATTATTATAGATTTACCTATATTTCTTAATTATACTTTGCATTTTTAAATAAGCTGCACAGACACAATACCTTAATCAAAAGCAGAAATGTATAAACAGAGTATAATAAAATTGACCTTGAATTTGTATCAATAAACCAAGATCCATACCAACAAAAATCTCTTTAACATATTCCCTTTAAATGTAAAATAATATTTATAAAAATATTTGGGAATATGGGCATAGTTATTTTCAAAACTGCTTCCTGCTGTATATTGGTCAAAGTAATTTTTTGAGGGGTGTTCAAGGCAACCTTTCAGTGGTTCTTGTTCCATCAAACCATATTAGTCTGGAAGCAATCTGTAGGTTCTCATCCTCTGTGGAAACAAAAGAAGAACCTCTTTTCCAAAGCAACATACCCTTAGACTCAAATTTTGAATTTAAAATACCTTTGAAATTTATATGTTGGCTTAGCATAGCAGTCCACTAAATCAAATGTCTCTCTGCAGTCAAAAAATTCAAAGAAAACATAATAATATACACAATCCAGGCTCTCTGTGAATTTTCCATTTTTACATGGCTTATTTTTCTTTATTCTTTGAAATCTATGAATGTCCCTACTGTGTCTCTTTAAAAACTTTGTTTTATATATTTCTTAAAAAAGCCATGTACTTCTTTTTATAACTCTATACTCTTTTTCTTTTCTCTCCCAAGACTATGTACATTTATTCAACACTGTAACCCATTTAGAGGGCTTTTATGACTAAATCTGTCCAATTATGTATCTGTAATTCTTAAAGAATACTTCTTAAAATGCTAAGCATTTCTAAAAACTTAAGTTACACCATTGCTAAGGGCAATGCATGGTGGAGTTGTTTGCTGCCTCAGAGACTGATGCTCACAGTCCCATTATCAGACACACACCCAGTCCATGCCACCATTAAGCAAACAGCAGTAGTCTGCTCACAAACCCCACTCAAACACTCTGTAAGTAGACCTCCTGCCTAAAAGAGTCACAAATGGCCCAAGAAAACAGCATTTCAAAATGGCATGACATTTTCCTGCTACAGCTGAATCAAGAAAACCTCTCTTAAAGGACTTGTGGCATGCCACCAGCAAACATCAAGAAGCTGTGTTGAACTCTGTATTTTTTTTGTCTAAAATTTCTTTTCAAACCCTCTCAGGTTTTAAGTGGATTTTAGTCAATCACATTGGTGCCAATTTGTAGTAATAAGTTTGCTTGCTCGACTCAGCCTCCCAGAACCAAAATAAACAGACAGAAATTCTATTAATTAAATCACTGCTTGGCCCCTTAGCTCTAGCTTCTTTTTGGCTAACTCTTATATGTTAATTTAACCCATTTCAGCCAGACAGGGTAATGAGGTTTTCTGAGGCTTCTTTTAGAGGGCTAACCCTATTCATTGTCTCATGACTTTATCACCTTATTAAGACCATTATTTTGTGGATTAAGATTTGATATAAAAATAAGGGTTTATGTGTTTGGGTAGGTTGATGGAGGCTGTTAGTTAATTCCCAGCTGCTTAGACCAAAAATACCACAGAGAAACTATATTATTTGAATCACTACTTGGCCAATAGCTTAAGCTTATTTCTGTCTAATTCTTATATCTTAAATGGACCTATTTCTATTAATCTGTGCATCACCATGTGACTGTGACTTACCAGCAAGGTTCTGGTGCATCTGTCTCTTGCAGTGGCTACATAGTTTCTCATTGACTAAACCTAATCTCTCTATACATCTCTTTCTGCCAGACTTTACTCTGTTAAGCCACTGGCCAAAAGTAGCTTTATTCATTAACCAATATAAGCAAAACATAGCCAGGACTTCCTACAGTCAGGAGTCACAAACATTTAGATCTGAGCAAACATCAAAATGAAATTATTTTACATAGTAATCTCTTTGATAATGTCCTTGAACATTAAGTGTTATTGTGTTAATATTATGAGTATTAAAAATGTTTCAGAGGGTTACTAGATTCATCTCTAGTAGCCAAAGAGTTTTTTATACATATGAATATGGCTATTAAAAACTTTCTATGAAGTTATATTTTAGTATTATAATGTATATGGTGGACAGAAACATGAGTAGTTATGTATGTGATAAACTCAGGAAGAGAATATTCTGTACTTTAGTGATCTAAATGCAATCAACTCAACAAAAATGAAAAAGCAGATGAATTCAATACATGTAACATAACTTTTTATGAATAGCTTAAATTGCATTCAAAAAGCAGCATCCTGAATTAGAGACAAGACTTGATGTCTTGTTTATAGTCATCAATTTCTGAATTACTATAATGTGTTTGCAAATAATTTGTGTGTTTTACTGACAGAAGATTTGAAAGATGACAGATTTTGTTATGCCAAACAAATAAACCTAAAAACAGAAAAATATAACAAAATAAATATGGATTACAAGTTTAATGAATGGCAGTTTATCAATTGTGGGTAAAAGTAGATACTGAAGCTACACTTTGCATCATAAATAATTGTTAATAAAACCTTGGTCATAGAGTTCCCTAGACAGCACAGAACATATATTGCAATTCTGAATGTGATAGCTGGCTGTGAACTTCTTTAGAAACAGCTATACCTGACATACTTGCTGCAGCTGATGTTTACTAATTTTTTATTTTGTAAAGTGTTCATGCATATACACGTATCTTTATGTTGATATAGCTCAGAATGCAGTCAACCCTGGTATTTCTAATTGATCTATCCTAGGATGTGTTACTTTGCCACTTTTTTTTAATTTTTTTTTTTTTATTGAGAAAAGGAAAAATAAAGTATCCGCCTCCTCCCAGACTCCCATTTCCCTCCCCCTCCTCCCACACTTCTCTCCCTCCCCCAAACTCCTCTCCACCTCCATCTCCAGTCCAAAGAGCAGTCAGGGTTCCCTGCCCTGTGTAGAGTCCAAGGTCCACCCCACTCCGTCCATGTCTAGGAAGGTGAACATCCAAACTGGCTAGCCTCCCACAAAGCCAGAACATGAAGTAGGATCAAAACCCCGTGCCATTGTCCTTGGCTTCTCATCAGTCCTCATTGTTCACCATGTTCAGAGAGTCTGGTTTTATCCCATGCTTTTTCAGTCACAGTCCAGCTGGCCTTGGTGAGCTCCCAATAGATCAGCTCCACTGTCTCAGTGGGTGGGTGCACCAGTCATGGTTCTGACTTCTTGCTCATCTTCTCCCTTCTTCCGCTCCTAATTGGGACCTTGGGAGCTCATTCTGGTGCTCCAGTGTGGGTCTCTGTCTCTATCTCCATCCTTCACAAGATGAAGGTTCTATGGTGATGTGGAAGATATTCGTCTGTTTTACTATAGGATAGGGTCATTTCAGGTCCCTATCCTCAGCTGCCCAAGGGACTAACTGGGGACATCACCATGGGATCCTGGGAGCCACTCTAGGGTCAAGTCTCTTGCTAACCCTAAGGTGGTTCCGTGCTCCCCTGTCCAACCTTCCTTTATCCCAATCCTCCTGTTTCCCCAAGTTCCCCCCTCCTTCCCTTTTCACTTTTCTCTCCCCATCTCCCCTTATCCCCATCCCACCCCACCCCCAAGATCCCAATTTTCTCCCCGGCAATTTTGTCTACTTCCCATAGCAAAGAGGATAACTATATGTTTTTCCTTGGGTTCACCTTCTTATTTAGCTTCTTTAGGTTCACCAATTGTAGTCTCCGTGACCATTATTTATGCCTAGAAAACAATTATGAGTGAGTACATCCCATGTTCATCTTTTTGGGTCTGGGTTACCTTACTCAGGATAGTGTTTCCTATTTCCATCCATTTGCATGCAAAATTCGAGAAGTCATTGCTTTTTACCGCAGCGTAGTACTCTAATGTGTATATATTCCACACTTTCTTCATCCATTCTTCCATTGAAGAGCATCAAGGTTGTTTCCAGGTTCTTGCTATTACAAATAATACTGCTATGGACATAGTTGAACAAACGCTTTTGTCATATGATAGGGATTTCTTGGGTATAATACCAAGAGTGGTATTGCTAGGTACAGGGGTAGGTTGATCCCGAATTTCCTGAGAAACCGAAACACTGACTTCCACAGTGGTTGCACAATATTGCATTCCCACCAGCAATGGATGAGGGTACCCCTTCCTCCACAGCCTCTCCAGCAAAGGCTATCCTTGGTGTTTTTGACTTTAGCCATTCTGACAGGTGTAAGATGATATCTCAAAGTTGTTTTGATTTGCATTTCCCTGATTGCTAAAGAGGTTGAAGCATGACCTTAAGTGTCTTTGGGGCATTTAAACTTCTTCTATTGAGAATTCTCTGTTCAGTTCAATGCCCCATTTTTTAATTGGGTTAAATTAGCCTTTGAAAGTCTAGTTTCTTTAGTTCTCTATATGTTTTGTAGATCAGACCTCTGTCTGTTGCGGGGTTGTTGAAGATCTTCTCCCAGTCAGTAGGTTGCCTTTTTGTCTTAGTGACAGTGTCCTTTGCTTTACAGAAGTTTCTCAGTTTTAGTAGGTCCCATTTATTCAATGTTGCCCTTAATGTCTGCGCTTCTGGGGATGTACATAGGAAGTGATCTCTTGTGCCCATCTGTTGTAGGGTACTTCCCACTTTCTCTTCTATCAGGTTCAATGTGTTCAGGCTGATATTGAGGTCTTTAATCCATTTGGACTTGAGTTTTGTGCATGGTGATAGATATGGGTCTATTTTCATTCTTCTACAGGTTGACATCCAGTTGTGCCAGCACCATTTGTTGAAGATGCTTTCTTTCTTCCATTGTGTACTTTTAGCGCCTTTATCGAAAATGAGGTGTTCATAGGTTTGTGGGTTAAAATCTGGGTCTTCTATACGATTCCATTGGTCAACTTCTCTGTTTTTATGCCAGTACCACACTGTTTTCATTACTGTAGCTCTGTAATAGAGTTTGAAGTCATGGATGGTAATGCCTCCAGAAGATCCTTTATTGTATAGGATTGTTTTGGTGATCCTGGGTTTTTTTTGTTTTTCCATATAAAGTTGATTATTGTCCTCTCAAGATCTGTGAAGAATTTTGATGGGACCTTGATGGGGATTGCACTGAATCTATAAATTGCCTTTGGTAGAATTGCCATTTTTACTATGTTGATCCTTTCAATCCAAGAGCAAGGGAAATCCTTCCATTTTCTGGTATCCTCTTCAATTTCTTTCTTCAATGCCTTATAGTTCTTGTCAAATAGATCTTTCACTTCCTTGGTTAGATTTACCCCCAGATATTTTATGCTGTTTGTGGCTATCGTGAAAGGTGAAGCTTCTCTGATTTCCCTCTCTGCTTCTATATCCTTTGTGTATAAGAGGGCAACTGATTTTTTGGAGTTGATCTTGTATCCTGCTACATTACTAAAGCTGTTTATCAGCTGTAAAAGTTCTTTGGTGGAGTTTTGCGGGTCGCTTATGTATACTATCATATCATCCGTAAATAATGAAAGTTTAACATCTTCCTTTCCAATTCGAATCCCCTTGATCCCATTATGTTGTCTTATTGCTATTGCTAAAACTTCAAGCACTATATTGAAGAGGTATGGCGAGAGTGGACAACCTTATCATGTTCCTGAGTTTAGTGGGATGGCTTTGAGTTTCTCTCCGTTTAATTTGATGTTAGCTGTCGGCTTGCTGTATATAGCTTTTATTATATTTAGGTATGACCCTTGTATCCCTAATCTCTCCAATACTTTTATCATAAAGGGATGTTGAATTTTGTCAAATGCTTTTTCAGCATCTAATGAAATGATCATATGTTTTTTTTTTCTTTCAGTTTATTTATATGATGGATTACATTGATAGATTTTCATATGTTGAACCAGCCCTGCATCTCTGGGATGAAGCCTACTTGATCTTAATTGATAATTTTTCGGATGTGTTCTTGGATTCGGTTTGCCAGCATTTTGTTGAGGGTTTTTGCATCAATGTTCATGAGTGAGATTGGCCTGTAATTCTTTTTCCTGGTTGAGTCTTTGTGTGGTTTGGTATCAGAGTAACTGTAGCTTCATAAAAGGAATTTGGTAATGACCCTTCTGTTTCTATATTGTGGAATACATTAAGGAGTATAGGTATTAACTTTTCTTGGAATTTCTGGTAGAATTCCGCATTGAAACCATCTGGTCCTGGGCTTTGTTTGGTGGGGAGGTTTTTGATAACAGCTTCTAATTCTTCGTGACTAACAGGTCTGTTTAGATTGTTCATCTGGTCCTGGTTTAACTTTGGTATATGGTATTTATCTAAAAACTATCCATATCTTTTACATTTTCCAGTTTTTGGGTATACAGGCTTTTGTAGTAAGATCTAATGATTTTCTGAATTTCCTCTGTGTCTGTGGTTATGTTCCCCTTTTCATTTCTGATCTCATTAATTTGCGTATTCTATCTCTGCCGTTTGATTAGTTTGGATAGGGGTTTATCAATCTTGTTGATTTTCTCCAGGAACCAGCTTTTTGTTTCATTGATTCTTTGGATTGTTTTCTGTGTTTCTATTTTGTTGATTTCAGCCCTCAGTTTGATTATTTCCAGTTTTCTACTCCTCCTAGGTGAGTCTGCTTCTTTTTTTTCAAGAGCTTTCAGGTGGGCTGTTAAGTCTCCAATATGTGCTTTCTCTGTTTTCTTTAAGTGGGTATTTAGTGCTATGAACTTTCCTCTTAGGACTGATTTCATAGTGTCCCATAAGTTCAAGTATGTTTTTTCTTTATTTTCATTGAATTCAAGGAAGACTTTAATTTCTTTCTTTATTTCTTCCTTAATCCAGTTATGGTTCAGTAGTTGACTGTTCAGTTTCCATGAGTTTGTAGGCTTTCTGGGGGTAGCATTGTTGTTGAATTCTAACTTTAATCCATGGTGACCTAATAAGAAACAGGTGGTTACTAATATTTTTTTTGTAACTGTGTAAGTTAGCTTTGTTACCGAGTATGCGGTCAATTTTCGAGAAGGTTCCATGAGCTGCAGAGAAGAAGGTATATTCTTTCCTCTTTGGGTGGAATGTTCTATAGATGTCTGTTAAGTCCATTTGATTCATTACCTCCTTTAATTCTCTTATTTCTCTGTTAGGTTTCTGTCTGTTTGACCCTTCCATTGGTGAGAGGAGTGTTGAAGTCTCCTACTATTAGTGTGTGCGGTTTGATGGCTGCCTTGAGTTTTAGTAATGTTTCTTTTACGTATGTGAGTGCTTTTATATTAGGGGAATAGATATTCAGGATTGAGACTTCATCCTGATGAATTGTTCCTGTTATGAGTATAAAATGTCCCTCTCCATCTCTTCTGATTGATTTAAGTTTGAAGTCAACTTTGTTAGAAATTAGTATGGCCACACCTTCTTGTTTCTTAGGTCCATTTGCTTGATAAGCCTTTTCCCAGCCCTTTACTCTGAGTAGGTGCCTGTCTTTGTGGTTGTGGTGTGTTTCTTGTAAAGAGCAGAATGTTGGATCCTGTTTTCGTATCCACTCTCTTAGCCTGTGCCTTTTTATAGGTGAGTTGAGTCCATTTACATTAAGTGATATTAATGACCAGTGGCTGTTAACTCAGGTCACTTTTTTAGTAGTAGGGTTTGTATGTTTCCCTTCTTTGAGTTGCGCTGGTGAAGGGTCTCTAGATGTCTGAGTTATTGTGGTCATTGTTGGACTCCTTGGTTAGTGATTTTCCTTCTATTACTTTGTGTAAGGCTGGATTTGTGGCTGCATATTGTTTCAATTTGTTTTTATCCTGGGAATTTTTGTTTTCTCCATTTATAGTGAATGAAAGCTTGGCTGGTTATAGTAGTCTGGGCTTGCATCCATGGTCTCTTAGGTTTTGCAGTACATCTATCCAGGACCTTCTGGCTTTCATGGTTTCCATAGAGAAGTCAGGTTTAAGTCTGATAGGTTTACCTTTATAAGTAACTTGGCCTTTTTCCTTTGTGGTTCTTAATATTCTTCTTTATTCTGTATGCTTTGTGTTTTGATTATTATTCGGTGAGGGGATTTTTTTTTTTTTGATCCAGCCTATTCGGTTTTCTGTATGCTTCTTGAACCTTCATAGGTACATCTTTCTTCAGGTTGGGAAAGTTTTCTTCTATAATTTTATTAAGTATATTTTCTGGACTGTTGAGCTGCACTTCTTCTCCTTCTTCTACTACAATTATTGTTAGGTTTGGTCTTTTTATTGTGTCCCATATTTCCTGAATGTTTTGTGATGAGAGTTTGTTGGACTTGCTGTTTTCTTCTATCAGTGCGTTTATTTTCTCTATGTTATCTTCAGAATCTGAGATTCTTTCTTCTATCCCTTGTATTCTGCTGGTTATGCTTGTTTCTGTAGTCTCTATTTGTTTCCTAGATTTTCCATGTCCAGCCGGCCCTCTGTTTGTGTTTTCTTCTTTGCCTCCATTTCAGTTTTCAAGTCTTGAATTGTTTCCATTATCTGCTTGATTGTTTTTCCTTGGTTTCCTAGGGTATCATTCACTGATTTACTCAATTCCTCAAACTTTCTGTTATACTTCTCATCCATTTCTATAAGGGCATTTTTTATATGCTGTTTAAGGGCCTCTATCACTTTCATAAAGTCAGTTTTTTCTACTTCTTCTTGATTAAAGTTTTCATGTCCTCCTGTTGTGAGGTCGCTGGGTTCTGGTGGTTTCATTTTGTTTTTCAGATTGTTGGGTGAATTCTTGCATTGGCACCTGCCCATCTCTTCCCCCGAATACTCCCCTATGGATCTTCTTTTACAGGATCAGGTCTTCTTGCCCACTGATGTACCTTCCCAGTGATGTCACTCCCAGTGATGGTTCTCCTGGTGTCCAGATTGGATCTCCATGTTGCTTGGTTAGCTCGCAAACAAAGGGCCCACTCTGCTTGCTGCAGGCAGGCTATGGAGACAAAGGAACTACTGCCCTCCCTTTTGCCCTCCTGATTTGGGTTCGGTCCCAGCGCCCGAGCAGGCTGAGCTGGGAGGTGCTATGCTGCCAAAGAGGGGAGGGAGGGAGGGAGACAGGGGGTAGGGCGTTCTGGATGTAATCTGGGTGTGATAGGAAAAGAGACTTTGCCATTCTTTTACCAAGACTATGTTACTGCCAGATCACCCTGACACCTTACTATTTTTTTTATTATAACAGTATATGATAGAGAATCTAGACACTGTTATCATTAGTATCTTCCTTTATGGCCATGCTCTTGTGCTTCTCTTTCTCATTGTCCTTCTTCTAAAGGTAAGATCCTCCATTGAACACTATTATTCCCTTGGCATTGCTGAAAATATATAATACATTTATTCATCTCATCCTAGCCTAGTATTATCAAGCATTTTAGTAGTTTCTGAAGATTTTAAGAGGGAAATTGTCAGGAAACGTTCAGGTTTGATATTTTTGTGAAATGAATATCTCATGTCTATCCTCCATCTTGTACCCTTTAGCATTTATAAATGTTTGCAGTTTTGAAGTCCAGCTGAAATGAATAAAAATGGAATAGTCCAAGTGTTTAGTAACCATAATGCTATGCAAATGTAATATTGTTAAGGTTAGACATATCATTATTTTATTTCATTACCACATCTCCCATGAAATTACCTTTAATAAAATTGAATTAATAAAATGTTACCTTTTAAAATGGCAAAGAAGTAAAATTGACAGATTTAAGAGATAATGATAAATGAATGTGTTTATATGTATTTATGTAGACTTACATTATTCCTTGATAAAGCCTACTGGGATCTTATTTTCTATTACTTATAACATTGAGTATTAAAAAAACCTCTAAGGACAATAGTAGATAAGTTTATATTCAGAAAGAACACGGAACAACTTATGTCATATAGTACATATGTTGTTAACAACCCTAGAATATTTTGCAAACATGTTTATTAAAATAAATCTAAATATGACCAGAAATTTCCAGTTTCTCCCATGCATCAAGTACTAAGTCAGATTAAATATTGATATACATGTTTTATGTTAGCCTAAACATTTGTGCAAACACATTGCTTTGATTTATGACTTGGAATTAAATATTCTAGAAACAAATTTGATATCAAATTTGATAATTATTCATTGTTTTCTAATGAATATCTTCTGAGGTGTGCTTGTTTAAGTGAAGGCTGGAGAGATGGTACAGTAATTAAATCTGCATTTGATTCTCCGAATCCACATGGTGTCTTAAAGCCATTCATAACTACAGTTCCAGACAATATAACACCTTCTTTAGAACTTTACAGGTACCAAGAATGCATGTGGTATACCTGAAGCCTCAGTATAAAATTTCACAACTGGGAATACTAAGCATGAGATATATGGATGTGGGATTACCCTCTGTATGCTATGAATATGTTTAATTACCATTGCTTTAAAAAGAAGCTGCTTTGGCCTATAGCAGGGCAGAATGTAGCCAGGCTGGAAAAAATATATAGAGAGAACAGGCAGCGTCAAGGAGATTCCATGTAGCTGTTAAAGGAGACAGACATGGAGAGCATTACCCAGGAAGCCACAGCGTCTTGATGACACTTAGATTAATAGAAATAGGTTAATTTAAGATGTAAAAGTTAGTTAATAAGAAGCCTGAACTAATAAGTCAAGCAATGTTTCAATTTATACAGTTGCTGTCATGTCTGGGTGGCTGGGAACCAACAAGCAGTCTCTGACTATACACTGAATTAGGACAATAGCAATAGACATGCTAAAGTGGATGGGAAAAAAATCCCATGAATCCTCAAACATATATATGCAGAGAACCACAAGCAACTGAGGAATATTAAAAAGGGGAGAAGTGGTCTTTGCCAGGGCAAAACACACCAATTGGTAATCTAATATCAAGTGGTCATCCCATAAAACATATATTCATACCATTAAACTTACTAATAGGTTAAATTTAGAAATGTATGTATGTTTGTATGTAACAACATTAGTAAAAATTAGTGTATGAATTTGAAAGGAAGGGTTTGGAGGGAGGAAAGGGAAAAATGATATAATCATAAACTCAACAATTTTGACCCTGAAATTAAGATGCTGTTGCTGAAGATATCACATACTTAAGTCATACATTATGGAAAAATCAATTTGATATTGTTCAGGAAACTTTTTTATGGCTAGCATAATTGTATTAAAGGTGCTGTGTATGCTTCAAGAAGAGAAAAGTAATCATTCATCCTACCCATTTCTGAACATTGTGAATTAGAATAATAACTTACCTGACATTGGTTCACTGCTACTAAAATGTCACAAATGTAATTGGAATAGCAAAAAACTTTATATTTGGATTTGAGGCTATCTTATAGGGGAACAAAACATAATCTTGGCAAAATAACTGGGGCCGAGAACCTGTGGCAAGATAGTTGTATGCTCAAATGGAAAATGTACCACTCCATGAATTTAAGTGATTGCACAAGTTTTTCAGTATTAAATAAAAGGCAAAAAATGCAAAGGATGATGAAAATATCCTATTACCAGTCTCATCTCCAACTTAATATGATGCTTACCTGTGATCTTTCTTGATGCTGGGAATGCTAGTGTTGTTATAAAATAAAAGTATATAAATTATCTGTTTGGTTTCACTTACTGAAGTCCTAGGTTCTCAGTTGGAGTTATTATTATATGTCATATAAATCTTAATTTCCTTGACACTTTATATGACCCCAATTCATGCATTATATGCAAATATACTTTCTTTGCTTTCAAAAATTGTCTGGCACTAATAGGCAGTCTATAAATAGAACATCCATGATATTCCAATTATAATTTAACACATGAAAACCTGTCAAATTCTATTGTCACTCTGGAATTTTTAATTGAAATGTGAATCCAGTTTCTATGTATATAAATTATGTTTAACTATTATTCTGTTCTACACATTGCAATCAATTAAAGGAAATAAGAAGCACTGAGAGGGAAAAGAACATTATAATATGGTCATATTGCTGCAGACTTGTAGAAATAGGAAGAAACAAGTAACTCATTAGGTTATCTTGCTCACCTGTCTGTTTTAATGGAAGATATGTAACTTTAATTTAGTCAACCAAACATGATTGTATGTATGATTGGTGAAGCTAAGCACTTAGAATTTAGGAACAAACCTCTTCATTGGAACAATTATTTTGCTTGTTTGTTTTGTGAGAGACATAATTATATATTGATATATTCAATTGGAGATGACTTTATAGTTCTAAAAAGACTGGCAGAAAACATTAAATCCACATAATACAAAAAAACTAATATAGAAATCATGCCACTAAAATTTCATTTTTGCTATTTCATGGCACTTTTATCTGATTGTTTCATTATAACTTTAAATTTAGTCTGCTTACGTTCAATTTCTTAATTCCCTCCACCTACATTGACACTCAGTGGGAATCCTTTATAAACCTGCTATATTTCAATGACTAAAATTTATGAAATAATAAATTTTTTAATAAGTGACATAATGATGTCCATGCCATGTGTCACCACCAAGGGCCACATAGATGTCCAGGTTCTGGGTCACAACCTGTGCCATGGTGAGGAATAGAGAACATGTTATTTTTATCTTATTTCTTCATAATTTTAGACAATATGACTTGCATGTGTCTTTATCATTCATTTTTTTGCCAAAGACAAAATAAAAATCATCATAATATTCAGCAAGGTATAAACTCATAAACATACCCCCATATAAATCTATTGCTTACTCTATAAAACTCCATGTAGATTGTTCTTCAGTTAAAAAGCAAACTCTAAAAGGAAAAAGGAGTTTTCACAGTCCTGTTTTAAGTAAAGACTCAGCATGTTCTCAGTACAAGTTTAGAGTTAAAGTAAATTTTCTTATAAGCTCTCCAAATATAAATGAGACTACAGACCTTGCAGTGTATATGGCTATAAAGCCTTGGTTCATGTTTGGTAATATATAAATTAAGATGATTGCAACAAATGCTCACTTCCAACAGAATACAAGGTAAAAGAAACAAGCCAAAGTCAAATGGTAGAGGCAGGAACACGGCTGCTGATACATAGAGATGCTTAACTATCTCCAGGGGGATACTGTTTAAAAAAGCCACGTGTATCTAGGGAGCATCGGAGTGATAGGAAATGCTGTTGTGGGCTTTTAATCACCTTGACAACTAATTTTATTTCTTCTTTTCAGAAGAGGAGTATGGTTTTGAAAGTAAAGTTTGCTGCAAACAACACTAATTTAAAAATGGAAAAACATTATAAACTAATAAACAAGATTCGCTTAAAATGAAATACTCAAATTTCTCTGACGTTTGTAAACCACTGTGTACCTTCACACAAAAACAAAATGAGTCTACAATCTTTAATCCTACCTCAGCCTCACGATGAGGAGTTTAAAGTGGAAAATGTGAAAACCTAAGTGATTTCAAGCTCTTCATGAAACATATCATAACACAAAAACATTACTATACCTATTAAGTTGAATATAAAAAACTGCCCCATAAGTATTGTATGTGCATGTACTTTACATTTTATATATTCAAAATTATTTTACTTTGTTCCTGATACAATATTATTCTGCCAGTATTTTCTGAATACTATCCAACCAACTGTGATGATATTTCAATATCTAAGTAACTGCTTTTGTTATAAAGTGCATGTCATGGTTTGTACGATGTTGTGCATTTGACCTAGGTTTCTGTGCATGTTGGGAAAGTACCCTAGCCTCTGGTGCATTCCAGCATTTTGTATATGACAAGATTTGTCCTCTATCCCAGTTTTGCCTATAGCTTCTTAACTTCCTGTACTTCTTGTGTGTCTCAATTACAGGAAAGTACCACTAGGCCAGAATAAATAGTAGAGTGAAATATTTACTTATATTAAACATTCCCTTGTATAATTTTAATATTTCATTTACTTACCTCTTAACCTGAATCTCTATATAAGTTAATGAAACTTTTTTATTCTTGAAATGATTGTTTCTATATATTAACATTAAAATTATGAATATTTCACAAAATAGCATGTTATTAAGATAAGATGAAAGTATTAAAAGTAAAATCAAATGATATTTCTGGAATACTGGTACTTCTGTTCTTTGTATGGGTATTTGTATGTGTCCTTGGGTATGTGATGATTCTGGCAAATAGGGGCTTTATCACATAATGCAATAGAATGTCTCAAGATTTTTCTCGTTAAATAGTTATTAAACTGTTATTTGAGTAAATTGACTTTTTCTCCTTTTTAGCAAGATCCAGACTTAAATTCACTAGTTTGAGGCCTAATCAATACTCCACTAACTGCTCCATTAATCCTCTCCCCCTGCTTTTCTCTCTCATCCTTCCAGAAAGTGGTTCACTGTTGTTACCTCACATCAGATAATTGATTTTCCAAGGTAATAACTTCAGGGGCTTATCACAGATTTCTTCCTTTCCTTCAACTGCATGATCCAATCAAATTTTGACACATAACTTTCATTTCTGACTATTTAAAACAGGTCATTTAGAAGTTCAAACTAATGGAAAAGAAACAAAACAGAAAGATAAAATGAAGAAAAATATTGGGAAAGAAAAAGAAGAAACAGGCTTTGATTCTACATTTTCAAAGCAGAATCATTAACAAAGTATTCAATGTTGGTACTGTAATTTGAATTAATTCAGAGATTTCCAGAACAGAGATGTTTATCAGGGAACTTGAAGGATTTCCCTTGTATATAGTGGCGTGAAACCAGAAAACGCACATGGACATATATCGAGAGTACTCAAAATTACATTGTGAAAAAACAAATGAAGCAAAGCTGATGGATCCTGGGGTAGAAGCTTCAGTATTAGCACATGCTCAATAATTAACACATACTCATGAGGTCTGTACATGCCTTCAGTTCTGACATGGCACTCTCACGTCCTAAACGATGACTATTTGTGGTAGTGTTCATGGATATAAAAATGATGTGCTGCTGGTTTTCTCCTTTTACTGATGTCTATTTTTAATAATATTTTTACATTAATAAATTTAAGAAGTATGTGGTTATTTCATAAATACTAATATTATTTAAAAAACTTTTCTAAGGTATTGTATTGGTGACAGTTGTAACAAATAAATACTAACATTCTGGATTCTCATTTCTAAACTGAAGTCTGGAATATATATATATATATATATATATATATGAGAATAAATAGTATGTTTAGAGTGTGTGAATGTCTGGTGGTAAGATAATTTGACTGTTTACCTTGTCTACAGAGACTTGAATTTTAAAACTATGTCTATTTTGAAACGAACATAATGAAGAATTAAGCTGCACTATTTTCTCATGGCATTAAGCTCATGCAAACATTCTATACTAAGCTCAGTTTTTTTTTTTTAAGAAATAGATATTCCCAGTACCAGTGACACCTGCTTGTTTAATCAAAGTAGTCAAGGGAGAGAACATCCATTAAAGTACCGATAAAGGAACATTCAGGAAAAGAGTGAGGAGTTTGGTAACAAGATTGAATTCATTCCAGTTGCTGTCTCTGTGATGTGGCCCTCCTCAATCTCCCCAATTTTAAGATGCCAATAATATAAGAATGTGGTTACAAATGCTTAAAAATTGAGTCTTATTTTCAGCAATTTTTAACTAGTTCTAGCCCAACACTGAGAATAGTTATCATGCATTTTTTTTGTGCGTTTCAAAGTAAAAATATTAACTGAGTTCTGTAATGAACTTTGGACATCATTATCTAATAATCTATTTCTCCAGAGACCTTTTTATTTCTGTTTACATATATACACATACAAACACACATATAATGCATGCTTTTTGCTTTACTGATTTCTTCAGTTTTATAACTAAAGAAGTAAGCTTCTTGATAATCATGTTTACTCTCACTCCATCCTGAGTTATTTGAAATACATAACTATCTTTTTCAATCAAGACTTGTTTCTGAAATATCATCCAACAGGGTCAAAATATGAATGTTTCTTTTTTCGTCATAGTGACTAGTGACATTTTTAGGGGACTCTGGAATATCCATGATGTGAGGTCTGGACGTCTTCAGTAGGTCACTAGGGAAGTCACATGGAGGTTATTTTTTGCCCACATCTCAGTTTCTCTCTGCTTCCTGGTCTGCTGCCATAATTGGTTATGAACTGACTCTCCTCTGTAAAGGTACTATCTCTGCTATGATAGAAAGCATCCATCTGGAACCACGTGCACAAAAGCAGTTCTTTTTTGTTTATACCAGACACTTTGGTCGCAGAGACATGGAAGTAATTAGTATTCCAATCTTTCATCGTTATCAACAAAAGATATTTCTATCCTTTGAGTTTTATGTTCATATGCACATATGAATTATTGGCAGTATTTACATTTCTAATAATCCCTCTATACTAATGACATTACTAGTAATAATTGCAGACCTAGTATTACATGTTTTAAGTGCTGAGTAGATTAATGATTGAATTCATTATCAGTCTTCCCTAATTAATGGGATAAGAATGTAATCAGTAAGATGGAAAATTGATAAATTCTTTCAATGTATTTTTCATCTTTTAATTTCAGTATCAGAATTTTACATCATTTAAAAAGAAATTGAATGGATTGTTCCCACCATTAGAATAAGAACAAGTTGGTACAGAGATGGCAACTATTGGTAATTTTAGCTATAGGATGACAAGCACATAAAGATCATATTTGTACTTCCTAGTATAGACTTAGGTTTCCCTGGCATCATAAGTACATAGAAAAATTGAGATATGACTTCACAATTCACTATGGACTTTAATTTACTACAGGTCCTTGATGTTTTTTATATTAAATGTATTTCTAAAACTGTATTTTTTTTGTTTTGGCTTTTGAAACAGGGTTTTTCTGTGTAGCTTTGGTGCCTGCCCTGGAACTATCTCTTTTATACCAGGCTGGCCTCAAACTCATGGAAATTCTCCTGTCTCTGCCTCCCGAGTGCTGGGTTTAAAGACATGCACCACCACCACCCAACCTAAAACTATGTATCTTAAAACAATGACAATCTTTCTGATGATCCAAAATAAAAATTTTACATCATTTCATCTTTATTTTCCATGTGTTTTCTTCATTTCATTAAAATATCCTCAGATTAATTGCTTCTATGTTGAATTTGTAGTTTCTTTATGTCTAAACTGTGAAATCTATGATCAATAATCTTGATATGTTATCTCAAACAAGCAAACACGAAACTTTCCCTGACAGTCTACCACTGGTAGACTGATGTCTCCCACTCCACTCTGTGTGGAAATTATAATTATAGCAACCAACATACATGCTAAACTCCAATGTCTTATAACAATACCAAGGTCTAAAAGTTTATGCTCATCAAAATCAGTCACAAAATAGTTTCAAACTTTACTTGCATATTAGATTCGTTCAAATTCTTTCCTTCTTATATAAGAAGAAAATGTTCAAACATTATGAAAAAAGAAAACAAAAGAAAAGACCTTGAGAACAGTCATACAGTTGGGGCTTGCAGTTAGATTTTCATCTTTGTGTTTTCTTTAGTTCTGTCTGGAACCACAAAGGTCACTGACTGATTACTTCAGTCTTCCCATGAAATTACTTTGTACATTCACCATGAAAACCCAGCTGGGAAATAGATGTTAAAATGAGAATTTCTATCCACCAACAGATTTTTTTCCTCAGTGAACCTCGCTCTCAAATATCAGAGTTTGCAGAGAAATCTATCCTGCTTGTGACAGGACTGGCCTGAGCATTCCATTCATCACATCTTTCCTCAAACTTTCTTTCAGTGAAGCAGCCTTTTTATTTCTACCACTGTGACAAAATAGATGTTATGGGGATCTATAGGAAATTGGGTCAGTAAATCAGGAAACACTAATCTGTTTTAAACAAAGATTAAGTTTTGAGTTCTTTTAGTCCTTTTTACTCCTTAGGGCCAACATGTGTAAATCATAGTTGAGAACGAGGGGAAAGGCTGATTTCTTTCTTTATTTTTGGTACCTTTAGGCCTTCTATCTCTTTCTCTGGACTACTTAGAAAGTGCAAAGTTGAAAGATTTACCATATGTCGCCATTTACTCACTACCAGAAAGTGCATTAGTCAAGTTTCTCCCTCACTTTTTATCCCATAAGGGGTTAGGTGGATATTATATATGAAAATCACATGGGCTGAGCATTTGCATTCTTTGCATTTGACAAACTAGGAAGATCAAATAAGATAAATCCACACACCTATGAACATCTGATTTTTGACATCAAATCTAAAATTATAAAATGGAAAAAGGAAAGCATCTTCAACAAATGGTGCTGGCAATAACTGAATGTAGAAGAAAGCAAATATATATATATATATATATATATATATATATATATATAATCTGCACATGTACAAAACTCAAGCATTTTATGGTTTCTATAACCCAGAAAGTCTTATTCATGCATTCCATACATCCATGACTGTAAAACCATTACAAAGTGGCACACACTTAGAGAAAGTGGATTCTTCCTCTCCCGGAAGTCATCACTGCCACTAGATGTTCAAGCTAGTGCTTGGATGCTTGAGCCCCCTTTTTTCATGCCAGGATGTTGACTGGTTTGATCTTGTTCAGGTCATGTTCTGGCCAACCCAGCTACTTTGAGTTCACTATGTGTGCCTAGGTCCTAACACATGCAGGAGACAGTTTCACTCTTGTTTCCTCATGCTCCTTTGACCCTCCTCTTCCTTTTTTTCTCTAAGCTTCAGGAATGGGGTGTGATAAATATAAATATTTGACATTTGTAGACAAGCCCTTTACAGTTTGTTACCTTGGCCAATTGTATGTTACTCTATTAACTCTAAATAAAACACAGAGGAGCTTCTGTTACAAGATCTAAAGAGTACTAAGGTGTGAATATTGAGAGGAGAGTTCCAGGACAAGAGTAATACTCTCACCACTTCACAAAATGGTAATTGCAGGTTCACTCCTGGAGCCTATATGTTCCCCCACCATTAGTTCTTGCCAAGATTTATAGAACCAGAAATGTATTTTCTCCTGTGGAGAAGAAATTAAATTCAATCATAAATTATTGGGACACTACTACATAATTTGTGCCACCTTGGCACCATAATCACAACTTGACCATTGCCATGCTGAATGTTATTGCAGTCACAGGGTTCATTTATGGGTTAGACTATTGATAAGTATCCTTCCTTAAGTCTAGATCATACTATTCAGTACTGTGAAAGCTACCCAGAAAACACAAAGGTTAGTTTTAATGACCATTTTCTGCATCCTAAGAACAAAGTGTGTGAGATCTCAATGATAGGGTATGGCCACTAATTTCCACTGAGAAACCAAGAGCAAGGCAACAATTTGTATCTTGTACTATATTGTTCCTCGCTAGGATATTGTTACCCACAATTGTACAGGAAGTGTCCCACATCTGCCACTGGACTTTTTATTTGGCCATCTGTGGATTCATAGATGATTATTTTCCTCTGTATAGTTTAACTACAATTACACACAGATACACACACACACACACACACACACACACACACACACACACACACACGAGAGAGAGAGAGAGAGAGAGAGAGAGAGAGAGAGAGAGAGAGAGAGCAGTAGGTTTTAACAAGTAATTTTACCTAGTATTATTCATCTCTCCACCTTAATCCTCCCTATCCTCTACTCCTTCATCTTTGACCTTGCTTTCTGACACTTGCCTTTCTACTCCTGCAATCTCTATTTTACTGTTCTTTTTTCTTTAAAAAAAAAAAAAGTGGGAGGAAAGGGATTTTTCCTGTAAACTTGGCACCATTATAAAATTTCTTTTAGTACTCAAACTAAAATGGAATATCTGACAGATGAGAAACCATAGCCTGATAGTTCTTGATAAGAATTATATTGTATGTCATTTCTTTAGGATTATATTTTGACATATTCTTGAAGAATCCTTAGAACATAGATCAATCATCTTCTTGGGATGAAAATAGGAGTATTTCTTGACTTAATATAGACAACTTTCCCTATAGCATTCCCAGGTACAATGAGGTCATAATCCTATCACTAATACATGAGAAAAATAGAACCAAACTCAGAGGCATGGTAAGGTAAAAGTCAAGGTGTATGGAACTGTAAAAAAACAATTAATTTCAATTAACCACTCCATAAATTTGAGAGACAACCCTTAATCCTAAGATTATTTGAGATTAAAACTTTAATTAGTTTCTAGCCTTTATAAAGATAGTATTTAAACCCTTAATCCTTGGATCTCAAAGTCAATTAGCAAATAAATCCTTACTTTTTCTAAGAAAGTATGTGTACATGAGTTTCCTCTCCTCATGTACAAGAAGAATCAAACTTTCAGAGGGAATTTCAATCCAATCATATCCAAGAAACATAAGAAATTTATGTTTTATCATTCTATCAGACCTTAAATGATTATAGACTTATCAAAATAATTTTAAATTTTAGAAATCTCTTGAATGGCCAACTGAGTTTTACTTTGAGAATTGACAATTCTATAAAGTGGAATCATTAGAAATCTCTTTTAGATAAATCTGAAAAATCATTTAATTAATTTAAATATTTTAGTGTTATCTTCTTCAAAGTACTATTCTGTGTACCAAATGAATTAATTATTTTGTGATTTAGTATTACTATCAAGCTGGAGTATATCAGTAAACCATGAAATTGTGTTTTAATACTAAAGTACAGAAGTTGAAAATGAAAATTAATTTTTAATACAAATGCTATCTTTTAAAACACATTTGACATTTGTACATATATTTATATGTATGGCAATGCATTTACATTGAGATATGTTGATACAGATTTACATTGAGACATGTAGATACAGATTTAAAAAGATGTATTTATATATATATATATATAATTATACCAATTCTTTTATGTTACTGTATTAAAGATTTCCACACTAGCCCAGAAGGGATTATAATAGAAGTTTATTTATAAGGGGATGAACTCACAGGATTTATTAGGAGGTAAAGTCACGAAAGGGTAGCAATCTACAGTCCTCTGTGAAGATGCATGCAAAAAAGAAATCCCACAATAGCTCAGAATTGAGTATAATAGAGGGTTATTTATTTAGGGGTAGACTCACAGATCACTATCCTCAGAATGAATGGGAAACAGGAAAAAAATCCAGCAGCCAGAACAGAGAGTGAAATTGCACTTTACATTGACCTTTATAGTATAATAGGTCACGCCCAAGAGGCTTGCCCAAGTAAGTAGGTAACTTAAAGACTACTGGCTATAGGATTTCCTATAGCACCTCTGTGTGCACAGCAAACTGGACCTCAATCCAGTAGCTAAGGGGCCCTATGAGTGCTTTTTGTCTACATTTACAGTAAGTGAGACCACACCCAAAGTGGGCCCATATCTTAAAGGCTATTGACAGAGGAGTTCCCACAGCATCTCCCCCTTTTGTCTAAATAAGAAATTTTTAAGCCTAATACAAAACTATATCTAATGAGAACAAATATCAAGTATAAAAATTAGAATTACACATCATGAACAACATCAAGCAAGAAACATACACTAAATGCTTTTTTTTATTCTACTCTAAGGAATCTAAGTCTTATTTTAGAAAGATTGCTTGGCTATTTCATGAGAAAAGTAACTGTGACTATCTAGTCTTTAACACCATCAAAGTCCTATGAAGGGAAATAATATTACTTGAGTAAGCAAGAAGTCCAATCAAGCAACTTCTAAATGATGTGAGAAATGACAGAGACAACAAGTTACTTAGACAATCATGCAAACTCTCATCTGCAACATTGGAGCAACCTATTTTGGCTAAGGTCTACAGTAATTGACAGACCACATAATTTTCAGAGGCAGGAAAATTAAAAAAAAAAAAGTCTTACTCTGTCTTAGCAAGGTTTAGTCATCTTTTATTTTTTATTTATTTATTTTTTTGTATGTTGTTAGTCCAGTCTAGACACCCATGCATTTCATCAGTGGCCATTGTCGAGGCAGAGGCAGTTCTTTTCCCCAAAACCAGTTTTACTTTTTACATGGCTTATTTTTTGTTACTCCTTTTAATCTATGACTATCTGTACTCTTTCTTCTTAAAGACTTTACCCCCTTTTTAAAAGCATTAATTTTATTTTATGACTCTCTGTACTCCTTTTCTTCTCTCTTCCAAGCCTACATACATTTATCCAACACTATAACTAATCTGGATTTGTCTTTATTGCATATCTGTAAATTTTTACTGTCCAGTAGAACTTTTTAAAATGCTAAGCACTTCTTAAAACTTAAATTGCGCCATTACTATGGTATATATGGTACTTCCTTCTTGCCTGTTCAGTCTAAAACCTAAGCTGTGCCATTACTACGATATATATAGTACTTCCTGCTTGCCCACCTAGTCCAGCATACTGGAGCTGCTCATGACTCCGAGAGCCCTGTCCACAGCTCATTCTCAGGCACACAGCCAGTCCATGCTGCCATTAAGCAAGCTATAGAAGTCTGCTCTCAAACCCAACTCAAATGCTCTGTAGCCAGACCTCCTTCCTGAATAAGTAAGGCAGAGTTTGCACTGACAGCAAGGTCCAGAAAGCTGGCATTTCAAAATGGCACAACATTTTTCCTGCTGCCACTGAATCAGGAAAACCTTTCTAAAGGAGTTGTGGCAAGCTGCCAGTCCCCCCCCCAAAAAAATGTGGCTAAACTTTGTTTTTTATTTTCTAGAATTTCTTTCTAAGCCCTCTCCGGTTTTACATGGATTTAGTTTACCACATGGGTACAAATCTGTTGGAGAAGGCTGCTAGTTTGTTCTTGGCCACCCAGAACTGAAATAATCATATAGAAACCATATTAATTAAATCACTACTTGGCCCAATAACTTTAGCTTCTTATTGGCTAATGCTTACATATTAGTTTAACTCATTTCTATTAATCTGTGTATCACCACGAGACTGTAGCTTACCAGGAAAATTTCCAGTATCTATCTCCAGTGGGGCTACGTGGCTTCTCTGACTCTGCTGTTCTTTCTTCCAGAATTCAGCCTGGTTTTCCCTGTCAACCTAAGTTCTGCCTTGCTATAGGTCCAAAGCAGTTTTGTTGTTCATTAGTGGTAATCACAGCACACAGAGGGGACTAACACGTTAATAAAGATTTATTAATTAGGGGGTAGACTCACAGCATTTATTAGGGGATAAACTCACAGAAAGAGTAACAATACACAGTCCTAAGAGTGTGGGCGGTACTGAAACCCAAATCCAGTGGCCAAGGGGCCCATGCACACTTTTTGTCCACAAATATAGTACATGAGACCATGCCCAAATTGGTCCAGTATTTTAAAGGCTATTGGACCTAAAGTATCCACAGTAATTTAATTATTAAAATTATTAAAACTCTGTGTGGAGTTTTCAGCAATTAAAAGTATATTTCCAGGACAAAGAAAGTATCCTCCAAAATACGTTGGTTTTTTGCTGAGCTCAAGACAACTGAACTAGACAAAAGCACAGCTAAAGAAAAGAAATATGAAGTCCAGGGATTGTTATAAAACCACAAAATAAAGGTGTTGCAATTACATAGCTACCACTGAGTGTATAAATAATGAATGAGACTATTCCCAGATAGACACAAAATAAATTCACCTGCCAAGAACTTATTCTTGGGGCTTAAGTGTTAGATTGTTTACCTAGCAAGCAGAACACTCAGTTTTATCTTTAACAAATAAACAAAAATAAAACAAACAAATAAAATAACAATTTCTTTTTGTGCAAAAATGAAGAAAAATAGTATTTTGTAAAATAGACAACCGTAGCTAATCATCATTATCTTTGCATTCATTGTTGATTTCCCCTGTTCATTTAAAAGTGTAAAGCTCATTTTCTGCATTTACTTAAAATTTCTGTGTTACAGAATGTTAATTCAAAATGTACTTCAAAGTGCTATTTCAGTCATGTTCCCAAAGAGAATGGTAAGTCTAGTATCAATAAGTACAAAATAGATTTTTCAAAACATTTGGATAACTTAATTGTCTAAAATAGAGTTTTTAAATCCATGTTATAAATATAAAAATAAAACTAAATATGTATAGTTAACAGTTTCTAAAGAAATAAACATCATTTCTGGATATTAAAATTCAATTAAGATGAAGGAAATCCTGAAGTATGGGTTAACTGGTAGAAAAACAGTTACTACACAGGCTGGTAAGAAGTCAGTAGCTGTTAATGATATTAAAAACATGGTGAAATAGGAATTGTCAATGATTTCCTATCCTAAGAATGAATGAAAAGAGAGGATTATGTTCAAAAGGATAGTGAAGTAATGGCGTGGCTTAGCCTGCACCCAGGCTTACAGTGATTCCCATGAGCAACTGAAACGATACATTGACTAGAACTCAGGGACTAATACCTCAGACCATCTCTGGCTTCCACTTGATCCACAATAGAAAGCTGATCTAAGTGAATCTGTGTATTCACTGATTAGAGAAAGTGACCAAATCAGTAGAAAAATAAATGACCTGTTTGATAATGACCCCGAAGAGCTTAGAAATGAATGAAACTAACATCTCCCAAGAGTACTCCTCCAAGGAAAAGAAATATCTGTTATTAATTGGTAGAAAATAAATTCTTTACTGCTAAGACAAAATGTTGCATTCTCTATGAAGACATAATTATTGTGACATTTACCGAAATGGACAGTTTTAAACACATGAAAAAGCCTTGACTGGTGAATCAATAAATTTCTTTAAAAATTGATTCTCATTTAATCACATTTTAAACTTGTTTTTTAAAAAATGATAAATTAAGTAGGTGAAACAATCACATAAAATACACTAAGAAAAAAAAAAGGAAGAAAATGATGGCCAAGGAAGTGGCTTCATCGGTACAGCAATTGGCATGCAAGCATGAAAACACAAATGCAGCTTATCAACTAATTTACAAAGTGGTGGTAGATTGGAAAAACCAGCTATGAGAAGATGACATCCCTTGAAATCTTCCAAACCCAAAATGCTTTTCCTCCCCACCCCGCATGTATTTACAGCAGCCCATAACTACTTACTGTTAAGCATTGAAGTTTTAGAAAATGTCTGTTACGTTCCTGGAATTTAGGATTAGGTGTTGGAATTAGCTGGCACATTAACACTGTTGCTTACCTCAGTGTTGTCACATGGCAAGATTTATTTGGAGCCACTGCAATTTGTAAAAATGAGGGAAATTGAAATTTTTTGGAAAATGACATGTATTGATATTTTTAATTTCTTCCTGGAAATAAAATGTGATTAATTTATTTGCTAATTTTGCCACAGGAGATAGAGGTAAAGTAAACTAAACCTCAGGGTTTCATACCCACTTTGAGATCACTTAATGGGTCCAGTGTTTTTGAAAACCATGCTTCTCATAATGGGAGTTGCTTTGGAATATTGGACTAATGGAGTAGAAAGATAACCTGTCACAAGTTGCGGCTTATGCTCTTTAACTTGGTATACCATTAATTATATGTTAAGTATTTTAAGCATTATCTGAAATTCTTAGTTCAGAATTGACTTCCCACAGCTGCTAATCCAAAGAGATACTGTCTCAAACAAAAGGTAGAAGCCAACCTGAGGAATGAGACTGAAGAATTACCTCTGATTTACACACATACACACACACACACACACACACACACACACGCACGCACGCACTCCCGTGTAAACACACATAAACATATTCATTCATATTGGCGCACTTACACAGAGACAGGCACACGTACAGAAAATAAACTCGGTGAAGGATAAACAATTTTGATCTAATACCAACAGAATATTCATCCTAGCTTGTAATACTAGATTCAGTTTTCTAAGTTGAGTGCATTACAATTCAGAAAATTAATCAATTACTTTTAAGAAAGTGATAATCTTCAGAAGCATTTCTACTACAAATAACACTCTGTGTTTGAATTAAATTACAAAAGATTTCTATAAAAACACACATACATTTGAGCTCCAAACTTCTTTGAAATACCAATGTTCCAAATTAAATACAAATTTTCATGAGAAAAGGCAAAGTAGTTTTACCTAACATGCCATTTTTAAACAACTTTCTAAACATATGCACTTCAAAGGACCTATAATACGTAAATTTTTATTTGCTTTCTCATGAGTATTGTTCAAGTTTCGTATTTTATGATTTTTATTGTGTATGTGTGTGTGTGCACATATACTCATACCACGTTTTGAGTAGTCTTATTGTGGTACTTCAAATATCAGTATAGTACAAGTAGGCAATCATATGTTTGTGATTTAGGCATATGGTTATATTTTCATTATTAGGTGATGACATTAAATGTTAATTATCACCCAATGAACTCAGAAAAATGGGGTTATTGACCAGTTTCTTTACAGAAAGAGTAAAGTAAATTACATTAAAGAATCAGTGAGAAAGTCATAAAAGATACAAATCTGAAATTCAAATAATAATTAAGACATGAAATTATTCAGGAAGAATACATATATTATAATGATGCTTAAATCTTGCAATAATTCACAAATTAGTAATGTACCACCAATCTTACTCATTGGAAATAACATGCTATCCACAGAATTGATCAATTCTCTATTAACTAAATTTATAATTTATACAATAATTCCAAACATTATATTTCCTAATACATGGCATAGTAGTCATTAAGATTAAAGATTACTTTTGATGACCATGGATCAACTATTGAGCTCCTAGTATTTACAGCCAATGGATAAGTAAGCGATTTTTTTCTTATACTATAAAGATGCATTTCCAGTTCCAGAACATTACTTATTCTCCATCTTCCATCAGTGTGGAAATTTTATGTAGGAAAAAAAGATAATTTCTTAGAAAATAAAATAAAATATTTTTAAGTGTAATTTATATTGTTTTCCATAAAATAAACATTTATTTTAAGTGTTTTTATGATTGCAATGAAGTCATGTTAATATTAAGTCCCAAGAAATAATTACCTTAATTAAATTATTAGGATAGTAAGTCTAACATTTACAGATTGGAAGCTAGTATTAAAATATCAACACCTGAATGAAATATCCAGACAAGAATTAATCTTTGGAATTTTATAGTTAAGTAGTTTATATATTAAAGTCAAAAGGTGGTGGATAAATTTCTCTGTCTTTAAAGAGAGTAAATCTATACAATTGTATAATTTTCAGTAATATCTTCAGTACCAATTTCTTTCTTTCTTTTTTTTGCAAGAAATGAAATTTTTATGTATTTAATATTTTGGTTTTTAGAAACTGGGTTTCTCTGTAGCTTTTCTGCCTGTCCAGAGCTAGCTCTTATATACCAGTCTGACCTTGAACTCACAGAGATCTGCATGCCTCTGTCTCTTGAGTGCTAAGATTAAGAAGGATGTACCACCACCACCTGGCAATAAATGAACTTCTAAAGAACCATAAATTTCCCTTAAGGCAAATAATATTATAACATCTATTTTCTTTAAAAAGTAGTTTTTCTTTTCTATTTCTGTGCCCCACTTTAATAAATATTCACTGATTTAGGATTACCTCTACTAAGAATGAGACTCACTTTCTACATTAACAATACTGCATTGAACACAACATCCAAACATAGCATGTACATTTTTCCAATTATACTTATGACACAAACAAAAACAAATGGCTGTGGAAAAAATCTAAATTGAGAAACTTCTATTTGAGGGAATGAAAGTTATTATTAAAACCCTTCTGTGGTTCCAATACTATTTTGTTTGACTTTGGAAGTTGCAATTATTTCTAAAAGGACAGCAATGTCTTCTTCACAGCTTTTGATGAATGCACCTACATGTATGTACGTATGTATGTATGTATGTGTACATACCTAAATACACACATATATCTCTAACTCCTGCTTTTGCCATGTAGTTCTGGTGTTGAAGACAACCACCACCAAAGCAGGTTATACACAGGATTTAAAAATTCATTAAAGTGGTAAAAAATGAAGGTTGGAAGAAGAAGATTAATATGTTGGTGAAATAAACAGATAATGTTTTGTAAATAGTTCTTCTAGAAGATAGCATTTGGAAATAAATTTGAAATAGTGTCCAAGATTTGACTATGAGAACAAGAAAAAAATCAATGAAAGGAAATTTCAGAAGGCACTAAGAGATATAGCAAACAGGTGATAGAGTGGATAATGAAAATATTAGGCACATCAAATGAAATTTGGACTGCAAGAATCTTTTAATTTTTTTCAAATATTTTATGTACGTTCTGATGTAGCTGCTATGACTTTCTATGCAGAAGAATGATATTATTAAATTATTTCGTCTGGGTGGCAGTAGCACATGTCTTTAATCCCAGCACTTAGGATGGGAAGCAGAGTCAGAGGAAGGTGGAACTCTGTGAGTTTGAGGCAAACCTTTACTAAAGACTGAATGTCTGGACAGCCTGTCTCAAAAACCAAACAAAAAATATAAGTTATTTCTACAGTAAATTCAGTTTAATTGAGGATTACTCATATATCTGGGCATTGCCAAGTTTGTTCAGATTTCAAGTAGAGACGAGAATAGTATAGGGGTGCAATTAGTTTTTAACTTTTTATTTACTTCTCTTTTTGTTTTTTAAAACTAAATATATTTTCATTAAATTATTCCCCTTTCCCAAGTCTTTCTAGACCCTCTTCCCTTCCCTCCCCATCCAACTTTAAGTTCTTTCTCAAAAATCAAACAACCCAATAAACAATCCATCAAAGCAAGACAACAAAACAAAACCAGATTCCAAAGGAAAAGAAAAGATCCACCAAACTGTAATCAAATAAAAGCGCGCATGCACACACACACACACACACACACACACACACACACACACACACACACACATCTTTGAAGCCCATTATACATTATTCAACAACCCAAACAGGTGCTTGTCCCAGGTGATTGATAAGTCAAGTGTCAATTTATTGGAGAAAACTGATTTCCCTCTACCAGCATGTTTAAATGAGAATTTTATTGTTAACCTTTGCAAAGTGGCTCTCTCTTCATTCAATGGTTCATCTAATCATTTTCATAAACATGACAAAACAAAATATAATAGGAAAATATAAAAGTATCACATTGAAGTCAGAAATGACATACAAACTGAAGGAAGAGCACTCAAGAGAAGGCACAAAAGTTGGAGACCCAGTAATTCACACACTAAGAAATCCCATAAAAACTCTGAACTAGAAGTCATAATATAAGAATTTGGCTGCAGATCTGTACAGGTTCCATGCATACTGATTTAGTCACTGAGAGATCAAATGAGCTTTTGCTCAAGTTGATTTAGAGTGAGTCCCTTATTTTCTTGGTGTCTTCGAAACTCTCTGGTTTATACATTTTTTTTCTTCCCCCACTTCTCCAAGATTCTTTGAGCTCCAGGATGAGAAATTTAATAGAGACAACCCATTTAGGGCTGAGTTTTCCAAATTCTCTCAGTCTCTGTATAATGTCTGCCTCTATATTTGTTCTAGTTTGCTGCAGGAGGAAGCTTCTCTGACGACATAAGAATAAGAGTGACTGAAAAGTTGTGAAAGAATTGGTAGATGAAATCAGTTTTCTAATACACAGGTTAGCACTCTAACTGCTGAGCAGACTAGAAGTATTTTCCAATGAGGCATGAGCACATGAATCTAACTGAAGGGAAAATTTTTCCTGAGATTGTACCCGGTGCTGAGAATCATTTCTGTTTTAGATTCAGAAATGCAGCTTGTTAGATTTCAGAAATAACTAAAAATTTTGGTTCCTTTCCTATTAAGTGATGGAAATCAATTTTCATGCTTCTTGAATCTGTACTAGTATTAAAAACAGGTTTCCATCCTAAAATGTTCTTCAAATCTAGTTCTATAGAGTTTTTTTTTCTATTTCCATACTTCTGCTCTTGAGTACTTAGGAACATTCGGAGGTCAATCAAACTCACAGTATGATGAGCAAGAAACAGTTATTTTTGGAGTAGTCTACTGTTAATGACCAATGCAATATGGATAAGTCTAACATGAATTCTCTTGTTTTTCTAGATTATATTCAAAAGGAGTCAGGGTCAGCTTCAGTGTGATTTGAAAGTTCCACAGTAAGAGCATGAGGACCAGTAATATTAAGCAAGAAGAACAAGATATGAGTGAAATAAAAGACAGAAACAACGTTACTGCGGGGGGGAGGGGGGATTCAATGAATACTGAAACTGCCAGTGATTATTTTCCACAAACTTATATACGCCCCTCCAAAGAGGGAAGTGGGGCGGGGGAACAGAACTCATTAACATGGTATAGAGAATAGACCAAGTATCCTGTAAACAGCAGCTCCCTGCAACCTCTTGCCAATCTCCTTGAGAGCAGGAATAAACTTGAATTTTCTGACCTTTGGTCAAGGTGAAGCAGATCCACCTCTATATTCAACGTAGTGACTAATCATACCCAAGGTCAGGATTTCTTATTTGTAGCCACACCCGCTGTCAACAACTTTGAAAGGGCAAAAATAAGCTCAAACTCTCTGACTTTTAGACAAGGGGGGGACAGGACTAACATCTGTGGGCCCTGGCAACAAGTCTGTCAACCTTTGAACAGTGAACTAGACAAGGGATGATGGTTTGAGGCACTATATTTGGGTATGTTTTTTTTTTTTCTATGCAGAAAAATAACTAAAACATAATAAAGATAATGATATCCTCAATTTAGGGAATATTTTCATCAGTATGTATATTTGTTTATATAATGAAGAAGGTACAATTAATTTAATTTTAAATCTCATGCTTAATGACAGCTAATATCCATCTAAGACTTCATATTCAGACAAAATCTGTGTTCAATATTAAAGACATTTTCATTGGGAAAATGTCATTCAATTAAAAAAAAAGAATTCTGGAGAAATGAACTATATTTACTGAAGTTTCCCCTTTATAATCCAAGTAGGAGTGCTGGAGTAGATAAGAGAATAAAATAACCCGCATCTCATAAAAATGTACATGAAGGTCAGAAAAGCAATAGGAATAGACATGAATCTGCAGAAAGTGATATTAGCCATGGAGTGAAAACAGCCAACATTCAGTGTTGTTATGGAACCAGTGCCAGAGAAGAGTAAAGCTTAAGAAGCTAGATATTTTAATGACTAGACATAATATGTACCATAATGTTACATTTAATCACAACGTTTTAAATATTGTTATTCAACTCAGTCAAAAAATAACATGCTCAGGTTTCAATATTAGACATTTGTATAACTGAATGAATGAACTGAAAATTATATATATGTTTGAATTCTATAAAGCATAACAAAATAAAATAGGGTTCTTTGGTTAAAATGTTCTGAAATGGAATACATTAGATGTTATTAGTCTTGTAGATCATACATTTAACTGCATTTGTGTCATTACCAATGGTTTATAACCACTTCTTTTTCCTACAGAAAAGAGAAAATAGGAGTAATGATAGAAATATATAACATAATGTACCTTAGGGATAGGACATTTGTGGTATATAATTTACTAAAATAACCAAATAAAACAATACACTTAACAATACATTTAATGTGGATAGAATAAAATTGAACTTAATTTCATGAAAACTATTTTCAGCTTTTTATACATCTTTTCTATTTTATGGTCGTGTATAGCTTCATATAAAAGCACATATGTGTGTGTGTGTGTGTGCATGTGTGTGTGTTTGTGAGAGAGAGGGGGGAAAATGTGTGTGTGTATGTGATATATATGTGTGTATACATTTGAATAATCTTGAATAGTGATAGATACATTTCAAGGGAATGTTGGGAGGAGGACGCTTATTTGTTCCCAGCTACCCAGAACCGAAAAAAAAAATCACACAGAAACTATATTAACTACCACACTGCTTGAACTATTAGTTTATGCATACTGATAGCCCACTGTTATCTCTTAAAATAACCCATTTCCAATATTTTATATTTTACTACTTGGCTCTTTGTCTACCGGCAGCTTCCATCTTTCTCCTCTGGGGAGGGCTACATGGCATCTCACTGACTCCACCTACTTTCTCTCTCTCTCTCTCTATATATATATATCTCTTGAAGCCTGTCTATATTCTGTTAAGCCATTGGCTGAAAGCAACTTATTTATTCATTAACTAATAAAAGCAACATATATACAGAAGGACTTCCCATGCAAAGGGAAGTTTTATGTTTTCAACTAGTAGTATACATATATATTCATATAAACAGTTATGAAACTATAAAAGGCCTGAAATTCTGAGACTAGAGAATAAAATATGATTTCAAATATATTATCACATTTTCATCAAGATAAAATTGATAAGATTAATGACAAAGTTCTACATGATCTTTTTCCTCTTATTCGAGTCTCATAGCTTGCTAAAATTCATAGTTAAAATGTTATTTGTTATCAATTAATTGCTTCTTCCTTTTAAGAAAAATCAAAGCACTTGTTTTTACTTTGGGGAATTACTTTTTAAAGTTTTTAGTCTTATATTGCTCCATGAGATCATGTATTATTGCTCACAAATGTATTTCATTTCATATAAATGTTTCAGGGAGAGTACAGCTCTCCTGCTTAATGTTTATAAGGTGCATGAAAGGCTAGCTTTGAACAGTGAAATAGATGTAAACTTAGCAATCTGAGTAACAGTTATGTCTGGTGTTCTCATGCTTGCTTTTTAATACATATGTGATGTTGAGAGTACAAACAGACAGAATATTTATCATCCTACACTCTGAGTGATGCCATAAGTACAACTTATTGGATACTTTCTGTGGACAAAGACTAAGCAAATAATTCTTATTTTTACATAAAAATTTTTAACTTTTTATTTTCAAAAATATGGTTCATCTTGATTGTATATCTATCAATGTATGGCACATACCATTTTTGATAATTTCACTTTCCTGAAGTATGCATTTGCACAATCTTTTCTTTGTATGTGTACATCTATACACCTGTGCATGGGTACACATGTATATTTACATGTGGCGGGTCAAAGACATTTTAGTTCATTCCTTAGTAGTTCACTACTGTTTTTTGATTTTTCTTTTTAGACAGTGTCTTTCATTGGCCTAGAAACTACCAATTAGACTAGTTTGCCTAGATAGCAAGCCCAAGGGATCTAGTTGACTCAAATTTCTAAGCACAGTGATTAGAGGTCCACTGGAACATTCCCCATGTTTTCTATTTCATATGGCTTCTGGTTAACCAGTGGTACTTTATTGACTGATGATACATAATAAACATCCTGTTACCCTGCATAACAGCTTGAAGAAACTTTCTGTGACTCTCCTTAATTCTTCTAACTTATGTGTTGTTCATTCTAATTTGTTTGTTAATACTTTTAAAGTTTTAGTATGGGCTGATGCAATTTTCTTTAGATTTAAACAATAGAAAATTGTGGAATTTTCAGAAAGGAAACAAGCAATCCTCATTAAACATTTTTCTGAAATGAAGTGAATGACATTTTTTTTTTTTGGTCATGGCTCAAACTCTCATTACCTTCCTTGGGAACCCAGAAAACAGAAATTGGCAAGAGCAAAAGATGCATTACCAGTAGGCTTCTCTGTAAAATATGCTTCTAAAACTGTGACCTTTTGTAGAAGAGATAAGATATTATTGTTATTTCTAATTTGGTCTGTTGGTTATATATTTATATAGCAATGCATTTAAGTTAGTGGGGAAATAGCTCATGTTCTCAAAGTAAACCACTCTTGAATAATGATAAATATATTTCAGGGGAAGTTCTATGACTTTTGTTTAATTTGTAATACATAATCATTTAATTTTCCATTTTGATCTTAAAGGAATCTAGTAAAATACATACAAATCTCTTTTAATTGTACATTTTTCAAAGTAGGACACATTTACATCTGTCTACATATGTATTATAATTTTGATTTTATGGAATTATAATTTTATAGACCTTGATTAGCTAAAATAGAAAAGGTTCATGTTCTAATTCTATATATCAAGCAGTAGTTTTTAATTAGAATCCAATCACTGATAAATCTCTCTAAAAGTCTCAGAATAAGACTGCATTATCATTAAAATTATTCTTTTTTTATTTTATTTATTTATTATAGATTTCTGTCTCCTTCCTACCACTGTCTCCCATTTCCCTCCCCCTCCTCCAATCAACTCCCCCTCCCTCATCAGCCAGAAGAGCAGTCAGGGTTCCCTGTCCTGTGGGGAGTCCAAGGACCTCCCACCTCCTTCCAGGTCTAATAAGGTGAGCATCCAAACAGCCTAGGCTCCCACAAAGCCAGTACATGCAGTAGGATCAAAACCCAGTGCCATTGTTCTTGACTTCTCAGCAGTCCTCATTGCTGGAGAGGTTGTGGAGTAAAGGGTACACTCATCCATTGCTGGTGGGAATGCAAACTTGTGCAACCACTTTGGAAAGCAGTGTGGCAGTTTCTCAGGAAATTCGGGATTAGCTTACCTCTGGACCCAGCAATACCACTGTTGGGAATATACTCAAGAGATGCCCTATCATACAACAAAAATTATTCTTAAAAAGACACAATTGCAAATATTCTCTACCATCTTCAAACTATATAATAGTTGTGACATGATTTTTTTTCTTTTGAAAGCATGGACAATGTTATGGTTTTGAATTATAATATTTATTTTTTCTTCAAATATTATTTTACTTCTTTATTCCACCCCTCTGAATCTTATACTGCAAAAGTTTGCATCCATTTCAGAAACAGATAAAAGAATCATAATATCTTTTGATATGTCAAACGCCAGAATATTTTAAGAATAAAACCATTCTTCTTGCTTTTATTGAAGGTTTGACGAAAGAAATTGTGATAATTTATATGCATGTTTGAGAAATTCTGTAGATATGAAACACTGAATAATACATCTTATTGACTAAAGGACTTGGAATGGGATATATTTCATGATGCATATTTAGGTCAAAAGAAGAGAGAAAGAGAGGTCTAATTTATTTAACTTGAATTATGCCTTAAATAACATACTGTTAGAGACAAATTGGCCATGTTGTAAATAGGTAAAAGGCAACTTTGAGGGATATTGTGGCTCTCTTATCCTATATGGCAATGTACTCATCAAAAGTGATATTCTGTACACACACACAATTAAACAGTTTGGATTCTCTGAAAAGATAATTGCTATTTGATTGATTGATGCTTCCACGAAAAGAAACACTGAAATTGCCAGAAGTCCATGACATATTGAGAAGTGTGAAAAAGAGTGATTGGGAAAATACCCCTTCTTTATATTCCTAATACACAGGAGTTTGTTTGGTTGTTTGTTCTCTATCATCAGGTAAATTTCTGACAACTTTTAAAAATGTAAGTACAAGATTACTTAGCATTTATTCTAAGTAAAGGTCTAGATATGGCTAGCAGTCTCCATTCACAGATGTTGCTGTGATGGCTTAGACGACGTCCACTTTAATCATTAGAGTAACAGGATCTGGTAAAAGACTGAGGAGCTGGGCACCAGGGAGGCAGAGGCAGGTGGATACCTGTGAGTTCAAGGCCAACATGGTCTTCAAGACATAATTCTAGGACAGACTCCAAAGCTACAGAGAAACCCTGTCTTGAAAAACCAAAATATAAAAACAACAACAAAAATATTATCTGCATCAGATTTTGTTGGCAGCAGTAAAATATTGCAAATTGAGAGAATGAAACAACAAAAATGTACATTTGCACAGTTGTGGAATCTAGAAGACCAATGTCAAGGTGCTCATAGAGCTGATGCCTTGTTAAGGCTGTGCGGCAGATATTTTACAGACAGTAAATTATGAGACAATAATTACCATGATTGGTAAATTATTTTTCATTATACATATATGATGTCTGACAGAGTGCCTGGAAATTGACCACAATGACCACAATTAATGAACCTTGTTGAATTTTAGACCTGGTGTCTTAATTAGGTGATAGTACTAAACCTTTTTTTTTTCTGGCCAAATTGAACAAAGACAGAATGCTAGTATGTGACATGAGAAAAAAAGGGGATAAGCTTTGTCCTGATGAAGGGCATTTTCAGCCATTACTTGAATCTGTTTTTTTTTTCTTTTCTTTTCTGTCATTTGCAACATCAACAGCAAAACATTTGCACATATAACAAAACTTTTCTTTCAAAATTTTGAATTTTCAGAAATAAGAACTTTGTTTTCAAATTCTTGATTTTCCACCTTTATCTTAATATTCGTGGCATTGTTCACAAATGAAAAATGTAGGAAGACTATAATATAGAAAACATGGCTGATGGGCAGCAGGTATGAGGAAGAGATAGATTGTGAAGAGACACAATATCCATAGCTTTATGGAGTATAGAAGAACAAACTCACTGTGTAACTTAAACATATTTTTTAATTATTTTATAGATATTGAAATAGCAAAGTCTTTCATTGAAATGTTTCTAAGTTCAAAATTTATCTCTTTAAATATAATATGACTAGGGACTCTTGAAAACTGTAAAGTTACTGACATTTTATAGCTAAAGTTGGGACACGAAATTATGGGTAATGTATTATTTACTTTTCCATTATGGTGATCAAATGCCACCACAAAGGGAAGCTAGATCAGAAAGATTTTCCCCCATAACTGTGGGGGAAGCATAGCAGCATACCACTGGGGAAGTGAGCTGAGCCTTCACATTTTCAACCATGAACACAAAGTAGAGGCAGCAAACAGGAATCAGGAGAGATTCTTAAGAAAGCTCAAAGCCCAACTGTACTTCCTCCAAGAAACCTCCCACTCGTACCCAGTAACTGAGCTCCATTTTTGCACGTATGTTTCAGTTATTGTTGCCAAAGTACAACCTCACAAACTAAGAGGTATTGAGTCCATCAAATATATATTTCAATTAAAATGTGATTTAAAATTTAAAAAAAAAATTTAAAAGAAAATCTCCTGAGTATCTGGAAACAATTTTTATTCCTGTGAAAACAGTTCATAAGCCATAATGAACACTAATCAAATAAAAACTGATAGAAATGCAAAATTTGAAGGAAAAACTAGCAAAACATTGTAAGATACATTTTGTAGCAGAGTATAGTTTTCAACCTGCCAACAAGCCTTAATTTTTGACTAGATAGGAGGCAAAAATTCTATGAATGTTTCTCAAAAACCAATAATTGGAGTTTCAATTTTCTTTAAAGGAATTCTGTTTCTGTCTTCCAAAGAAATAAACTTCCTATGGTTTCTGACATATGATTTACAGGTTGTTGGTATGAGACATTGGGGCAGAAAGTCAATAATCCTTTTGAAAATCCTGCTGAGACTGGGGATCATCTAATATAAGACACTCAATCAGAATCAATCCACCATTTAGGAGCAAATTTTCCTTTCCCTTGCTAGAGTCACCTCCTGGGATGATTTCCCCAGAGCTTCTGGTGTTTGTCATCAGAACTCACTGAAGGATAAAGAATACAAGACTTTCCGTCCATGATGAATGGTGGCTGTATGATGCATCAATCGTCTCATTTCACATAAAATAAAAGGGGGGAGCAGTTACCTGTTCTAATTGGAAACTTACAAGAAATAGAGTGAAAAAGGAAAGAAAAAGTAGTGTTCCACAAACACCCATCAAAAGTCAGTTTTCATGATGTTAATGCACTGTTACTTTTAACATTACTTGACCTCCCTGTGGACTAAATATGCACAAGAATTTGAGAATAACTAAGCAGTAAAAGGAAAATCAGAGGTCTCTAAACAATCACATTACCTTTATTGATTAAAGGAGTTTTCAAAGGCCATTGTTAAAATCTTTTAAACTATTATATTCTATAGAGTTACAAAGAAATTCAATGTTTGATATCCCTTCATATAAGATTTCAGCAAAAACGTATTTGTTGTCCTGATCATTGCAACAGCTGTTTGAGATCGTGGGGTTACATTGTTGACACTGATACACTTGCTGACATGCATCAAGTCATCATAAATGATAGAAGTTGATATTATAAGACCTTTGTAACATGATTGAAGATAACAAACTTTTATCCTTATATATACAAGATCATATAATAGTGGAAATCCAACAAAATAAATCTTGAGAAAAATTTTAAACATAAAAATTATAATTTTTCTATTTTATACTGAAACATCCATGACTGCAAAAGCTTTGCCTATTAAAATACTAAACATTATTTTAAAATATATTAATATATTTTTATTTTATATTCATGTGTATGTGCAGTGAGTATGGTGAGTGGGCATGTGTGGTATGTGTTTGTTTGCCTGCCACGGCCGAAAAGGACTTCTGATACCTTAGAGCTGAAGTTGCAGGAGGTTGTAGCCATTCAACAGGTGCATTAGATCTCTATGGGAGAGCTGGGGAAGAAGAGTCAGCACTCAAACACTGAACCACATCTCCAGCAACAAATGTGCTTTTTAAAAGGTGATATTGGTGAGAATATCCTGACAAGTACTCAGAAATGTAAGTTGGGCATGGAAGACCATGCCTCTAGTCATTCTGACGTAGAAATAGGAAAATGAGATTTCAAGGGTCTTTTCAGTCAGAGTAAGTTTTACCACAATGTGCAGCTAAATAACACCCTATTTTAAAAACCAACAAAAGGACACACACACACATAGACAGACACATATTAAAAGAGTACTTGATTTTTTAAATTGCTAATGATTCAACAATGCTAATAGAACAAGTGAAATGCTAAACACGCTAAATTTGCTTTTATATTTTACTTAATTTTAATAATTATGTTTACATTTTTCTATTAAGTGCCATGAATGAACAATACCCACAGAATAAATTAAGAATCTAAAATAATGCGAGTTATTTAAATAACAGATGCATCTCATTGTATAAAATTTCAGACAAATTTATAATTTACATATGATCAAATAATAATAAGAAAATATATGAATTGATTTTCCTAAGAGTCAGTCAACTCAAATCTGTGATATTATCATTTAAATTCATAATTTTCTGCTATACCCAGATGATGTGCTTTATTAAATAGAAGCATCAGTGGCAGGTATGACTTATTGTTAGAGAGTCCTCTAAAGCACCCAAAACAACACAGGCTGTTACCATTTCCTTTCACTGCTCACGATAACTAAATTTTAAGTAATCATTAATGAAGAAAACACTTACTTTTGATACAGGAAAGTATGAATAAAATGGACAATATGAAAATAATAATTAATACTTTTTAAATGACATGATAGTTATTTGGGGATGTGAGACTGGTCCAGAAAAAGGATTTTATACCTGTTACTGTAAACCTTGTCACAAGCCTGGGACTGAGCAGATCGAAGGCCCTAGCGGGAAACTTATTGCAGTTTTTCTAAATGGTCATGTCAATATGGATTCTAAATCTTACCTTTGTACCTATGAATGTTTATAATGCTCACATTTCGTCAGAGGATTTTCCTTTTTAGTAGGTTGTGGTTAATGCAGAGCATTACAACTGCTTTGTGCCCTACTGCAAATAACTGAGTTTCTCAGCAGTGGTGTTCATCTACACTAACTTCCAACCACTCACCATGAGGGAACTTTGAAGATGGGTGGAAAAAATCCGAAGACCCAAAGGATGAGGAAGAAGGTGCGAAGTGCTAATCAGAGGTTATGAAATGCTACCTTCACAAGACATATACAAATCTAAGTCATCAAAATTCCAGTGCGTATTGAGAGAGGATTCTGAAGTACTGCTCCAATCAGAGTTACGATGTCCTATCAACTTGTAGTTGATGGTGTTCTGGGACAAAAATGAGCTTTTCTTTGGAATGTTATCTAGTACTACCCTCAGTACCCACTTACAGCTCAGTTTGGACATCTGTGACAGGCGAGGAACTGAGAGTAAAAAATTAACTCAAGTGCATTACCTCTGCGTCTTCTTTATTTTTCATGCAAGGGGGAAAATGAAGTGAAATGGGCATGGAGGTCAGCAAGAATAAGAAGAAGAGTAAGGGGAAAAATAAGGAGAAATTAAATTTCTTTAAATAGTATTATTGATGTCAATAGTCTGATGCAAAGCCTTTGCAAGTGTAGAGATAGTACGAGTACAAAATGGGACTGAAGGATCTCTAGTGGTGTGTATTCTATGTCAGTTTCATTTTTCTGCTAATGTCTCAGGGTCAATTTCCATAAACTCCTTCACATTCATCTCCACTGACCAAAGTTCCACTGAAAAATTAATTAAATATTTCCCATTTAATGTTTGCAAAAGAACTTCTGTAGAGATGTCTGTAAGACTAATGATATAAACACATTAGTCAGAATTCTTAGTAGCTATTCATTAAAATGCAAACAAGGTTGATTTTGAGAGATGATCATCAGGACTTCTAAATCAAATAGCAACTAAAAAAAAGTGACCTTATGTCAACCATAGAAATCACGTTTCTCTGTGGTCAGTTTTATACATTCATTTAGGAACATAATATATAAAATATATAATATATAAAAGGGAATATTTGAATTACATAACCAGAAAAATGAATAAAAGCTTTAAAATAGTTTGCTAAAATATTGTGGTGGGTGAAATTAAGAGGAAATGAAGATGAGGAAACTGTATTAAGTATATATTGCATAAAAACATTGGTTTTCAGTTTTGAAAAAAATTAACTAATAAATTTAATTATTTCAATTTGCAGTTTTGTATAGTCTATCTAGTAGGCTACAGAGTAGTACTATTATTATTATTATTATTATTATTATTATTATTATTATTATTATTATTATTATAAATAAAGGCATGGGCTTCTTATAATTGCATTTTAATCTCTTACTATTTTTTCCATATTAAAAAATTTTAAACTTAAGAAGGAAAAGAAAAGCATTGCACAAAAATATATATTTCAAGTTCAGATAGATTCCAAATTAGAAGTAAATTACAGAATTTATATATGAATTAAATATGTATTAATTATTAAATATATGTGCATTAAAATTTCAACTTTCTGCAATTATGATTCTGATAAATTTCTATGTCTGATCATTCTGTACTGATAAATTTGTACTAATTCATGAAAAGCTCCCTTTTCAAAATTGAATAGTTCTATATTAATGATATTTTAGTTCCAACCACCTGATTTAATGTTATGTTTAAGTGTGATTATTACAGTGGCAAAATGTCATGTTATAATTACTCATTTTTTATTTTTTTGAATATAGGCATATGAATTGCTGTCATGTAAGAATTGTCTGTGGGTCATAGGATATTTTTTCTCATTAAAAAAACTTAATTCATTAGAAATAAATTACCCAGGCACATTGATATGAGACGAGATCAATAAATTCCATTTGATCAACTGGAGGCTGGCTCAGTGGATCCTGCTTGACCTTTGGCTCATTTCCTAGCATCTGCACTAGGCTGTTTATTAGTAATTTTAACTGCAGCTTCAGAGGATAGAATCTGAAACTCTTCTTTATCCTCCTCAGGTACCCACACTCACATGGCACACAGAGAGAAGAGGTTACACAGAGAAATAAAAAGTAAGAAAGTATATTTGACATTACTCCCTCTTTTCCCACTAGGGTTGATTTACAAGTACAAAGATCAAATGACACACAGGTGCAGTAATTATCTATCACTTGCCAACTGAAGATATGATTTTCTTTGCTGATGTTAATCAAAGTATATACTTGTCATCAATGTGACACGCATTAATAGCTACAGAAAGATAAGTTAGACTATAAGATACACAGATGGTATATATTCTAAAGTAAATGGGAAAATTTTAAATTCATGGAAATAAGGGGAAAATGATAATTTTGTACAATGAGAAATGAAATGTTCTTCTTCCTTACACTATCAACTATAACAAGGATATATAGAAGAAAATTTCTATAAATTAAAAACAAGAAAAGACAAAAGCAAATCTAATGAAGAAACACACAGAGTGAACTTTCTTATAAATGTTTTAATTTACATAAAATATGAAATGTGTACTTACTCATAAGATATTATGTAAAAACTATGTACAATATTACTTTATTTATAGAAGAGTCCTGTGTTAATACAAATGTTGCAAACTGTGTGCCTTTATATATATTCATACTGATCCAAGGCCTAATATTACTCAATATTCTTTAATAATTTTTGTAAAAATGAAAGAAGATCTTGGAAAACTATTTATTTTTTCTCTTTGTTTGAAAGCAAGTTGTAAATAGTAATTTACTTTTTGTGTCTGTAGCATCTTGTGCTAATCCATAATTATAGGTTTCACCCTGCCGTTGTTGTCAGGAATGATTTAATGGCTATCGAAATAACTGATTTGTGACCACTCAGGATGGTCATGAGTCAGCCAGCTTAAATGTGTTAAAGCTAAATGTCAGCTTCTATACAGACAAGTTTATTCTTCAAACTCAGCACAACTACCTTGCACACAGTTAACAGAAAAATACTCCCTATTCACATTAATTTCATTCACTGAAATCTGTCTATTCCTAAAAGTCAGAAAAAGTCATTGGCTCTGACAGTCATTATGGGTTTTCCCAGTTTGATTAATCTTTCCACTTTGATATTCTGGGATTAGCTATGGGTTTGATTGCTACTAATCAATGATGTATGGCAGCTATAAAGATGAGTGATCAAATACCCAGTGAGGGAGCCAAAGGGACTTTAATCTGTCACTCATTATGGATTACTTAAAGCGGCAGGCTTGTTGAAGATCTTTTGAGAAGGTGAGGTTTAATTGGAAGGTCTGAGAAAATCCATAATAATGTGATTTCTGATTCTGAATTTGTATGATTTATATGAAAACTAGGAAATTTTATTTATGAATATATATCTGTAACTATACATGTATGTCAAATTATGAAGTATTTTTAATATTGAATTTGGTGATAGTATAGGTGATGTGACGGGCAAAAAAAAAAAATACCCTACTTTATTTATCTTCCTATAATACACTCATCTTTTTAGGCTTATTTTGCTATAAAATAAATTTGAAATATTTATTTATTTATTATTTATTTAAATATGTATTATTTAATTACTTATTTTGAAATATTGATTGTTCTCATTAAGGAAAAAATAACAGATGCAATAAAAATAATGAATATCAAGTTGAATTTAAACTGAGAAGAGAGAGCAAGTTGTTATGGTATTCCTTAATTGTACCTCTGGAACAGTGATTGGTAGAGATGCTTTGTCATGTAATAATCCATATCACTAGGAAATAGAGTTGTTTGCAGGAAGATTATCCACTCATTGTTAGATGTTGCGGTGGTTTACATAGGAATGGCCCCCATGGATTCTTATTTGAATGCTTCATCATTAGGGAGTGGTGTTACTTGAGAGGCCTGGGGAAGTACAGTGTAGTTGGAGTAGGTGTAGTCTTCTTGGGATGTTCTTGGGGTTTCAGAAGTTTATTTCTGCTGCCTTCAGGACCAGATGTAGAAATCTCAACTACCGTGTCTGCTTTCATGCCTCCATGATCTCCACCCTGTGAAAAATGGCCTAAACCTTTGAAACTGTAAGAAAGTTTCATATAAATGCCTTTTTCTATAATAACTGCTATGGGCATGGTATTGCTTCACAGCAAAAAGACACTGAATAAGGCAGACATCTCTCAAATTAAGATGCTGAAATTGTATTATTAAGTAAAGAAGTAGAAATCAATTTACACAAATCATAACTACAATCTAAAACTAGATGGACTTTTTGCAAAAATAAATATAGATTTGATTCATGTAGGTAAAGCGATTAGCAAAGATTGGGAATGTTTTTGCTATCTCTTAAATTAATTGTATTATCTTATAGTATCAAACATTCCTTTTAGTCACAATCCTCCACTAAATTATGAAAAAGATAAATGTGAAGCCTATATTTATGATTGTATACTGTAAGGGCTCAGAATTTATTCCAAAAATTAAGTATGGCCGTCACATAAAATGACTTCTACTAAGAAAGAATTGTTTACTTGGATATTTTTACAAAGTAAGAATACTATATAAGCCCATCTGAAAAATAATCCATGTATGTGGGTAACCCATATGCATGTGGTATACATGTATTTAAATATATATATATGTGTATTTATACAAAGACATACATAATCTTAAATGATGTCTTTCATATATGATAATAAAATTTGAGAAGCAGTGGTAGGAGAAGAGACGGGCAAAAGGGAAAAGACAGGAAACAGAGGGCAAATGATGCAATTATATGTGGTGGAGGTTTCTGTTCCATCTAGTCTCACAACCGTTCAATAGCAAAGAAACACACAGAGATCTACATTAATTATAAACAGGATGGCCTATTAGCTCAGGCTTCTTATCAACTCCTACATCCTACCTTAACCCCTAATTGTAGTCTGTGTTTGCCACATTGCTTGCTTATCAGTGAAGCATTCTCATCTTGCATCCCTTGCATCTGGATGTGAATGCAGACTGCACATTTCCTCTACCCAGAATTCTCCTTTTCTGGTAGCCCTGCATATACTTCCTGCCTGGCTACTGGCCAACCAGCATTTTTATTAAACCACAGTACTTCCCCCCCTTTTTTTTTCAAAAAACCCCCAAAACAACAACAACAACAACAACAACAACAACAAAACCTCTGAATCTAATCTCCTTTGTTTAGCATTCTTCCTGACCATTATCTATAACTTGTAATCAACACTCTCCACAAAGACAAACATTCAAAATCCATTTTTGGAGTATAGTTTATAGGCTACTTCCTGCTGATTGGGAGTGCTGATAATGTTATGGGGACCTAAAGAAAATTTAGAATTCTGGTCAAATCCTAACTAAAATATTCTGTGAGGCATGATCATCTCAACCAGAAGTCTTGAGTCTGTTCCAGACATAGAATTCAGAGGAAACACCAACAGAGGTTCTCTAAAATGTTGGACCATCTGGGCCATCTGCTCCTAGAGGAGATTTTTCAGGGGCGTCTTCCTGATTTTTTTTTAACCCAGAATGAATCTAAAGTCCTTCATTTCCTATGGAAATAAAAGCAAAACCTCTTCTCCAAAGTAACATATCTTTTGACTTAAATGTCAAAGTCAAGGCATTTTAAAAATACACAGGATAGATTAACCAGAAACATTAATAACCAAATGTCTTTTAGCAGCTGTTGTTTTGTCCTTGGCCATCAAACAATTCAAAGAAAACACAATAACATACAGTATTCAGATTCTTTGTATTTTCATCTTTATGAGTCTCTATTTTAAAGTCTGTTTCTTTCCTTTTTATTTTTAATTATTGGTTTTATAAGACAGGGTTTCTCTGTGTATCTTTGGCTGTACTGGAACTCGCTTTGTAGACCAGGCTGACCTTGAACTCACAGAGATCCACCTGCCTCTGCCTCTTAAGTCCTGGAATTAAAGGTGTGTGCCACCATACCCAACTACTCTTTCTTTCTTTCTTTCTTTCTTTCTTTCTTTCTTTCTTTCTTTCTTTCTTTTTTTTGGGACCTTATCCCTTTTCTTTTCTCTCCCAAATGTACATATGTTTTTAAACACACTGTAAATCATTTATAGGTTTTGTTTTGTTTGTTTGTTTGTTCGTTTTTGCTCAGAATCTATCTTTACTGTATATCTCTCTTTTCCTCACCACATGAGTCATTAATTTGCTAAGTGATATGGCTAGGATAAAAACTGACTGTGACAGCTGAATCCATCCCATTCCTAAGCTTTCTGAGAGACTAGCTTCATGGCAGAGGTACTTTCCAGAGACATGTTTATTGCCACAATTCTATGGAGTTTCACAGTTCTTGCCGCCACCAGGAAGTATGCTGTTGGCTATTCATAAACACCATTTAAGTGTTTGGCGGTGTGGCTTCTTAAAAGAGGTGCAAAGTTTTGCAACTAAAGCTGAGTCAGGAATTCGCTCTTAAATGAGGTGCACTTGCTCTAGCAAACAGAGCCCATCTGAGAAAATGCTGCTACCAAGAATCTGTGCTTAACTCTGTTCTTTTGTGTCTAGGATTACTTCCTAAGCTCTCTCGGGTTTTATGTGGATATAGTTGTCCATGTTGTTACCATTTTTTGTCGGAAGATTCTGTCCCACTTGGTCTCGCAGCCATTCAATCCCAAAGGAACACACAGAAGTCTACATTAATTATAAACTAGTTGGCCTATTAGCTAAGGTTTCTTACAGACTCTTATCCTACATTAAGCCATAATTTTTGTCTCTGATAGTCACATGGCTTCATACCTTTTTTTCAGAGAGGCATTCTCATCTTTCATTATCTGCATCTGGGTGATACTGCACACTAAGACTATCTTTTTCTCAGAAGATTCTGGTTCTGCTCACTGCACCTGTACTTCCTGCCTGACTAGTGTGGCCAATCAACATTTTATTTACTTTTTTTTTCAGGTATTTAGCAATTTTATTAGCATTTTATTAAACCAATACAAGTAACAAATCTTTACAGAGTACAAGACCATTGTCTCACAGCAATTATATAACATTATATAAAAATCAATATTCCCATATTATTTTACTCAAATTTTAATTTTTCATTGAGAATTTTCTCAAATGAACTATTTTCATCATATCTATCTACTTTCCTCTAATTCATCTTGAATTCACTCCACTTCCCACCCACCTCTTTAAAAAAGTAATAGTAAGTTCAATTTTTTTCTGTCCATATGTTGCTGGACTTATGGCCTTCCAGTGAATCATGGTTGATTTATCAGAACTATCTACTTAAAGAAAATTTACTTTCCCTCTCCCAACATATAATTTATCAAATGCTGTCAAATACACAAGGGACTTTATGTACATCTCCCTATCAATGCTAGGATTTTCCTTGTCTTGTACTTATAAAAGTCTTGTGCATACTGCCACACCCATTATGAATTCATAATATAATTGCTGGCCAGGTGGTGGTGGCAAACACCTTTAATCCCAGCTTTTGGGAGGCAAAGAGAGGCGAATCTCTGTGAGTTTGAGGTCAGTTTGATCTACAGAAAAAGTTTCAGGATAGGATCCAAAGCTACTGAAAAACCCTTTCTAAAAATGACAATAAATAATAAAAAATAAATAAAGTAATTTCTTAGTTCTGTCTCAAAAGAGTTTTCTGTGGTCACACACAACTTCTGGCTCCCACAATCCTTATGATGTCTATACTGTAATGGTTCCTGGGCCTTGAGAAGATGAAGGATGACAATTTTGATCCAATTTAGAACTGAACATTTCTCCTTGGCTCTTATTATTTATATTTTGACCAGTTGTGATAATCTATATTAATCACCACCCACTGTAAATTGATGCTTCTATGATGAGGGTGGTTGGATGCATTAATCCTTGAGTATAAGGGTAAATAAATAATATTTGCCTAATATTTTGTCCATTTATTAAAATAATAGTAGTGGGTGCCTTCTATGGTTTATGAAAAGATGGCTATGCAGAGTAAAATGAACTAAATAAGTCATAAAATAATAATTTCTAAACAGAGTATTACTTAGAGTGACAGAATAAATCGCTAGTGCAGTCTAGAAAACTAAGGAATCATAGGAATAATTGCGATTTTTGAATATTTGTGTTATTTCTTATTTTTGTTACAACTATTTTGGCTGTTTCTCCAAACTACCACCTCTTCCTCAGATGGATCATTTTAAATAGTTTTCTGTTGGGGAGTATTATTTTAAGGTGTGTTACATGTATTTATGTTGTAGAACATTTGTTTTATAATACAAAGATTGTTGCAGTTTTAAAGTTGCATTTATTTAGGTGTGAAACTGAAATTTTGCCTGTCTAAACTAAAATACTTGATTGGTCCAATAAAGAGCTTGATGGCCAATAGTTAGGCAGGAAAGAGAAATAACCAGGCTGGAAAGCAGAGAGAATAAATAGATTGAGGGGGAAAAAAGGGAATAAGGAATGAGTAAAGAAAGAACAAAAAAAGAAGTCAGACATATATACAGCCTGCCAGGGTCCCAAGCCTACAGCCGACCAGTCATCAGGCTATACAGCCAGCCAGTCACTCAGCCACAGACAGTCATGGTGTAAGAGTGAATGTAAGATATACAGAAGTAAGAAAAGGAAAAAGACCAGAGACAAAAAAAAAAAAGCCTTCAATCCACACCTGTTCTGAGGATTTAGGTTTGTGAGACAGAGTCATTATTGCCTTCTCCTCGTGTATCAGTAACTCTAGTCACAATGGTTATGACTAGTCCCTGGGATCGCCACTACAATGGCATGGTGAAGTAGTTCTCTGCCTACTTAGAGAAGAGACAAGAAATTGTACCTAATTTACTCTAATGGTACAATTTCCTGTCTCTTCTTAGAGTAGTCTCTGCTATGCTTTCTCCTACTCAAACTTCTGACTCTAACGATGATCTTGATTTTCAGATGTTCAATCCAGATGTGTGATCCAGATGTGCAATCCAGATGCTCATACCAGATGTGTGATCCAGATGTCAATGCAGATGTGCAATCCAGATGTTCATTCCAGATGTGCGATCCAGATGTCCATCCAGATGTGCAACCCAGATGTTCATTCCAGATGTGCAATCCAGATGTCCATCCAGATGTGCAATCCAGATGTTCATTCCAGATGTGCGATCCAGATGTCAATCCGGATGTGCAATCCAGATGTTCATTCCAGATGTCAATCCAGATGTGCAATCCAGGTGTGCGATCCAGATGTCGATCCAGATGTGCAATCCAGATGTTTATTCCAGATGTGCCATCCAGATGTTCGATCCAGGTGTCAATCCAGATGTTCAATCCAGATGTTTATTCCAGATGTGCAATATATACAGATTTTCTTTTATCATTTATTCTTTTTTCCATTCTTTCTATTTCCAAAGCCTCCTATTCTTCCTTTTTCTCCCCTGATCCTCTTTTTTTTCTTTTTTTTATTGAATAAAAAAATTCCGTGTCTCCCAGCCTTCCATCCCCCCCCTTCTCCCACTCCTCTCCCCCTCCCTCTCTAGTCCAAAGACCAGTCAGGATTCCCTGCCCTCTGGAAAGTCCAAGGTCCTCCCACCTCCATCCTGGTCTAGGAAGGTGAACATCCAAACTGGCTAGGCTCCCACAAAGCCAGGACATGAAGTAGTGCCATTGTCCTAGGCTTCTCATCAGCCCTCATTGTCCGCCATATTCAGAGAGTCCTGTTTTATCCCATGCTTTTTCAGTCCCAGTCCAGCTGGCCTTGGTGAGCTCTCAATAGATCAGCCCCACTGTCTCAGTGGGTGGGTGCACCCTCGTGGTCCTGACTTCCTTGCTCATGTTCTCCCTCCTTCTGCTCCGCATTGGGACCTTGGGAGCTTTTTCCGGTGCTTCAGTGTGGGTCTCTGTCTCTATCTCCATCCATTGCCAGATGAAGGTTCTATGGTGATAAGCAAGATATTCATCAGTATGGCTACAGGATAGGGTCATTTCAGGTTCCCTATACTCAGCTTCCCAAGGAACTAACTGGGGACATTGCCCTGGGCACCTGGGAGCCCCTCTTGGTTCAAGTCTCTTGCCAACCCTAAGATGGCTCCCTTAATTAGGATATGTGCTTCCAGCTCCCCTATCCAACCTTCCTTTATCCCAATCATCCCGTTTCCCCAAGTTCCCCCCATCCTCCCCTTCTCACTTTTCTCTCCCCATCTCCCCTTACCTCCATCCCACCCCACCCCCAAGATCCCAATTTTTTGCCTCACTCAGGATAGTGTTTTCTATTTCCATCCATTTGCATGCAAAATTCAAGATGTCATTGTTTTTTACCCCTGAGTAGTACTCTAATGTGTATATATTCCACACTTTCTTCATCCATTCTTCTATTGAAGGACATATGTGTAATAGCCAGAACCTGGAAACATGTCTAGGTTGTTTCCAGGTTCTGGCTATTACACATAATGCTGCTATGAACATCCTTGAACAAATGCCCTTGTCATATGATCTGACATCTCTTGGGTATATTCCCAGAGTGGCATTGCTGGGTCCAGGGGTAGGTTGATCCCGAATTTCCTGAGAAACCACCACACTGCTTTCCAAAGTGGTTACACAAGTTTGCATTCCCATCAGCAATGGATGACGGTACCCCTTCCTCCACAACCTCTCCAGCAAAGGCTATCATTGGAGTTTTTTATTTTAGCTATTCTGACAGGTGTAAGATATCTCAAAGTTGTTTTGATTTGCATTTCTCTGATCGCTAAGGAGGTTGAGCATGACCTTAAGTGTCTTTTGGCCATTTGAACTAGATCTTCTGTTGAGAGTTCTCTGTTCAGATCATTGCGCCATTTTTTTAATTGGGTTAATTAGCATTTTAAAGTCTAGTTTCTTGAGTTCTTTATATATTTTGGAGATCAGACCTTTGTCTGTTGCAGGTTTGGTGAAGATCTTCTCCCAGTTAGTGGGTTGCCTTTTTGTCTTAGTGACAGTTTCCTTTGCTTTACAGAAGCTTCTAAGTTTCAGTAGGTCCCATTTATTCAATGTTGCCCTTAATGTCTGTGAAGCTAGGGTTATACCTAGGAAGCAATCGCCTGTGCCCATATGTTGTAGGGTACTTCCCACTTTGTCTTCTGTCAAGTTCAGTGTGTTCAGATTGATATTGAGGTCTTTGATCCATTTGGACTTGAGTTTTGTGCATGGTGATAGATATGGGTCTATTTTCATTCTTCTACAGGTTGACATCCAGTTGTGCCAGCACCATTCGTTGAAGATGCTTTCTTTCCTCCATTGTATACTTCTAGATCCTTTATCGAAAATGAGGTGTTCATAGGTTTGTGGGTTAAAATCCGGGTCTTCTATATGATTTCATTGGTCTACTTGTCTGGTTTTATGCCAATACCACGGTGTTTTCATTACTGTAGCTCTGTAATAGAGTTTGAAGTCGGGGATGTTAATGCCTCCAGAAGTTCCTTTACTGTATAAGATTGTTTTGGCTATCCTGGGGTTTTCTTTGTTTTTCCATATTAAGTTGATTGTTGTCCTCTCAAGATATGTGAAGAATTTTGATGGGACCTTGATGTCCTCTCAAGATATGTGAAGAATTTTGATGGGACCTTGATGGGGATTGCATTGAATCTATAAATTGCCTTTGGTAGAATTGCCATTTTTACTATGTTGATCCTCCCAATCCAAGAGCAAGGGAGGTCCTTCCATTTTCTGGTATCCTCTTCAATTTCTTTCTTCAATGCCTTAAAGTTCTTGTCAAATAGATCTTTCACTTCCTTGGTTAGAGTTACCCCAAGAAATTTAAGCTGTTTGTGGCTATCTTGAAAGTGATGCTTCTCTGATTTCCCTCTCTGCTTCCATATCCTTTGTGTATAAGAGGGCAACTGATTTTTTGGAGTTGATCTTGTATCCTGCCACCTTACTAAAGGTGTTTATCAGCTTTAGGAGTTCTTTGGTGGAGTTTTTGGGATTGCTTATGTACATTATCATATCATCTGCAAATAACAAAAGTTTAACTTCTTCCTTTCCAATTCGAATCCCCTTGATCCCCTTATGTTGTCTTATTGCTATTGCTAAAACTTCAAGCACTATATTGAAGAGGTATGGTGAGAGTGGACAGCCTTGTCGTGTTCCTGAGTTAAGCGGGATGGCTTTGAGTTTCTCTCCTTTTAATTTGATGTTAGCTGTCGGTTTGCTGTAAATAGCTTTTATTATATTCAGGTATGACCCTTGTATCCCTAATCTCTCCAAGACTTTTATCATAAAGGGATGTTGAATTTTGTCAAATGCCTTTTCAGCATCTAATGAAACGATCATATGGTTTTTTTCTATCAGTTTTTTATATGATAGATTACATTAATAAATTTTCGTATGTTGAAACAGCTTCATACCAGAGATGCAGGGCTGGTTCAACAAGCACTACTCTTCATGTTAAGAAACTTCTAATTTCCATATCTAAGCAGTTCTCCTGTGTTTTTGCGTTATCTTTTTCTTCTGGATGCAACTAGAAAAACCCAGAGGATAGCATTCCTCCAATACAGGTGCTGTTAGATAATACAAGCAAGCCTCTGCAGTCCTAGCTCCCTTTCCACTCAAAACAAAATGAATTTAAAATGGGGTCATGTGATGACAATATCAATTTGTTCAATGTCAGTTGATTCGTAATAGAAACTACATTAAAATTATTTCTTATCAGAGGCCATAGAAGTTGCAGAAGGTGTCAACTAGTCTTCAGATGTCAGATCACAAGAGCAATGGTTCTCTGATGGAGCATAATCCCATCTAGACAGAACCAATAGGACCATTGACTATTGCTCCTCTCTATAATTTCACACATGCAAAAACAGCTATAGTGTCTCCATAGTACCTGCATTATAGTATGTAATAGATGCAATCTCATGATTGCATCTCAGTCTTATGGGCACATATATACATGGATGATTGTTGTGGAAGATAACTTCTCATTAAGTTGTATAGATTTAATATATATAAAATATAGATGCATTGCTTCATAGCTATATCTATTGTTCCACAAAAACTGTAAGACACTTAGATTTTGTTTTGATGTTTTTCTCAAACTACACACAATTAACTTATTTTCACCTCAGAGCAAGTTCCAACTGAAGTAAATATTTCTATATATATAGATCACAAGTTAGATTTTTACAGATATACACAAGATCAGAGTTGAAGATATCTACCAAGGTTATTAACACAAAGCAACATAAAAATTAAGGCGAATTCTCAGCCTTGTGTTTCTATCTGATAAAACCTGACTCTCTGTTCAGATCTCTCCGCAGTTTGTCTCATCAGGCACTGTGCACCTGCTTTGCAGTCACAATCTTACACCTGGAATCTTGGAATGTGTATTGCTATGGGAAATGGCTTGGCTCCTTATCATTTTCCAAGAAATGAGCTATAAGCAATGAGATGTAACTCTAATACCTTTTTTTTTGCCTTAAGCCACCTGTTAAATAATGTATTTAAGCTAGGTGAACAGAGAAGCAGAGGAGAACTGGAACAGAGAATTGAAACAAAGGACAACTAGAAAGAATTAGAAGAAAATCAAAGGACAGAAAATTGGGCAGAAGAAGAAACAACATGATTCTAACAGCACATATGTGAATTTATTCTGTAATCCCTCAGAGAGCGAAGTTTTAAGCTCAGTTTCACTTCTCTGTAGACTTCACCCTCAAACTCAGGCCTTGAAGAGCTAGATACTCAGGCTACCATATGTTTTAACACTGATTGTTGCTTTGTATTATTGCTAGTATCGAATACTAGTTCGGGCTAATTTATAATCATGGTATACATATATTAACAACTAATAAATATTAACAAGAATTTTATATTTTGATTATTCATGGAGAAGGGCTTAAATAAAAAACTTATTCACACCCATGATAATTATAAAAAAAGGGTTGTTAGATTTTGTCAATTACCTTTTAAGCATCTAATGAAATGATCATGATTTTTTCTTTCAGTTTATTTATATGGTGAATTACAATAATAGATTTTCATATGTTGAACCAGCCCTGCATCTCTGGGATGAAGTCAACTTGATCATGGTGGATGATTTCTTTGATGTGTTCCTGGATTTGATTTGTCAGTATTTTATTGTGTATTTTTGCATCCATGATCATCTGTGAGATTGGTCTCTAAATCTTTTTCTTGGTTGAGTCTTTGTGTGATTTTGGTTTCAGGGTACCTAAAGCCTCATAAAAAGTGTTTGGCAATGTTCCTCTGTTTCTATTTTGTAGAACACTATGAAGAGAATAGGTATTATATCTTCTTGGAACTTCTGGGAGGATTTTACACTAAAACCTTCCAGCCTTGGGCTTTCAATCTTAAAGTTAAGATTAAATACTTATTGGTACATTTTTCTACATATCTGATATTATTGCAGGATTTGAGACACTGTTGCTGGTTCATACATAATTTTTTCTTACCATACTTGAAAGCATACTGTGTTTCCATGTTAGACAATACATAACCTTTGAAACAGGTGTCTTGAAAATGCAAGCTGCTTACCTGAATAACACACAAGGATCTTATGTTGACCAGTCATGAGATTAAAGGTTATTGTGATGTATAATACCTGTAAGACACTATGAGTTGAAAGAGAAAGGATACAAACAGAGCCCATGCTGTTTCCTATGGTGCAGTAGTAGTTAGTGTAGCAAAAGGTTACTGCCATTCATTTAAACAAAATGGGCACTTTATGTACTTTCACTGTCTGACAAGATGCAATTGAGCAATGCTTTTGTTGAACATTATAAAGGGCATGAGTGATGGGGGTACGGATGAGGCAAGGAGAAAGAAAATAAGCTATTTCATCTATTGATAGCCAACACAAGAGAAAAAGCTTTCTCTCTCTCTGGCATAGTATCAAGTGACTTTTAAAATGACCCCAGCAGTTTCTTCTCAAAGAAAATGTTTCTAGGTGGGCGATTCAAAGGTTTGTTATCATCTCAATGGGGAACTAAGAGAAAATAATATTAGGCCTTCGTTGGAAACTGGTGTGCTGTTTTGCTGGATTAAATATGGAAGAATTATAAATTCTATATTAATAATCATGGTTTTCTGATTGAAATGTATTCCAATTGCATGTGACCGAAGAATGTATTCAAAGTAATCTCCTGACTAAGGTGGACTGAATAATACTTTAAAAAAGATACTCCCCTTTTTTAGTATTTTTATTTAGCATTAAAAAGAAAATGTTATTAAGAATAAGTGAATGGATTGTTTTTGTAAAAAATTTATAATTGTAACAATTATCATAAACTAAAGGTTGAATTGACTTACCAAAATAAAATACTGGTCAAATATTTTGCTTTCCTATCTCTTATTATTTTCTAGATACCTAGAAAACACCATCATTATCTCTATTTTTTTCTTTTGTTTTAAACAGTCTTATTTTACATACCTTTTCCAGTTCCCCCTCTCTCCCATTTTCCAGCTACCTTCAACTTCTCCCTACCCCACCACCCTATCCACTCCTAAGAGAGTCAACAAAGTCTGTCACATCACCTGAGGCAGGACTAAGACCTTCTTCCCTGTACATAGGTATCCTACAACAGTGGATGGTCTTCAAAGAGCCAGTTCATGCACTAGGGATAAACACTCGTTCCACTGTTAGTGACCCCACAAACTGCCCAAGCCATACAATTGTCATCCACATTCAGAGGTTTTGAAATTTGTAGGCACATGTATGGAACCAGATAAAATGATCCTCAGAGAAGTAAGCCAGACCCAGAAAGAGAAACATGGAATATACTCGCTCATAAGGGGACATTAGACATAAAGCAAAGGATAAGCAGACTACAGTCCACAACTCCAGAGAAGACAGGAAACAAAGAGAGGCCTAAGATGAACATTCAGTGACAAACCCCGCCCCCCCCCAGGGAAGGGGAAGTAGATAAGTTTTTCTTAATAAATTGGATGGCAGGGGAAGATGAGGAAGGTTGGGAGGAAAGAGGAGAGGGGAGAAGGGGAGTGGGGAGGAGAACATGAGGGATCAGGTGAAGAACAGAGAAGGAGAAGAAAAAAGAGGTATTTCTAACTTTTTAAAAAAAGTGTCTTGGAGTAGTATAACTAAATTTCTAATGTCAAATATATAGATGATATGATTATTACCAAATTGTAATAATAAATATAAAATAATATAATAAGTATAAATAAATATAAAAAAACACAAAAATGTTTTATTGGGTCTACAAAATATTTAAAGTTTTGCTATTATATAATATAAAGTATATAAAATAGTTTTTGGGTAAGGTTTAATAATATGACTTCTATTAAATAAGCATAAAGATGAAGGCAATTTAAGTGATAGTAAAATCCATACATCACATTCTGAAAATAATTATACCTTTGCTTAAAAACAGTACTTGGAAGGAAATAAAATATTAATTTATGCACTTAATATCTTGTTAGTGTACCTGTTGGTCTCATTATTATTGGATTATATAATTTTAATATTATACTGAGCCAACTTAAAATTCATATACTCAACCACACCTAAGTAAAGTTTCACTCATTTGTGGTATTAAGCCAAATAAAATAAGGGTAACTGGCATTATGTTTTTAACAAATAATAACAAATAAACAATTTTGTCTTTCACTTTGCTTTGTTCTATCATTTTCAGACTGTTTGTTTGAAGTAATTAAAAAATATGTAGAAAGAATCACCTCCCACGATGTTTTAGTTACTATTCAGTTGGTATGAAGAGAAACAATGACCAAGGCAACTTATAAAAGGAAGTAATTAATTGGGAACTTGCTTATATTTGAAAAGAGTAAGATTCTGACCATGGTAGTGGGGAGCATAGTGGCAAGAAAGGCAGTGGCTGAAAGCCTATAATATCTGATCCAAAGCAGTAGGCAGTGAAATACAGAGATTTGACCAGACATAAGCTTTTTAAACCTCAAAGTTCATGCTTGGTGACACAACTCTACCAACAAGGCCATTGTTTCCTAAACAGCCCATGAATTAGGGAACCACATACTCAGATTAGTCTATGGGGACAATAATATTCAAACCATCACCAAAAACAAGTCCTGACTCTTTAGAAATAAAAAATGGCATGGAAAGATACTTTTTAAATTTTCCCTTTGGCATAATACTCTGGAGGTAGAAAGTACCTTGATTGGCTACAGAAATGGACTAGTTCCATGAAAGTTAATTTCTGAATGAAATATGCTTCATGGAATTTTTACTCTAAGCAGGCTCAAAATATATTAATCAATTAACATAGTAAGCATAAAATGAGTGATAATCTATCTAAAATATTCTCAGTATATATGACATTACTATTTATATAATCAAGAAACACTGATGCTGTTATTATTACTGAAAATAATGCATTTAAGTGAATGTCAGAAATATTTGATATTACAAATTCAAGAATTGAAACATGATGGGGGAGGGAGTATGGCATAATAACCAAGAGAATGTAAAATGTAGAGAGTAACAAAGGGTTTTAGTGACTGTAGAAAAGTTTAGGAAATTATATGTAGATTTGAAAGAAGTACCTTGTCATGGAGTTGATGCCACATTCATTCTGTGTGCCTAAGCAGAGCTCCAGAACAACTACCATGTCACAGAAAAAGATGAAAGTGAATGTTTAGGATGAGCATGTGTCTGCTACTTCCACATTTAAAAGGAGAAGGACACAAGTATCATCTAGTTACTATAAATTCAGTTCAGAAGCAGTTAAAAACTTCATATAAATGATATGCTTTAGGGTTTCAATTTCTACTCTAAATTTATTTAAATAATAAATAAGCTAAATAATACTATCATAATCTGCTTGACACATTATGGAAATATAAATTTGATTATTATGGAAAATTTATGTAAAGACAATTATGTCAGGGTTTTCTACATGAGTCAACTTGATAGAATGAATATTGGTAGTACATAATAAATTGTAATATTTTACAATATATTGAATTTAAATTATATTATTATAATATATTATGTATAAGTGTGTAAATATAAAATATATATATATATGCATCTATTATATTTATTTGTCTGGATTACATACTTTGATCAGAGTAGTCCAACATTACCTATCTTCCTACACAAAGCCAAGAATTTGTTCAATCAAAGAGAGTAGACACTTCAGCAGTAACACATCTGGTGCTGGATTTCTGGAGGATTCCTACAGAGTTTCTGGTCTTAAACCTACATAAGACTCTCATAAAACTAGATCTAATACATAATAAACTAGAATGCTGAAGCAGAAGGATGAATGAACTCAACAGAGAGAGTCGGGGCGAGCAGGCAAAAAGAAAAGGCTTCTTTTCTCATGTATTTTTCTGTGACTGCAACCAGAATGCATGACTCAGATTTAGGGTGCATCCTCTGACCTCAGATAACTCAATCAAAAATTTACCCACGGGCATTTCCAGCTGCTTGGGGTCTAGTTAATTTCTCATATTGTCAAACTGACAACTAAGATTCATAACTGCATGTGGTATATCTGTTTAACATTATTATGCAAAATATTTGAAGATTTATCCTAAGTAAATAATCCCATTCAGTTATGACCCTCAGATTTTGACAAATCTGACAGCTAATGCAAATATTGCTTCACTACTATCAAAGTTTTATTCCTATAAGAAAATTGTCTCAGGTGGATATAGGTTTACACAGTGATAAGTCTATGGACATTTAAGTACATTTTGTAGCTTACTTTTTACAATGAAGACACTATGAATATGTGTACATATTTAAACACAAATTTATGTTCATTTCTTTGGATAAGTGCACAGGAGTCATCATGCTGAATCACATGGTGTACTGATATTTTATGATCTAACAAATAAAGCTTGCCTGAAGATCACAATGTTGCGCTATCCACTAGCTAGTCATGAAGTCCAGGCAGTGGTGGCTCACACCTTTAATCACAATATTTGGGAGTCACATGCCTTTAATTCCAACACTAGGGAGGTGGAGAAAGGAAAGGATGTGCCTAGGCTGTGAGAGCAATATAAGGCAGGAAGAAACAGGAATTCAGTCTGATAATTCCTAGAGGCAGGATTTCTCATTTAGTCTGAGAATTCCATAGAGGTAAAAACTAGTGACTGAATGCTCTGCTTCTCTGTTCTTTCAGCTTTCATCCCCAATATTTGACTGCAAGTTTTTATTATTAAAACCAATTAGAATTCATACTATACATGGTAATCTTGGTGTTAATGTCTTATAAACTCCCAGAGTATCTTTCAAAGTTGTTATACACATTTATGTCCGAATAGCCAATACATTACAAGTTTTTCTATCCTTCACAACACTACTTATTATCTGATTTTACTACAGACATCTCACTTGACATTAAGTGGTATCTCATGGTGGATGTAATTGGCATTTTCTAACTAAAAATTTAAAACCCATTTCTCTGTATTTTTTGGTATTTATGTGACTTCTTTGAAGAAATATCTGTTCAGACACTTTGATTAATTTTAATTGGATGGTGTGACATTTTACTTTTAAAGTTTTAAGGATGATTTCAAAAATAAATCAAAGTGAAGTTTCCTACTAAAATACAAGACTTGCAATTTTTTTTTCCAATTCTGCTAGCTGTAGGCTCAATTACTACTTTGTATGTTGAAATATGATTTAAAAAAATATATGTGATATATTCCATATTTTCATTTTTAAATTTCATTTCACATCATACAGTATTGGTTATTTTAGTAAAATTTTCATATGAGTTGAGAGCATCATTAATTCTAATGCTTGATGCATTAGTTTATCATGTATTTTAAATTTATTTTGAGGCTCCTATAAAGTTATTTTATTATTATTAGTGTATAGTTATTGTTGGAGGAGGGCCTCCTGTTGGTTCCTGGCTGCCTGGCTAGCTTAGACCTGATATAATCACACAGAAATTGTATTAATTAAATTACTGCTGAATTCATCAGTTCTAGTTTCTTATTGGTTAACTCTTATATTAATTTAACCCATTTCTATTAATCTGTATTAATATACAGATTAAATTAATATAGCCACGTGACTGTGGCTTATGGGGAAAGTTCCCAGTGTCTGTCTCCACTGGCTCCAAGGCTTCTCTCTACCTCTGCCTTTCTTTTCCCATGCTATAGGCCAAGTCAGTTACTTTATACATTAACCAACAAAACAACACATAGACAGAAGGACCTCCCACACCAACTAATTTTGTATGATAATGTTCATGCCTCCATTTCAGATATGCTTTTATGATGTGACTGTAATCATATGCCCATTATCCTCTTTTCCCACCTTGTTTTGACACACTTCTTATGTGGGATTGTTCTCTGTATGCTGTGACTAGCATTCGTTAATAAAGAAACTTCTTTGAGCCTATAGCAAAGCAGAGCAGAACAGAGCTGTGTGGGGGAAAACTAAACTGGATACAGGGAGAAGAAAGGTAGAGTCAGAGAGAAGTCATGTAGCCCCATTGGAACTTACCTGGTAAGCCACAGCCATGTAGTAATACACAGATTAATAGAGATAGGTTAAATTAAGATATAAGAGTTAGCCAGAAATACTCTTAAGCTATTGGCCAAACAGTATTGCAACAATATGGTTTCTTTGTGATAATTTCTGGGCTGAGAAGCCAGGAACAAACAAGAAGCCTCCTACAGCACACGTTTTGTCCTTAATAGTTTTACTACTAATCTCAAACACATCTACTCAATAATTTACTGGATCATATATATGAGGAAAAATGTATAAAACTTGATGCTCTGGTTCTTCTCTCATTCAATGTGTTGCATTAAGGTTAAGAAGAGCAAAACATTTAGGAAGGAAGTTGACTTTTAAAAAGAAAATCAGGTGTTTTCTCAATTCTTTAGCACTTTCACACATTTCATGTTATTTATTTGATGCATTCATCTTGTAAATCATAGGAGTCCTGATCTCTTTGTACTTTGGAAATGGACATCATAGTTTTCTTTACTCTGTTTTCTGTTTTATGGGGAAGTAATATTCACATATCAGCTTTCTTTATTGTTTCCAGATTATGGCTTCGTTCATTTCTTTATTTTTATTTCTATTTGCAATTTTATATGATGATTTGATAGATGACATACCTTTATATTTTTATATTGCTCTCACCCCCTGAGAGCTCCTTTTAGTTTGTGATTACTCAATACCACAAACTGAAGAGCTTGAAAGACAGATATATTTCTTCCTTAGGGTCCATAGACTTGATGTTCAAAATCAAGGAGTCAGCAGGTTAAATTTATAAATATATTTAAATCTGTTTTCCTGTTTAGAATTTCTGTTCTTCTATTTCTAATTATCATTTGTCATCTATTATTTACATACAGATATGCATATATATATATATATATATATATATATAATCAGGCTCTGACTCTCTCATACACACATACACACAGATACACACACACACACACACACACACACAGAGAGAGAGAGAGAGAGAGAGAGAGAGAGAGAGAGAGAGAGAGAGAGAGCACATTGAAATGAACCTCCTGTCATTCTGTCTAGAAAACCGAATGACATAGAGAAATGACTTCTACATACTGAAACTGATGCTACTGTTCCATTATTTACTGAGACAGTTTTGTTTAAAAACACATCCTCTAAATTCCTTTAATCATATGTCCAGATTTTTTTTTGAAGTTTTAACAGCAATCTTTCCTATTTTTCTAGAAAAGAAATCTGTTGACCTTTTCAGGTTATGATTCAGGTAAAGATCACTATTTCTTTACAGGTGAAGTGGGAGCTCCTTGAAAACCCTCAGTAATTCGTATCAGTAAATTTTTTAGGTATTTAAACTGTCAGACAAAGACCTTCTTGATCCTCTATAAAGCTGTTTATTTACTGCCTGACAACGGATACTTCAGCAATCACAAGCTCCCATTAATTTCCCAAGTACATCCTGTAGCATTTTTAATCCTAGCCATTGTCCATATGTCTATCTTGCCTTCTTCCTGTTTTTATCTCACTTAGATTTCCTGAATAACTCATCATCATAACTTAAAAGTTAACTCTTCTCTATATTTTCATTAACATTTTCAGATGGAATACTGAGTGTTTTGTCTGTGATTATAAACCCCATACAATGAAGATGGCTATTAATAGAACACATTCTAGATTTGACACAACTTGGGATGTATTTCTGCTCTTTCATCGTAGAGACTACAGGAAAATCTGTAAAATTTCTTATTATCATGCATGATGCAGGTGACCTGAGGCCAGTCCCAGGAGGGGAAACAGTGGGTGACCCGTGGCTACAGTGAGCAGGAGAAAGGCAGTTACACACACCATGAAGAAAGAGCTTGGGTATAGAATTAATTTAGTGGATATTGGGAATGGTGTAAAAGTAAGTGATTAAGGAGAGTGGGAAAAGGGGAGATGAGGGGGACAGAGAAATAGAGGAAAGGGAGAGGAGAAAGAGGCAGAAAATGCCTCTTTAGGAGAAGGACAGATAGAGAGAGGGAGAGATAAAATGGAGGTGGGAGATCTGTTTACCTAAGCAGAAAGGGGGAGACTGGAAGTAGGAGGGCCTCATCTCTTAAAGGGACAGGGTATCTGGGTCACAGGGCAGGCCAGCAAATTACAACAGTTCTTGCTCAAAAAGCAACTTAAATAAAAACTCTTATTACAGACATTCAGAACATGCATGTCCATGGCCCTTGCTTCTGCAGGCTTATATTAGCTCTCACTCTTACATTTCATTCTCAGGGGTAAATCAATCATGGAAGGATGAAGGGCTGCTCTCATGTACACAATCATCTTTTCTTTTGAGATAATGCACTTAGTAGAAAATTTTCTTTCCTCTGGGTACATAATTTTGAGGAGAATAAGCCACCTTTTATTTATAATATTTTTCATGAAAACTTCTAAATCCTGATCATAGCTAAAGGGTTTTACTTTTAATTTTAAGAAAGAAAAATAAACATATTAAAAACTATTCCATCTATATAATTTTGTTTTTTTTTGTTTTAATTCTCCAAAGCAATTTAGTTCAAGCAGTCAATAAACTCCATGATTAAAATAATCTAATCACATTTAAAGTCAAAGTATCATTGAAATCAAATAAATATTAGTGGTCTATGCAAACAGGATGTGTCAGTTCTTTTTTTTAATTCCTTTTTTTTTTTTGCTACCCTGTACCTAAACAATAACAATTTATGTTTGGGAAGAAGAAGAAGAAGAAGTAAGTACTACTCAAAAATCACAACAATATAGCCCATTGTTGATTAAAAAAAAATAGCAATGGCAGTAACTTGGTATGCAGTGCTCACCAAGAGACAGGCAGGAGGGATAACATGGGCATTTCTCCATTTGTTGTAGAACTCCAGAACATGGGATTGTGCCACCCATTTGTTTTGAATTTCAGTTTGAGTCTATTTTTAATTTTTTTAAGGAAATGGAAATCCCAAGATAGGAGCCTTGTTTCTACTGTATCATAAAAAGGACCTAACGATTAGGTGAGATGAAAAGTGATTATATTCAAGAAGAAAGAAGACTGCCATTAATTATGAACACAACATTCAAGATCTCTGCAGTACAATTAAGGGAAAGTCACATCAGAAACAAACAGGGTTGATGAACTGATTGAGACGCCAACTAAATGTAGAGTAACTTAATATATATGCATATATGTGTGTGTTTGCCTATGTGTAAAATAAAAACAACTCACAGAGACACAAAAGAAGAATTTCAGAGTATAACATTGTTATAAATTTTCACAGAAGATAAATGTCATTGACTGAAAATGCATACCTTAATGGATCCATGCTAAAGCTGAATGAGATTCAAGAGTTGCCTTGAATTCATCACACAGAGAGATTTTATCTTATCACATGAAGCATAAACAAAACTACATCTTTCTGAGAATGTGCTAATGTGACATTAAACATAACCTTTGAACAACTGATTGAAATGCAAGTTAGAAAAAAACAAGACTAATTTCACATCAAATGGTGTATCAATCTGTATAGCTATACTAGAAACATTTTTAAAAGTTTTATTTAGAGAATTAATAGTTTAGATTATATGTCTATATTATGCAGCCTAGTTGCAGCAGAATTTATTTTACCAATAATTTTCAGTCTTTAGTAATAATAACAATAACTAATAGATATATCATTAAAATGCCAACTTTTAATCTAATATCTCTATTAGTAAAATACCTGGCCCAGATTTTGAGTGTCCTAGAAATAAAAACCCATCAATCAAGAACCATTTCAATTAGCATAGAATCACCACCCTATGTGAGATTAGGTATGACCTTTGTTAATGCATTTCTGAGAAAACTTCCAAATCCCAATACCCTCAGAAAAAATTACGTAAAATATATTTTAAACTTTATCATTTATTTATAGAGTGTTGGAGAGAAATGACTGTAAATTGAACTTGCTGATTATTGGTTGTGAGGTAAGAGAAGTGTGCTATTTACTCGGAGAATATCATATGAAGTAACTTAGAAATTACACATTCTGCATACATGAGAGTATGTCTTAGAGTCATTTCTGAGTTTTGCATGCATATCACATCCATTAAAATGAGAGCTTGTATACCCTCAAAAGACTTGTTATTGGTAATATAAGTTTAAACAATATCAAAGATAATATCATATAAGTTTAAGTATAAAAATCCAAATATAGTACATATATATATATATATATGTGTGTGTGCTACGTATTAATTTTAAAGTAACACGGTAGTTTTTATTTTGAGTGTAAAATGGCATTAGAAGTTATTGCATGTTCATCTCTTATATTATCTTCGACTAGGTATCTCTGATGTTTACCTTCATATGCTGAATTGATTTCCACATGATAAAGGAGAACATTGAAAATTATCTACTGGTTTGACTAGTAACTAAACACTTGTCCATGATGTTAGTTCAGCCGCTGTCCATCAAGATCCATGTGTTTTTGAGGGCACAATGTCAGGTTTTCAGGACTATCAAAGGTCAAGATACATATTTGAAAGAAACAGTAAAGATACTATGATACAAATTATATGAACAAGTGGCCCAATGCTCATTCCCATTCTTTCTCCCCTTTCTTAATTTTTTTTATGACTCCAAAGAGATTTCCCTATTCTCTATTGCTCTGCAGAGAAGAGAACACTTAGGTCAAGCTTGTATATGATTCTGCACAATATGTAGACATGTTATTCTTTCCTGAGACTGGAAAGAGCATACTGTACAACAGTCACATTATGAAACATCTCTGAATGACAAAGAGGAAAGGAAATCATCCTAGTTTTGGAAACACAGGTAAATGTCTTGGTCAATTTTTCTACAATTGTGTGTTATAGGCTAATATTTGGTCGATGGCTACTAATTGAAAGAATGAACAGAGAGGTACGAAAACATTCTTAGAAAATTTGTGACAGAATTTCTTCATCAAGAAAGAAGTCACTATCAGAGAAACATGAAGAACAGGCATAAAGACAGATTGGAAAAACTACAAATGTGTAGGCCTTATAACAATACTTGTTAAAGGGCAACTAATCTTATCTGAAAGGGATTTAATGACAAAGAAGATAGAATGACCCATTCTGTGCATACTAGGTCCTTTATCCAGTGACCATGGCATTATCCAATGGAATGATGAAAACAGAGGTGAAGTATGCAGTACTGGAGATTATATATAAACCTAATAGCATGGACTGAGTCTCACCAGAGACAGCATGACTTAATTTACTCCTCATTGCTCAATCTTCCAAGATAAAAATCAACTCTGAACTCCAATATGGCATTATTGCCCTAAGAAATCAGCAATCTGCTTAGTGCCTAGCTGGTTGTTACATTGTTTACTCAGATGTTGAAGATACAAATGTCCCTAGTGAAATCATATGCTCACTCTGCTTATGAATTTGCCAGTCCTGCACAACAATACATAGGAATGCAATATAAGAATCCAGCTGCTCTTTTTGGAGCAGCCATCACTCCCTATCATGACAATGACAATTACTTGGTTGAAACATTATCTGTGAGTCCCTGACGAACAGACTTGTCAGTTCCATATCTTACTTGAAATGTGAATTGAAATTATCTATATGAAAAGGATGAAAGATCCTGCTCCCCATTCGTCCTCTCTGCCTCCTGCATGAAATCAGTAAGCCTGGATGCAGGGCCCTGTTGTGAAGAAAAAACCCATCCTCAGACAAGTGTATAAGGAGATACTTCCAATTCTTCCCTATGGGTACTGATTCTCTATAGAGTCCTGGCGTGCTTTGGTCATGTTAAGGCCTGAACTATAACAAACCCTCTATCTTAGCATTACCCTTCTTTCTATCTGCACATTGTGTCAATAACTTCTCTATGAAACTTCTTAAACCCCCAGTATCCGTCTCAGTATCACTGTGACATATCTGTGATAACCAGAATCTAAAATAAATGCTTTTTTTCACTTTCATAGTTTGGATATGAGATACATTAAAGACCTGTGTTGAAAGATTGGTATACAAGATGATATTATTCTACGTGGTAAAAACAATAGGAGTCAAGTTAAACTGAAAACAGTAAGTCAAGTAGAACAAAGCATGTCATTGAATGAAATATTTTACCACCACCCATGCCGTGCGTGCGTATGTGTGTGTGTGTGTTTGTGTGTGTGTGATATGAGTTGCATGAGTTAAATACTTTTATTCAGCATCATGCTCTTAGCACGATGATCTCTCCCTCACAACATTTCCAAAAACAGAGGATAAAAGTGTTAATGGAAGGGTACACTTGACACCATGAGCTGAAACTGATCTTTCTTTTTGTAAAACCCCTTTTCATAATTCCACCACTCACTGCCAAATTGGATTATTAAATATTGATTAAATTGGCATTGGTTTTATAATGACGAAAACCAATTAAGCATCCAGCGTAATGATATTATATGGAACATTTTTTTTCCTATTCAAAGGGATGATAGTGTGTCTATTCTATTAGCATATAATATGAGGATTGTTGATTTTGCACCAAAATGATAATTATTATTAATTTTACATTATAATATATCAGTTACAGAATATAAAAGAAATGAGTAAATATTACTCAAGTAATCTCACTCCTTAAGATTATGCTGACAGTTGAACACAGGGTTTGCCATTATTCCCAGAGCTAACTTTGCTATTATCTTTTTTTAAAGGATAAAAATAGTTTAGAGAAATGTTAAGAGCTATCAATTTGACAAGTGATACCATTGTAAATGTTAACATATAAATTACAGTGGTGCAGGATTTTGACCAAATATTTTCTTTCATAGTATGGTTAGATGTGATTAATATTTATATCATCAAACCCAGTAGAGTATTTTATTCTCACTAAGATCTATAATCCCCCTTCTATAAGTTGAATGTCTGTCCCTAACTTGAGTGAGAAAATCGTTTTTAGAGATGTTCTTCAAACTGATTCTTTTTTAAGTTTCTCTTCCTCCCATTCTTTATTTTAACAGTCAAGGTCGTTTAAACATCAGTTCAACTGTGTGATACCAACTTTTAAGCTGGAGCATCACGAACACTTCAAACTATAAGATTTAAGTATTTGCACAGACAGCAATTCACTGATTCTGATAAGTCTGTGACTAGCCACAGCACCCTGGAAACCTTGTAGCTTGACAGGTCCCACATACATGTAAGTTGTAGTACATTTCATTAAATACACATTATGAATTGTAAACATTTATATGTGTAACATAAATAGATAACATAGTATAAAATAGTTTCAAATAGTTTGTGTCTCAAGAGACACATGCTCTTCTCAAGAAAAATAAATTAATAATTGTAAGAAAATTAATGATTGAATTAGTAAATTAGTAAGGATTTGTGATTTACATGTTACCACATGTTGACTTCAAACTATTCTAATTGATACTATAAGCAGTATATATTCTACTGAAGCTCACAGGACCTTGCAATCTGTGGGAACAAGCAATTATCTTACATCTTTTTTTGCCCTTTTAGACCATATTTGAATACTTCTTACACTCAAAAAAATTGCTGATTTTGTCTTTCTAAATTTACTATATTCAAAATTTTAAAAATGAACAAATGACTATCTGACTTTCAAATTCCATTTTGAAGTGTTAATAGTTTTTTACAATAAGAAAATATCCAAAGAGTAAAATTAATCAATCTATGACTTTGACCATTAAAAGAGCTATAAAAAACATTAAGAAAACTAATATTTTGTGACTCTATTTTAAATATAGCTTTAAGGAGACTCGGTGTAGGTGGTCTTTCTTTCTTTGTGTTGCTTTCATTGGTTAATTTAAAAAAAAAAACTGCTTTGGGCCTGACAAGGCAGAACTTAAGAAGGCAGGGAAGACAGAACTGAATGCTGGGAGAAAGAAGAGCAGAGTTGGGGAGATGCTATGGAGCTGCCGCCAGAGTCTGACATGCTGAATCTTTTCTGGTAAGTCACTGCTACATGGCAATATACAGATTAATAGAAATGGGTTAAATCAAGATGTGAGAGTTAGTCAATAGGAGGCTAGAGATAATGGGCCAAGCAGTGATTTAATTAACACAATTTCTATGTGGTCATTCGGGGCTAAGCTAGCCAGGTGGTTGGGATGAACAAGCGGCTCCTTCCCTTGCAACAGAGAGTTAAGGTAAGTGTGTGATTTATATTTAACAGAAATTTAAAAGACAAAGCTCATGGAAGAGCAATTTTGAATTAAATTAAATTTATATATCTAAAATAGATTTACCATATTATTTCTTATAACATAAAACTTTTTATTAATTCACAATATATAAAACATTTTGATACATACTTCAGATGTATTTTAAAATATATTTTAAAAAATCATAATAGTTACTAAGGACTATTTCCAAAGTCTCTGTTAGGGTCTCACCGTAACTTTTCACACGAGAACCCATCCACTCCAGCCATTCTCCGTACTTTACAGTGTTCAAAAATTTAAGTAGGCTTTGCTCACTTATTCTGTCACCTGTGTGCCACAAACAAGTATGTGATTTTGTCACTGTTAGCAAATGATGATTTATGGGATTGAGTATTTTCCTCAGGAGACATAGACTCAGAAAAGTATTTTCAAATGAAAAGTTCAGTTTTTAAATTAAATTTAAATGACTATGAAGAGCATTAATAAATAAGATTTTTTTTTCAGTTTTGAGCTGCAAAGTTTGCAAGTTCCACATGGTGCAGTTTACTTGACAGAATAAAAAGCAGTCTTGAAAACCAAACTAATTCTATATTACTAATTGAATAAAGTACCTTCCTTATATATTTTATTGTTTTCAGGTGCTTGTTATTGACTTTGAAGCATGCATATCTAATTGTTTACAAAGCTAAAATTAATACTCGCATTGAAGTTGAAAAGTCAGTAGAGAGGTGAAAGATCATCTGAAGCAAATATTTAAAATAAAATGAGTGAATATGCTATGCAATCTAAAGAGCAACACAGAAATAAGCAATGTAGGAAAAGGTTAATGCTTTAATAAATTAATATTTGAATAAAGAAAAACTTAAAATTGTGTGAAGTGATAATATTGCAGCATAATTGGCAGTAAATAATCGGAGCAGATTTCAAATGAGTTATTAATGTCAAACTTATGCATAGACCTCAAAAGATACATATTGATGGTTTTATGAAATCTCTTATTTCTTCACACTCTTTTCAAATCTGTTCTTCCTCTATTCCTCTATCTTCTCCTTTAACATTAATAAATCTTGAATTTTCTGTTCTCATTACTTTATAGGCTTCCTGAAAATAGTTTCATATAATTAACTCATAAAATAGGTATAGAATAAATATTTTGGTATTGAATTATATTGAATCATCATATTATGACATTTGTTACTATTATTATTAATTCTCCTCTTGATGAATATTCCATTATTTTTCATTTTTTTGATTAAGGCTTCAATGTTCAGGCTTATGCCTCTTGCCGATCTTCATTAGAATTTTCATGGAACCCTGGCATTCTACCTTTGGATATACATCTTTTACTCAAAGGACTCCTGGGAAGATAGGAGGTAGGGAGAGAATAAAGCCTCGATAGAATCTCACAATGGGTTTTCTGTTGTTCAGTGAGCATGAACCCTGAACTTTTCCAGATTTTTTTTCTTGGCTGAAATCTGTTGAAAACTGTTCAGGAAGCAGATTGCTATGGCATTTGGTCTCTTCAGTAGTTGTGTGGTTATTGTTATTTAGAGTAATGACTTAAAACAAGAAATGTCTTATCTTATATTCTAGAGTGAAGGAATGTCAAAGCATTAGACAGATTGGCTCCTACTGAGTATCAAGCGGAAACTCTTCCATTTCTTAGTCCTTGATGTATAGAAATGACTACTTGCCTTTGTTTTTTTTTTACCCCTTTTATTCTGATGTGTGATTGCAGATACATGTATAGAAAGAGTATTTGTTATTTATGAATGTAAACCTTACTTCAAAGGCTTTAGTCTCCTAATCTGTGTGAATTAAATTTTCATTTTATTTGCAAGAATATTAGACACATCATTGTGCTTAAGAGGAAAGAAAACACATTTTCCAGTTCTCTACTTTTGTCTTGATGGGTGGAAATATAATACACAAACACTTTGAGACTTTCATCCTCCCTCTATTCTTGTCTGACATAATAATATTTATAGATGAGTTTACTTACTCCAGAGTAGCTCAGGTCAGAAAATAAAGATCGATTGCATGTATATTTGACAATACAGATTGGATTTAGATTAACACAAGGTGATAACATCAGGACATACTTGTTAGAACTCAGATATCAAACCTCTTTTTACCAAAATATGAGTTTCAAATGATTGTTAATGAATGATATTAATGTATGGCAAGTTGCTGGACATGGTGTTTGTGGTATTTATAAAAACTCACAGTTATTAGCAATTTAAAAGAGGCTTGATACACTGTAGATATAATTCATTTAATACTGTACAATTCATGAAAAAAAATATTCTCACTCAAAAATACGTCATTTGAACAAATTGGTTTAACAAGTTGGCACTCAGCCTAAATTTTGTCAGAGGAACTAATTTAAATGTTTATAGTCCCTAAAATAAACCAATGTCTTTTAGAATTTTGTGGGAAATGAGTGTACAAAAATGGAAAAATACCATAAGGAAAGTAATTGTCATGTAGCTAAAACAATCACATTTATAAAAATTAGCTTCTTATTGTTAAAACGTAAAGCTTTTTCTGAATGGCTTTGTTTTAATTTGGATAATTTCCTTTCACAACTAATGTTATTTTTTATTTGTTTTTATTATTTTTTAAACTTTATAGCCTAGCATTCTATTGTCTATCTTCCAGCACATTCCTTTGTAACATTTTTTTTCTGGATACAAAGGGTTACTTAATTGACAGAACTTTTTCAGAACTGATTCTGTGGGCCAAGAAGTCTTTCAACTCATGATCATCCTGGTACAGGTTGTCACTTATCTTGAATTACAGGCCTGAATCCAAGACCCATATAAATTGATAGAAATCATTTTAAATTAAGTAGAAATAAACAATATAGTACTTTATTTTTTGGTTTTAGAAATTAAAATAGATTTGTTTGAAATATAATATATTAATATTAGGAATTTCCATCTCCCATCTCCTCCCAGATTCATTTCTTCCTTCCTTTTTTTCCCTCTTACTCAAATCCACAACCTTCCTTTCACTCATTAGAAAACAAAAAGGCCTTTACAAATAATAATAAAGTAAAATAAGAAAATAAAAACAAATTAGGATAGGGCAAAGTGAACAAAGAAGAAAAGTAACCAAAAAAAAAAAAAAGCCCAGTAAATGCATATAGGCAGAGAGATACAATACTCACACTCACAAACATCCCACCAAAATCCCCAAAACCAGAAACAATAAATATACCCAAAAGATTTATAAGGTAAACGAAAAAAATGGATGGACAAAACATGAGAAAAAGAACTTTCAAAAATGCCATTGAATTCATTTTGTGTAAGCTATCTCCTGCTGGGTATGGCGACTGGTTCTAATAGTGTTTTTTATTCCTGGTGAGACTGTTGTAGGAAAGTAATTTTCCTTTCCAAGTGGTTACCAATTGAAGCTAGCTTCTGTTATAGGGACGGGGCCTGTGCCCACTTCCCTTCTCAGCACTGCAACCCCAATAACTTAGACTTGTGTACAAAAAACAGCTTTGTAATGTGGGAATGCATTTGTGACACATACTTTCTTATACATTTTGATTTGACTAATAGTCTCAATTGGAGAAAAGGTCTTGCATCTCCATTGTAATCTATAATTAACTGAAATTCAATATAGTATTAATCAAGTAATTATTCTTAGGCAATATAAGAAATATTGGCCTTCTAACTACTTTTTGTTATACTGCTTTAAATCTTATCCTTTGCTAAAACTAGAATAAGCTTTCTAAATAATACAAAAGTAGAAATTTTCTTTTTTTCAAGAAAGCTATCAAATGTTACAGTGATGCTGATGAAGAAATGGCTATATTTTCATGCCCAAGAAATCAAATTCCACATAATCTGTTTAAGTTCAGTGCCTATTAACACAGAGTAAGTTTGGCTGGCAAAACTATTCAGTTTCTATCCAGCTGACTGCTACACAAGTGAAGAAGCTCTGTATGCTAGGACAACTTTGCCTTACGCATCTTTTCATCATTTTTTCAAATTTTTTTAACAATCTTTTTTTGTATTTTACATGCCACTCCCAATTCCCTCTCCCTCCCTTCCTCCCAGGTCTTACCACCATCCTGCATACCACCATTTCTCAGAGAGGGTGAGGCCTCCTATAAGGCAGAAACAAAGTCTGTCATATCACTTGAAGCAGGATCAAGACCTTCCTCCTTGTATCTATGCTGAACAAGGTGTCCCTCCATTGGGAAGGGGCTCCAAAAAGCCCCTTCACACACTAGGCATAAATATTGGTTTCATGACTATTGACCACACAGACTGACCAAGCCACACAACTGTCAAACACATTCAGAGGACCTTGATGGGTCCAATGCAGCTTCCCCAGAGGGATCCATGTATGTTTATCCATGTTTCCTGGCTTCCCTAGGATTGTGGACTGTAGGCTGGATATTTTTTGCTTTATGTCTAATTCCACTTATGAGTGAGTACATTCCATGTTTGTCTTTCTGGGTCTCGGTTACCTCACTCAGGATGGTTTTTTTCTAGTTTCATCCTTTTGCTTGTGAATTTCAAGAAGTCTTTGTTTTGATTTTTCTTTTTTTTCTTTCTTTTTCTGCTGAGTATATCTCATCTGCTTTATTCATTCCTTGTTTGAGGGCCATCTAGGTGGTTTAAAGGTTCTGGCTCTTGCGAATAAAGCTGTTATGAACATACTTGAGCAAATATCTTTTTGTGTGAGTTTTCATTCTATGAGTATACACCCAATAGTGGTATGTCTAAGTCTTGAGGTAGATTGAGTCCCAATTTTCTAAGAAACAGCCACACTGATTTCCAAAGTGGCAGTACAAGTTTGCAGTCCCACCAGCAATGGAGAAGTGTTCCCCTTGCTCCACAATCTCTCCAGCATAAGCTGTCATTTGTATTTGTGTTTTTAGATATATCTTTAAGATGAAATCTCGGAGCTGTTTTGATTTGCTCTTCCTTGATGGCTAAGGATGTTGAACAATTCCTTAAGTGCTTTTTGAGACTCTTCCATTGAAAATTCTCTGTACCCGATTTTTAAATTGGATTATTTGGCAAGTTGGTGTCTAGTTTCTTAAATTCTTTACATATTTTATATATCAGCCCTCTGTCAGATGTGAAGTTGGTGAAGATTTTTTCCCATTTTGTAGGCTGTTATTTTGTATTATTTACTATGTTCTTTGTCTTACAGAAGATTATCAGTTTTAGGAAGTCTCTTGTATTAATTGTCAATCTCATTGTTTGTGCTACAGATGTAATATTCAAGAAATAGTCTCCTGTGTCAATGCATTTAACAGTTCTTCCCAGTTTCTCTTCTGTCAGTTCAACTGTAACTGGATTTATGTTGAGGTCTTTGATATATTTGAACTGAAGTTTTGTTCATGGGGATAGATATGGACCTACTGCATTCTTCTACATGTCTACATCCAGTTATGACGTCATGATTAGCTGAAGATACTTTCTTTTTCCCATTGTAGAATTTTAACTTCTTTGTCAAAACTCAGCTGCTCTTTGGTGCATGGATTAATATAAGGATCTTCAATTACTTTGGTCCACATGTCTGTTTTTGTGTCAATACCAAGTTGTTTTTACTACTATAGCTCTGTAATAGAGCTTGTAGTCAGGGACAGTGATGTTACTAGAAGTTTCTTTATTGTACAGGACAGTTTTGGCTATCCTTGTTTTTTGTTTGTTTGTTTTTGTTTTCATATGATGTTGTAAAGAATTTTCATATGTTTTCATATGATGTTCTGTAAAGAATTTTCCTAGGATTTTGATGGGGATTTCATTCCTAGGATTTTGATGGGGCTTTCATAGTTTTTGTAAGCGTTTCGGGTGTCATTCCACTTGTATGACAAGAGGTTTACATTACTTTTAGAAAGCATATAGTTTTTTTTCTTTGCTCAGTGCACATCCTGAAGAGATAGCAAGTCACCTCCAACATTTCCTTTATTTATAATCTCTACATTTCTCAAAGTTTTATCTGTAACCATTGGGACTAAAATGTCCCTGTTCCACTGAACTTATATGATGGCATGCCATGGTTCAAAGATGTAATTCTGATAAGCCACTGGTTTCTCCCTTTCTCAGAAACCCATACTACTGGGATAGCTTGAAAAATATTTCATTGATTTGGTAAAATGTCATTTATAGCACAACAAGACAGGGAGACAAAAATAGTTGAAAATAGCTACAGTTACATCTCAAAAACAATGCCTTGATGCTTCACTTACATACAGTCCCAAGACAACAATGCTAGACAAGGTACAGCTGCACAGCTCATCCCTAAACTTTATTTGTTTTAAGCTTTTACTATATAAATATTAATTGTTTAAGAACAAAGATTTGTTTCATAATTATAAAAATAATGAGTACCTAAACATTAATGATTAAAAGTGATTTTTAACTTTTTTTCTTATATTTTGTTGAAAGTATATCATCAGTAGAATATGAAAAGTTTTGATATGTCTAAAGGTATGGTGAGTGCCAGAGTTTTGGTTTTAATTCTAGGGATAAAGAGGTCATGGGCACAGGGAGACAAGAAAATGGAAGATCTCTAAGACATTGCTGGCAGCATAATGAGACTTGGAATGTACAGGGAGACTAAGAAAAAATGAAATAATAGTGAAAATATAAAAACTCAGATGCTCACTATCATTAAGAGAAAGAACAAATTAGAAAATGGCAAACACATTAGATTAAACTTGGTAATTTTTAATAATATTTCAAAAATAACATAATAACCTAATATAGATATGTATAAAATGTGTAAATACTATTTACCTGAGATATATGTAAACGTATTTTAAAGACAGGATGAAACATTCATATATTTAATCTCTTATTTAAAGACCACATGTCATTTAATAGCTCTGAAACAATAAGAGGGCCAAGGCCATGGGGACTTTAAATGTAGCTCAGTGATTGACTGCTTATGTGCATGAACAAATCTAAACAATGAAGAAATACAAACAAAAATTACTTTGAGATTTTATCATATACTAGTCAGAGTAGCCAAGATCAATAAAACAAATAGCATCATATATTGTCAAGGATGTTGGGAAATGGAAAGACTTAATCATTGCTGGTGGAAGCACACACTGAGAAAGTCACTATGGAAATCTTTTTGGATGATTCTCAAAAAGCTTAAAATTCCAGCTATACCACAAAAGTGCATATACTCAAGGAATATCGTATTTTATTACAAAGGTACTTGTGTTTTCATGTTCATTCCTGCTCTAATCATATTAGTGAACAATTGGAAAGTTGCTACCTATCCATCAACTGATGAATGGATAATAGAAATGTGGCACTTCAGAAAATGGAATATTATTCAGCTGCTAAGACACGTGAGATTGTGAAGTATGTAGGTAAGTGGGTGGATCTGGAAATAATCATCTTTAAAGAGACCCCAAATGGCAAATATTGTAAGTTTCCTTTTATGTGTGGATGGTAATTTTTATCTAAATGTGTGTGATTCAATGTGAATATTCACAGAGGTTAGTTTTCCACTAAGTAAACAGGGGAAAAGGAAATCTTCCAAGGAGGAGGATATAGAGAATAGAGTTCTAAAGAAATGAATAGAGGGCTAAATGAGGGGAAATGGGAGAAAAGTCCAAAGGAAGAAATACAGGAGGACAACTAACACTTAGAGGCATTTTGAAAAGCCATGTCAAGACCTACTTCTCTAGAAGCTTAATATATACACATATGAAAGGAATTTAAATGAATTCTTTGTGTAATGAAGGAGGCAAGGCCAAACTAGGCCTGTGTGCTATTTATGTATGTGTGCGCACTTTATTCTCTTTGTGTTTGTGTGTGTATGTGCCTGTTAGTGCTCATGTCCACACTTTATATATATATATATATATATATATATATATATATATATATATATATATATATATATATTATTTTTCCTCTTATAACCCAACCAAAGTTTTCCTCCCTCCCCTCCTCCTAATTCCTCCTTTCTATCTCCCCTCTACCTGCCAAATCACTTTTCCTCCACTATTTCTCTTCAGATATAGTTGGTTCTCCCGTGGATATCAGCTAGCCAAGGAGAATCAAGTTGCAGTGAGACTAAGCTCCTTCATCTTCTATTAAGGTGAAATGAGGGACTCTAGTAGAAGGAATGGGTCCCCAAAGTAGACACTGGAGTCACAGAGAGCCCCTATTCCAACTGTTAGGCATCTCAAAAGAAGACTACATTACAGAAATATAACATATATAGAGAGCCCTAGGTCAGTCCCATACAGACTTCCTGGGCATCAGTTCAGTCTCTCTGAGCCCCTATGAGGTCAGATTATTTGATTCTGTGGGTTTTCCTGTGGTGTCCTTGACCATACAGCTCATAAATTCCTTTCTCCCCTCTTCCACAGAATTTTCTGACTTCTGCCATGTTTGGCTGTGGGTCTCTGTATCTGTTCCCATCAGTTGCTGAGTGAAGCCTCTCTGATGACAGCAAGGATAGGCCCCAATCTATGAGATTAGTAGGACATCATTAGGAATCGTTTCATTTCATTGACCCTTTTCCTTTGGCCCTTTATGTTTGGTTCTATCCTAGGTCTCTGAGTCACCCCATCGCTGGGTCCTGCCCATCATGCTGTGGGTCTCCAGCTGAACCTTCCATTATTTGGTCACTCTAGTAATTTCTGGGTTTTCTTTATCCCAGCACATCTTTTAGACAGGACAAATTACAGGTTAGAGGGTGGTGATTGGGTTGGTATCCCGAGCCCTCCACTGGAAGTCTTGCCTAGTTACAAGAGATCACCCAGTGCCAGCTCCATATCTCCCATTGCTAGAAGTCTTAACTAGGGTCACCCTTGTAGATTCCTAGAAGTTACACCTGTGCATAAGTTCTTTTATTATGGTATTGTTTCTCTTTATGTAAGTGTCTCAGTGTGTCATCCCCTCTATTCCTCTCTTCCTTCCTCCCTCCTTTTTTTATTTGTTTAGATTTTCAGCCTGGGATTTCTGAATTTCTTTTGCTATTTTTTAAAGGGAGAGAAAAAGAAATGAACAGTGAATTTAAGGTATGGAGGTAGGCAAGATCTAGAAGTAGTTATTGGTAAAAAAGGAATATGATCAAAATATATTATATACAGGAAGATTTTAAAAATAATTTAAATAAATCAGAAATAAGTTAGTTAGTTCTATGAAATTCATGCCACTCTCATCCCTATTTGCCCATCTAGCCAGAGCAGTTATTATTGTAACTTTTAAACTTCACAACTAGTTAAGACTCTCTTCTAATAGTATTAGTATTACCTCATGGCATTATGAGTGTTAGACTACAGTTCAGAGCCATTTCCCCAAGTAATAAATTTATCAACAACAAAAATCCTATAAAAGGAATCAGTTTATATTTTGATTAGACAAAACATGAGGACATGTTTTAATCAGACATTCTGTTTAGAAAAGGCTATCTGGAAGACATACTGTCTAATATGTTGAGATACCCTCAACTGATACTCAGCATTTCAATTTTAATGAGATGACAGGCATGTTGGAGTGGGTTTTACTGACGCAGCTGTCATTAAGTCATTTATGCTCCTGAAACATCTTACCCATATTTCTACAAGTTGTTGCAATGAGATTCATTGATTCACCAAATTGGACTTGATAGTATCCCTACTTTGCTTTGTAATTGGTTCCATATGTGGTATGAGTAGATAATAACTTAAGCAGCTGACTGAAGATCCAGCTACTATGAAGAATAGATGATTGTTATGCCTCTTCGGTTACTCACTAAAAGAGACAGTATTATTCTGCGGTGTTTCTCTGCACATATCTTTAATAAATTTTGCCTGGGATGGGAATAAAAACAGGATGCAGCAAACTTAGGGAAATTATATGGCAAATTGAACAAGCTCTTCAAATAGTCCATAAAAAAGTGTGACATTAGATAAATATTTCCTAATAAATAACAAAGGCAGACACCAATACAATTGTTGGATAGTATTTTCCTCTGAGATGAAACATTCCATCTTGGAGGTTAACTCCTTAGGATTTAGGATGTGCCCAAAGAATACAAAACATCTGACCTGGGAGGTGGGGCAGGAAAGCTTGCTCAAAGCCATAAAGTCAACAATAAAATACTTTCAGGAAGTCTCTGAAACTGACCTGGTTTACTAGGTTCCTCTTTTTACCAAGAATAAATAAATGGTAGGAACTTCTGAGAGACAATCTCCAACAATCCTAAGCACCTTAACATGGCTCAGACAAGTCAAGAAGTCTAAAAGAGGGAAAGACCAGCTATCATATTTAGAAGGCACTCAGAAAAACTGAGCTACCTGGAAAAGATATTCTCTAATCTGTTGACCTGTGTGCTACTGATATCCAAGGTTTCAACATGCATGAGCTGGCAGTCATATTGGAGTAGGTTTTGCTGATGCAGTTGTCCTCAGGTCATTTAGGGTCCTGAAAGTACTCAACCATATTGCTAAAGGTAACTCCAGTAAAATTCATTGATTCACACAAAAACAGGGTATTTGGTAATATCCCTACTTTGGTTTGTCATTAGTAATGTATACAAAAGGAGTAGAATTTTTTCCAACATATCCCAAGGAGTAATGTAAACCAATGCATAATATAGTGTTAAATCTTAAGACTGAAAAAAGATAATGGGCATCTGTAGCACAATTAATAAAAATGTAATGTAAAATTAAGAAATATATGTTAATAGATAATCATCTACAATAGTCAAGCATGTAGTCATGATAATTAGATTTTATAGATGGACAGATATGTATTTCAGATGGATAGGCATTCTTCAAACCTTTCAAAGACTACACAATATGGCATTTAAAATGTTTTAAGAGCTTAAGACTTTTCATGACAGTGAGACACATCTGCTCTTGGCAGCACCGGTTGCTTCAAGAGGAAGATGGCCATCGAAGAGGCTCCTCATGGAGTTTGTTAGCCATTTGGGTAAGAAACTCCTCTTGCCTGGATTCCTTGATGAACTGGACATGTGGAACTACAGAGAAATGACTGCAGAACTTGCCTAAAAGTGAGACAATCCTTCAGGGTTCCTTCTACATGAAAGTCTGCCAGGCATTCTGCAGGACACAGAAAAAAGTTACTAACAAACTGCCAATACAGGTGGAAATGCCTTTGAAATTTCCTGCTTTATGAAATAATCTGTTAGATACCATGGGCCTTGAGGCTGAAGATGGATGCCCCAACAGTACAGAAAAACTTTGGGAGACTGTCCAGACAGTGAGATGTCTCTGTCATTTCTAGAGCTTGGGAAGTTGTTTACGATGCACTTTCTGTTTATTTAGGTAATATTATATCCTTCTGGAGTTTTTGATGTAACTGAAGAATTTATAGCTATAGTTTTTCTTAGTTATGATAAAAGATAAAGTAGATATAAATATTGTAACTGTAATTCTTGCTTGATACTTGTTTTTTATTTGTTTGCTTGTTTGAGATGGTTTAAGAGACAATTCTTTTTCTGGAATGGCAGCAGAGGAGGAACAACTGGATGCTTTTTCTGCCTTTCTGAACTAGCAGGTTTTCATCCCAGCATCTGACTCCCTAGTCTTTATTGATAAAATACAACAACAGAGATGTAGTTACAAAATAGCACCTTTAGGATACCCACACATATGCCTGGGTGTATATCCCCAGGCTCTGAGGAGCAAGCATGGTCCTACCCAGATATGATATATTGAGTGAAACAAGGAGACCCACATGCAGGCCTGGGACTGTCTGTTCCAGGCTCTGAGAAGAAAACACAGGCCCTTATGGCACCAGGCAGATAGGCACTATTATGGTGAATAAATGTGTGGTATTGTATGAGACATAGAAGCACACACAAGCACACACACACACACACACACACAGAGAGAGAGAGAGAGAGAGAGAGAGAGAGAGAGAGAGAGAATAGCTTCTTCCTGTGGACAGAGCTATACTTGAAGAAGGAAAAGTAATAAGGAGCAGGCTGAGGCAGGTCACCTGATTGCCACCCAGGGACCTATGGTGTCTGGACTTGGGCACCTGCCAGGGTCCATGTTTGGGTGAATGGCCTTGGTGCAGTAATAGTCTGTGCTGATATCCATGGCTCCTGATATCACTGATGGCTGAGAGGTTAGGGCTATACACAGTTGTTCCCACCCCTAACTTGCTACAATACTAGGGAAAACTGGTTCTGCCCCTCAACTGCTGAAGCACTCAGGAGAGAGGGTCATACACCCCACATGGGCAGCACAATGAAGCTGAACCTGTTCATAGGGACATGATCTAGCTGGCTCCGAGGTTGTAAGAATGGGAAAGAAGGCGGTGCCCCTCTTGTCTGCCATGTGGAAATAAAGGTGACAGCTATATTTCCACATGCAGGAGATGGGGACCTGAACCAATCCCTTACCAGCTGAAGTACTCAGAGAAACAAACCCTGTACTTCACCTTGGAGGCACAGTAAGGTTGACCCTGTAGACAGGTGCACAGCACTCAGGGCATGAGAGAGGCATAGCTGATACTTCCTCCATCCTCTGCAGTGTGGTGGTGGGTGGAGAGAAAGATGCTCTACCCCCTCAACTCTTCCACCTCCAACTGGCAAGGGAGCTGACCCTCCACTTTACCATTTATAACATTTAGGAAAGTGGGTCCTATACCTCGTCTGGGCAGCACAGTGGAGCTGGCCTGATAGATGGGGGAACAGGTAAGCTGGCTCTGAGAACATGAGAATATGACCTGGCCCCATGCTTCATCTGTCATGTGGGGGCATAGGTGAGGGATATATACCCTTCACACCACCATCTCTTTACACCTGAGGCAGGTATTATGACCCTGTGGTCATAGGAATGAGAGAGCTGCAACTGGCTCTCACCAGCTGTAGCAATCTCGAGAGTGGCCCTGCATCTCACCTAGGCAACACAGTAGAGCCAGCTGGCCCTAATTGCATAAATGTGTAGGAGAGCTGATCCTCATGATATGAAAGCAGGAGAACTGGCCTTGCCAATTGCTCACTGCTGTATGGGTAAACTAACCAGGGGAAATGCTAGAGAGCTCACACTGCTGGTGAAAACTGGGAAGATCTGGAGAGCTGACCAATCTGTCAAGAACCCAGGCCCTGAAACAGGGGTATGATTTGGTCCAAACCCAATTTTCATTCCATCTGTGATCTGCTGGAGCAGATGAAAGGGCTGGTCCTGAAGAATCAAAGATTTAGGATCTCCATACACAGGACAACAACAGTATATCCAAGAGGAGTCCCAGTGGGTGCCCCTCATCTATAGTATAGCAGAAACTAAAGAATTTGAACCAGGCAAATGAGTCTTTGCTAAAAACAATTGCAAGTAAAGATATATTGATAAAAGGGTTTACTGCGTTACTCACTGTCTCAGCTTCATGCCAAGATTGATTTTTTTTTTCTGTTTCTTCTTTCTATCTCTTAAATTTTATTTATTTTATTTGGAAGGGGGGATTTCAAGAACAGAGGGCAGATATGAAAAGATGGAAATGAATGGGATCGAGATGCAAGTTGTGAAAGACACAAAAAAACAATAATAAGAAAGTTTTTAAAAATGTAAAATAAATAGTTATGGGCAATAAAGATGGAATCTTAAGATACATAATACAGAGCAAATTTGTTTATTGTTAACAGCATTATCATTTATGAAATAAAAGTTTCCTGTATTTAGGATTATTTAGTCATAATAAATTCTCACTCTGTACACTGATCATGCACCTGAGTTCATCTTCATGTAATCCCCATCACTGAGAGGAAACATTGCCAATGAAAATATGTCGCTAAGATCGCTTTACTGTCATAGCTAGTAAAGGCTTTGACACCACCCCAATGTCTCTTGACTTGTGCCAGCATCTATAAAGTTGTGACAAGCTAACTTGTTAGCTTCTATCCACAATAAAATCCCAGACCCTTCACAGTTCTTGACATCTGTGTGTAGTGAATAGGAAAGGGACACCGTGCAAGGGTGGCCAAACATCACCTGAGATATGTGGGTGAAAACTCTGCAAGAGCCACAGCAACATCTCACAAAAGATAGTTTTTTTCAGAAACATTCATAACAACAGGAGATATAACACCACTAGTAAGCACTTTCATTTACATAAAAATAATGAATTGAGGTGGCTCTGTATTGACTACATAGAAGTGTCTGAATATCTGCTTTAATCAGAAGTTATAATTTATTATGCATGTCTTAGGCTGATAATTTCTCAAAGAGCCAGATCACTCATAAAGCACTAAAGCTGTCTTTATCACTTGGTCTAAAATATACATAATAGTGTAATAATTAACCTCTTGTTATGTTTTCAAAACTAATTATCATGCTGACATTTGAAGAATAACAAATATCAAGAGAGTAAGAGGTATTAGTAACCCGCTGGGAATTTAGCAGAATTTAAGTTTTTTTTTTTTTAAAAAAAAAGCATAAAACACTATGGAAGTATAAAATACAGTTTTATATAAAATATGAAAATACAGATGTTTATAATGAATCTTTTTCTTTTATGGTGTTTTATTTTTTCTATGAGGTAGTAAGTTATATATACATATTTTTAAAACATGTTAATTATTTTGGAGTAATGGAAATGTTGGTCACAGAAACAGTAAGTTTAACCAATGAATACTGACAATATAGAAATAAAATATATAAATTGAGAGTAACAATGTCTTAAATGTGTAACATAAAGGCAAATAAATTGAAATTTGATCTGTACATGTTATTTGATTTATTCCTAATTTAGTTTCCTCACCTTTAAAATTAAGACATGATAACAAATTGATTAATGATAGAAATAGAAATAGAAACTGAAGTGTATAGGATCTTAGTATACTGTCTTCTGTTACAACTATCTGTATTTTCCATTTTGGGCAAATGTGGAATTATAATGACTTAAAATAGAAATACAATTCCATCTTTTAATAACTTCTAAGATACTTAGAAAACTTTATGTTTGATACAAAAACAAATTTCTTTCTCAAGATTTTTATCTAAAGTTTCCCTTTTGAAGAAACCTGACACAGCTAAGTACATTTTCCAGTTTCACTGCTTCACAAATCAAGAAAACTTTAATTTCAAATACTTGTGTTTTGCAATCTAAAATATGCTATATTTTTACTTATTTGTATGAATAACATGTGGTTTGTCTTCATGGCACATTTCCCTCCTCTCTCTTTTCTATTTTATTCTTGTCATTTTTTTTTTACTTCATCTTTTTGAGGGGGTTATGATGATACGCTGGCATGATTATCTTTAATTTCCAGACACATATGGTTTCCAAAATTGGAAAGAAATAAAGAAATGGTGATTAGAGATTCAATTCATACCTGATTTCATGAATTTTTGCTCTGTGCTGCCATTGAGTCACAAAGGAAGCTACCACTATCCATTCAAAATTAAATCAGTCTACATTTACTAATTATACATTAATCTTATGGCAAAAAAGCACAGGAAAATTTTAACATGTTTAAAGTAATTTCACATTGATATATGTATATGCACTGAATTCCATGACCTTCTATGTAAAAGTCAGAGGAAAAGGGGAGATAAAAACAAACCTTCAATGAGTTTTCTACAGTTCAGTATATTCTATTGTCTTTTGTTCTCATCACAAATCAGTTAGGTTGAAATTTAAAGTTAAATATCTTTGTATTGTCAATTGTCTGTTATAAAACCACCATAGAACTAAATTATCTCCTGCTTGATCACCCAACAACATCTGTATATTATCCCATTAGATTCTTCTATTCCTGCACTACAATCCAAATCCTGCATTTTGCTCCTATTCATTCAGTGCCTGGTCATTTGGGCTTTAGAGTCCCTCATCAGTGTATCCTTATTTCCTAAAGTATAAACCATGACACGACTTTCTAAATTTCCTTAGAGTCATGGTCTAACTCTCAAATTCATCATACATTTGTCAAAAATGTTCGGTGACTCTCTTAAATATTCACACCCAAACCATCAAAAAGCCAAAACTAAAAGAAATGTTCCATGAACGTTCAATTTCAGTTGAAGTAATGAGAGTGAACTCCTACTGATTTTTCATATTTTTTTAAAGTTTGTGTAACTCATCCCTTCCTTTGTCCAGATTTTAGGATCTGTTCAGCTTTTCAATAGGCATTGGGCTCTGAGTATTGCTTAAGTTTCCATCATATTGTGATATTTTCATGGTCCTCTATGCTGTATCACAGAAGATTCACTAGGAATTGTTACCTAGGTGAATACTGACTAGACAGTCTACTACTACTCCATTTCAAAGAGTATTTGGGGATTAAATTGGTGGACTCTTGAAATTAAGTCTTAAGATAAGGAGGTTGTTTTATTAAACCATGGTAGATATAAACAATGGTTTGAAGATTTATAGTGTCTATATAAAGACATGGTCATTTAGTTTGGCATCTTATGAAACACAAAGGTCAAAATAGTTAAATATTGTCTCAAAATTACAATAAGTAGTCATATTGACAAACACTTATCAATCTTTAATTAAAACACTCTCACTATGAAATAAATATTTCTTAGGTTATTAAATCAGTTTTTTTATCAGAAATATATTTGATCATAGCTTTGAAATACCAACAATCAAATACAATAGCTCAACATCACAGAAGAATTTTATTTTAGAGAAAGCCTCACACAAAGCGTAAGCTAAAATTTTCCTTTTAAGAAGTTTTATTTTATACATGCAAATAAGTAATTTGAAAACTGGAAATGGAGATATACTGCAAAGAGCTATAAGTTAACTCTATAAATCTACTTCATAGGTCTTGAAATCCAAGGTTCTTGAATATTTTCAATGTCACTTCCTGACTTAGATCATTGAAATCAATAAATAAACAAGACAGAAACTAGAGAAAGAAAACCCTGTGGTTTACATACTAAAAATATGTGCTGTGTTATTGAAATAATCTCTTGCATTTTAAGGCATTGTTTTTAACAGTAAAATTATTTTCTTCTTAAAGTCTAGAAGATGACTTTTAGTAAAGCTTTTTTTGTTTTCGAAAACTGACATTTAGATTCTTTACACATGTTTCTAAACTCACTAAGGAACTTTCCTATAGCAATTTTCAAGGTGAAACGATAAAGAAAGAAAACAAAATATAGAAGAACCAATTTAAGAGAACAGGGAATAACTATATGTTTTTCCTTGGGTTCACCTTCATACTTAACTTCTTTAGGTTCACCAATTGTAGACTCCATTACCCTTATTTATGGCTAGAAACCAAATATGAGTGAGTACATCCCATGTTCATCTTTTTGGGTCTGGTTTACCTCACTCAGGATAGTGTTTTCTATTTCCATCCATTTGCATGCAAAATTCAAGAAGTCATTGTTTTTTACCGCAACGTAGTACTCTAATGTGTATATATTCCATACTTTCTTCATCCATTCTTCTATTGAAGGGCATCTAGGTTGTTTCCAGGTTCTGGCTATTACAAATAATACTGCTATGAACATAGTTGAACAAATGCTCTTGTCATATGATAGGGCATCTCTTGGGGGTGGGGTGGGATGGGGGTAAGGGGAGATGGGGAGAGAAAAGTGAAAAGGGAAGGATGGGGGAACTTGGGAAAAAAGGATGATTGGGATAAAGGAAGGTGGGATAGGGGAGCACGGAAGCACAATTTTTAGTTAAGGGAGCCACCTTAAAGTTGGCAAGAGACTTGAATCTAGAGTGGCTCCCAGGAGCCCAAGGCGATGTCCACAGTTAGTTCCTTGGGCAGCTGAGGATAGGGAACCTGAAATGACCCTATCCTAGAGCAATACTGACGAATATCTTGCATATCATCATAGAACCTTCATCTGGTGATGGATGGAGAGAGAGACAGAGACCCACACTGGAGCACTGGACTGAGCTCCCAAGGTCCCAATGAGGAGCAGAAGGAGGGAGAACATGAGCAAGGAAGTCGGGATCAAGAGGGGTGCACCCACCCACTGAGACAGTGGGGCTAATCTATTGGGAGCTCACCAAGGCCAGCTGGACTATGACTGAAAAAGCATGGGATAAAACCGGACTCTCTGAACATGGTGAACAATGAAGGCTGATGAGAATCCAAGGACAATGGCAGGGGGTTTTGATCCTACTTAATGTCCTGGCTTTGTGGGAGCCTAGCCAGTTTGGTTGTTCACCTTCCTAGATATGGACGGAGGGGGGAGGACCTTGGACTTTCCACAGGGCAGGGAACCCTGACTGCTCTTTAGACTGGAGAGGGAGGGGGAGAGGAGTGGGGGGAGGGGGAGAAGAGTGGGAGGAGGGGGAGGGAAATGGGAGGCTGGGAGGAGGCGGAAACTTGTTTTTTTTTCCTTTTCTCAATAAAAAAAAGAGTTAAAAAATAGATAAAATGGAAAAAAAAGAGAACAGGGGAAAGAAAGGAGAGAAGAAGGAAGGAAAGAAGAATGGAAGGATGGACGGCAGGCTATGAAATTAAAAAAATGTGACAATTGCTAAAAATCACAACAGGGAGAAAAGGAAAAGAAAAAAACACATGAGTGAAAAGCTTACCAGCACAGCTCTGAGGTTTGTGCTTTCCAAAATAGGAAATGTAGCTTTCAGATTAACTTCATATTTTTGGAATTATGAACAAAATCAACTTACTTGTCAACACTCGGTCTTCAAATATGATGCACAACAAACAGGAAGTTGTTCTCATCTCCACTGCCATCTAATGACCAAATAAGATGAGTTTGAATTTTGCTATTGTTTTTTTATGGAATAGTATCAGTAGCACTTCAAAGTGTGTAGTATCCATTGTGGAAATATTGATTTGGTACTATATCTTTTATAAGCAATATTACTAACATATAAACATTATAAACAGTAGAATATAAATGTAAAAATTGAAAACAATATAATGGTATGTAATAAAATTTTAACTACATGGCAATATAAGTAGTATGAAATATAAAGTCACATTTTAAACTCTAAACCATGTCACAAACAATGAGTCGTTAAGTGTTGACTGAAGCTATAGTTCACATTTGACATTTCTGCTGTAAGAAGTTTGGTAAATCAGTATACTTTTTCCCAAACTTGTCTCCATACTTAATGAATTTACCAGATAAATGAATTACAAAGGAATGTCCTAATCCCTGAGAAATTTGCTTTTCTTATCAAACGCGAATCCAATCGTAGGTAAAGAATGTAAATCTAAAGGACATTATATTTTTTAATTCATCCTATTGGATTAATGTAAAGATTATATTTTTAATCTTAAGAATGATCTTAAAATTAACCACAACATTTGTCTAGGAACGTCCTCTTTTTGTCCCACACTTATTTGCAAGATATTATTCCCTCGTTGGGCTTCCCTTGCTATGATAAAGGCCATGACCAACAGCAATTTGGGGAGGGGGGGGTTTATTTCACTTAAACGTTACCCTCCATTTTCAGAGAAATTCAAGGCAAAGAATCAAAGCAGGAACCAGGAGTCAGGAACTGAAGAGCACACCACTAGATTTCCCAATCAGAAGAACTTGAGAAGCATTCCCAGCACAGGCACTGTCCACTGTGAGCTAGACTCTTCCATAGCAACCACTAATTAAGGACAATGCCTACCGAATTATCTCCAGATCATTGGTCTCTCAGATGGAGTGATTCTCTTCAGCTGCTCTTTCTTTACAAATTTCCCTGCTTGTGCTAAGTTGAATAAAAACTATTTTAGCACATATTGCTTGATTTTCCATGTGGTTAACACCATATTTAAACTTTGTCTCTCTAATCTGCAGTTCTCCTGTTCTAAATCCCCAGTCTTGTACATTGTCACTGTTGGTTGGAAGGTAGTAGTCATGTAAAAAGTTGATTGCTTTTGGTTTCTCATTATTTGCCTCAATGCTTTTGTTCAAACTGCGATGAACATGCAATTTTTGCTTATAATAAGTTCCTTCTAAGTTATTTACAGCTACAAAACCAAATTTCCCTTAATTTCTGTTCCCATAGCATGAGATTACTGTATTTGCCCTTGTACTTGCTATTATATATTGTCTTAGTCTGTCACTTTTACTTGAGAAAGACCATGAATACTTATTCTTTCTCTGAACATTCTGATAATTGTTTTAAAATTCTAGATATTGATCAGCAAACAACCAATTTTTTCCTTTTTCCATATATTTTCTTGAAAAAGAAGACCCCCCCATGCAAAAAAAATGGATAGCTTCTGAATTAGGTTTTAGCATGAACTTGTCTATTGCATGTTACACTATCCTCAAATTTATTATCTTATTTATCACTCAATCAGACACCAAGCATCTCAGTGGTCTATTACATATAATAATTTATGCAGGTAAAAATATTCTGTCATGTAAATTGTCTAGTAAAAGCCAGACAACAGGTGGCAGGGGAGTCACACTGTGAAGGATCCATGAAGACATTGAATGAAGATGTAGAAATGAACTCATGGCTATTGCATTGGGCACCACAAGGTTTTGAAGATGACATGACATTGAAAATGCAGACTGAGAGTGAGCAACTTGATAGATAGATCGTTGCTAGGGAGTTAGAGTGAAGTTTTAGACAAATTTGTACACAGCTAAGTTACTAAACATATGTATAATAGCATGGCTATGATGCTAGATTCAACCTCTTCAAAACATCATTCAAAAGTTAAAATGCAGCAAAGAAACAACAGACCGAAGTCTTTCCTCTGAGATCCTGAGCAGTAGGCAATGGTGAGAGACAGGATCAGAAGGTATTGGTCTTAGCACAGAGCTGCAATGTTTTCAAAACACTGTTTCCTTTACAAGTTGCTTCTCTGTATATTAAAAATTTAAATTCAAAAAAAGTGTCTGAAAACAAAAGTGTTACCACTGATTAGAAATAGCCTAAGATGCAGCTGAAATGTTTTACACTCAGCTGGAAAACTTCAGGAATAAGAAAACCATTCATGGAGGAAAACAAAACATAGAGGAAGAAAGTCAGATTAGTGTGACTCCAGAAATGAGTTCCAAGATTATTGAAGCACAGTGTATTAGCTTCATGACGGGAGCCATTAGCTCTCCATGAACAGACACTATTTCTGCGGAGCTTCACAGCACAGGGATGTGAAGGATCCAAAATAAAATGTGGAATAAAGTAGCTCCTCACCAGTTATTAACCTCATTTATACCAGTGAATTCCTATTACTACACCCATTACTTTAACGTGGTTCAGTGACTTGATATTTCACCCAGTGGGGTGCACATTGTGATGCCAGAAAGGAAACCCCGAGGCAGAGACTACCATTTCTTTTCTTATGACTGACTCAATCTCCCATAAAAGTGACTGTCTAAGTAATTACTATAAGGAAGATTTTCCTAAAAAAAACATTTTCAGAATCTTTTATTCTGAGCACCTTTTCCCAGCTGTATGATTATGACACTTTCTGTGTTTAAATTCATTGTCGAAAGAAGTCTTTCGCTTCCTCTCTGCCACAAGGTGAATATAAGCTGCGTGCTTCTAAAGTCAACATGAATGATAACTCTTACGTATTAATTTAACCATCTCCATTAATCTGTGTATCACTGCGAGGTCTCCCAGCATTCAGTTCCATCTTCCCCGCCTACCTAAGTTCTTCCCTGTCAATAGGCCAAAGCAATTCCTTTATTTATTAATGGTAATCACAGCACACATAGGAATCTCCCACATTGCATGCTTCTAAAATCAACATGGTTGTGCACATCAGGCTCTTTAAAGGGGAATAGTACTTCACAAAACTTTTAGGAAATAATCCACAGTAGTTATTATTAAGAAAACTTGGTCTCTCATCTCAATGAGTAGGTGTGCTTGCTGTAGTCAGTGTCCAGTACTACTGGCAAAAAAGCAGAACAATGGGTGTTGCTCCTGGAAAAACTCTCATTTGGTGCTATGGTGAAAGAATACTGTAGGGTCTCTGGGGCTTGTTGACTTTAAACTTAGATACAGGGTCAATGAGAGAGACTCTGTTTCAGGAAAACAAGAGGAGATTAATAATCAGGACATCCAAGAAGCTCTGGCTCTCTAGGTTGTAAGTTTTCTGTGTTGCTCTACTTACATTTGTATAGCTCTTGTGAACTGGAGACAGGGTTGACAGCACATGTATGTCTACTCTTTTGTTACACCCTTCCACCAGTTTGAGCGAATTATGAATGGAAGATATATATATATATATATATATATATATATATATATATATATATATAGCCATATATGTCATATTTAATCAGAAGAACTTCTGTGAAACTGTTAATCACTGAAGGCAACTTCAGAGGAGAGATTGAGGGTCCTTAAATTGCATAGTCAGGGACAAAAACTGTCCGTTTTTGTTTCCAATAAAGAGTACATGTGTTTTGTAAGATGTTAGTCAAAAGAGATTTCTAATGCCAATGCAAGTAACAAATGCTGATGAAGACAGAGGTCCGACTGCACAGGGTTAGAGCTGTTCCCATTTGCATGGGTATTGACACTGGTTTTGTTTAACTGTGAAATGAAGACAACTAAGAAAGTCATAATTTTGACAAACTGAATAAGATGTGCCATAGTAATTTGAACTGTGTTATCTTAGGCAAAGAAGCTTCAATGGACAAAGAAACTAAGAAAAACCTTAATGTTCACAAAGTGTTTTGTGCAGTTCTCCAGCTGAATTAATAGCACTGAAATATACTTTTTACTTTTCCTTTTAAAGAAATTTTGAAGTATCACGATTCTTTTTTAAGAGTCTTTCCAAGCACTCTAATTGAAATAAAAGATCTCTTATAGGAAGAGTATGTGTTCTACTCCTTAAGTATTTCCTAATACATTTACCTGTGCTTAAAATTCAAAGCAACACTAGACATATAATAGTTATTTTTCCTATGCAAGCAAATATATTAAATAGTGAAACAATAAAAGAAAGAAACAAAAAATCTTACTATCTCCTTACCCCAACATAAAAGCTATTTCAGAACAAGTATGAATTTCATTGGCACATTATTTTCACTAATTTTACAAAGCCATGTATTCATATTTCAAGACTACAAAAATTTAAAAAGAGGATCTTACATGCAAATGAAAGGCTGCTTTAGGATATCAATTATTACATTCATTGGGGATCATAAACATATCTCAAAAATTAAAAACTAACTGCTATGTGATTTAGCATTTCCCCACTGTCCAATATGTAGCATCATATCTTTCACTGATCATAGATTTCAGCTGCTCAGATAGATTTGTTTGGTCAATGAACTCCCAAGGTCTGTATGTCTCAATTTGTCAAGAAAGCAGTGTACTTACTCATGGAAGCACCACTGCACTTAGATTTTTATGTGTATGTGGGAAATTGTTCAATGATAAAAATCAAAAATCTTAATTTTGGCAACTTAGGTGAATGGATTATGTTAATTGAACTAGGCTGGGCACACATCAACTAATACATATGATTTTATTACTTCAATCTGAAAATATTTAAAAGTAAAAAGAATAATAAGGTTCACCATAGATTTAGGAGAATGAAAGGATAGAAGACAGTCTTCAGTGAGTAAACAGACAAGGAAGTTTCCACTTACTATAAGAGAAGACCGACCAGACACATTGTTCTTTTCATAGTCTGGTGAAATCCAAGGATATACCCTGTCTTCTTACTGTCTCTTCAATCTCATATTTTGTTGCTATCAACAAAAATAGAGACTTTCACATTCAGTAGGATTCCTCATTTGATGTGAGATTATAATTTTTCACTGAAATAACTTTTTCCTTGAAATAATATGCTTACCTGAAAAGTTAACAAGCCTAAGGGCTGAAAGGAAGAGATATAAAGTAATCAGAGCAGCATCAATACTTACCTTGTTTGTTTTCTTGGGCAATTAACTATACTACATATAAAGTGTTCACTGCAATAAAAACAAAATTCATCCTGAAAAGAAGTAAAGAGTGATTTACGAGACAAAAGCGTTAACGTGATGACTGCACTTGTCTAGAAGAATGGCCGGAGTTTACTGTAACAGGTAATACACACACCAGGAAAAATACATGATTTGGCACTCTGGAAATAAAGGCTTAATGCTTTCTACAACATGTGAGATTTATATTTGAAATTAATTATAGTTTTTCCAGCCACCTTGGGCTTTAAGGATTTTAAAATAAAGTGTGATCAGAATTAATGAGGCCCAGTTGGGCAAAACATCCATAGCATGATGATATTCTTTTATGTGAGGTATGAAAATTCAAAACATCCTGTACTTTACTAAGATTCTGTCTGGCAAGGAATTACCATGAGACACCTTTACGAGTTGTTTGAAACTTCCTCTGCAAAGGTCAGTTCCCCAGAGGATTGATATTAGTGATTGATTCCAAAGTAAACTACCTTTCCACAATGTGCTCTTCTCTCTCTGATCTGAGATCAGAGGCCAAAAGAAAACAAAACCAAAAATGATTCTCAATTATCTTTGTTTCTAAAGCATACATAGCCAGAATCAGTTTCAAGGACAAATGAATCCATATTCCTCATCTTCGTTTTTCCAAAAATCCATGCCAAGGCAGAGTTTTTACTTTGTGAAAATTATAGATTTCTTTTAATGCTAAAATTGGCATTTTATAGCTTATTATTTGCTTCGCTCTGGCAGCTGCCATATTGCTGTGAACATTGCCGTATCTGTCATCATTCCTGACATGCTCTGTCGGAGCCCGTCAGGAAATCTGGTCTCAGACTCTACCCTAATGCAGATTCAACAATCAGAAGAATTCTGCACTTCAATAAAACATTACAAAACCACCCTTGGCAGCATGAAGACTGAGAACAAGGCTGTGTGTCTCTGAGTCCTCTGTGGCATGCTGCAGGAAGCAAGATGAGTTCTCTCAGGGATTCTGTAGTTCCAGCCTTGGTCAAAGACTAGGTAAGGATTTGAGCACATGCTTATTTAACCATGGACAAACTTGTGAATTTCTTTAAAATAAATCACGTAAAATTGTAAGAAAGCATTTAACTCTTAGTATCATTCTTTTTTTTTTTAGTTGTTTTAAAGTTAATATTTTTTTATTGATAAAAGAAGAATAAAGAAAAAAAAAACAAATTTCCACCTCCTCCCAGCCTCCCCTTTCCCTCCCCCTCCTCCCACTCTTCTCCCCCTCCTCCCACTCTTCTCCCCCTCCTCCCACCTTTCTCCCCTTCCCCCCACTCCTCTCCCCCTCTCTCTCCAGTCCAAAGAGCAGTCAGGGTTCCCTGCCCTGTGGTAAGTCCTAGGTCCTCCCCCCTCCGTCCATATCTAGGAAGGTAAACATCCAAACTGGCTAGGCTCCCACCAAGCCAGCAGATTGCGTAGGATCAAAACTGCGTGCCATTGTCCTTGGCGTCTCATCAGCCCTCATTGTTCGTCATGATCAGAGAGTTCAATTTTATCCCATGATATGCAAGATATTCGTCAGTATTGCGCTAGGATGGGGTCATTTCAGGTTCCCTATCCTCAGCTGCCCAAGGAACTAACTGGGGACCTCAGCTTGGGCACCTGGGAGCCCCTCTAGGGTCAATTCTCCTGCCCACCCTAAAGTGGGTCCCTTAACTAAGAATTGTGGTTCCGTGCTCCCCTATCCAACCTTCCTTTATCCCGATCCTCCTATTTCCCCAAGTCCCCCCTCCTTCCCTTCTACCTTTTCTCTCCCCATCTCCCCTTACCCCTTCCCACCCCATCCCCAAGACCCACTGAGACAGTGGAGCTGATCTACTGGGAGCTCACCAAGGCCAGCTGGACTATTATCATTCTTTTTTAAAAATATTTTTTGAATTGAATATCATTTTTATGCAATGAATTCTGTGCATATTTTCTCTCCCCCAATTCAACCCAGATAAAGGTATTCTCTACCTCCCATTCAATCCAATGCCAAATCTTCTCCCAAACAAACAAAAAACGATGAAGGCAAAAACACAAAGAAAATTACATGGGAGACACACACTCTTTACAACACAAAATTCGAAACTATAATATGAAAAGAGAAGTAAGGTAAAAAACAAAAGGTGTTCAAATAAAACTGTGTAATAAAAAATTACAACAATATCATTAAGCTTTGTTGGACATCTACTACTGCTGGGCATGAAGCCTATTAAGTATGGTTTATATGCTAAGTGAACCTCCATTAGAGATAACTATCCTTTCCTTTGTAAGTGGTTGTCAATTGGAGATCATATCAGAGGCCACTTTGTTCTTTTAGCCCTGGGAACCTACTTCACTTTGGCAAGCACAAGCCCTGTGCATGTGTCATAGTCTCTATGATTTCACCTGTGCATATGTCCTGTTGTGTCTAGAAGACATTGTTTCCTTGATGCCATCCATCCTCTCCGGTTCATATAATATTTCTGCTTTCTCTTCTTCATATCCTCTTGAGCACCGAGGGCAAAAGTTCAATAAAGACATCCCATTTAGAAATGAGTAAGGGAAAGAATGTCCAGGTGTGAGACTCTGAATTAGTTCCTATATAGTTCAGCAGTAAGTTTTTTTGACTGTGATGGGTGAATGAGACACTGGTCATGGGTAAAGCATAAAGTCAGTAGGTGTCATTTTATTGCTATGCTGCTTTTCTTCTAGACCCATGGCCAATGTAGTCTCAGGCCTTTGGACATCCAAGCTGTGTCAGATAGTGGTTTTATGTCATGCAGTGGACCTAAAATCCAATCAGATACTGGCTGCTTACTCTGTTGCTCTCATTGTTTACAAGAGAAATTCCAGAGAAGAAAAAAAAATTGCAAAGTATTGTTTTTATTGGTTAGTATACTATAAATATAAGAATCTTTGTGCTAATTTCTTGTGCTGTGTTAACTGTAGAAAATTTCTGTGAAGTTGTAAGATGTTAATCAAAAAAGATTTAAAACTGAGAAAAAGAAACTGACACCTGGAGAAGGACTCGAGAATAGAAAGGAACTCTATCTGTATTTAAAAATGACACAAATCATATTTTGTGTTGTTTTTAGGTTTGGCAGCATGTCAATGAAGAATGTTTTAAGAGCACACTACAATTGTATTTGACACTTAAAAAGATTCAATCTAGTGATTCATATGGTTATTATTAAAAAATAGTGAATAATGTAAGAATTTAGTGGAAGACTACCCCACAGATGTTCCTAACTACTAGCTGCATGGTATAATCATTTGGTGTTATGCAGTTTAAAATTAAAATAGCTAAATTATAAATGAACCATTGGCACCAACAGTCTTTCAGAAAACAATACGCAAGAAAAGGATTCCATAGTCTCACAGGAAAAATGATTCAGGAAGATTTCTGTGGCCTCACTTGTGGATTTTCTAAAGAGATAAATAGTACTAAGGATAGGCTATTTGGGCCTCTGTGTATATTGGAGTATGATTGTTTCCTAAATTGATCCTACCCATTGATTTCTATTGTTCCACTTCTACATTCAATTTATGATGATGATAATCTGAACACGAAATTTTTCTCTGGATGGAGAATATGCTGATAATCTATTAAAGTAGCTTAGTTATCTTAGAAACATGTTTTCTCATTGAGTAATATTAGATTATAATTTCTTCACATTCAAGGTAAACTTGTATCATATACATTTTCAATAGGTATTTCTTACTGTCCTGGCTTGCTTCTATGTTGCTGAGACAAAACACTCACCAGAAGCAACTAGGGGAGGAAAAGCATTATTGTCACTTTCTGGTTAATGTCCATTATCAAGGGAAGGGCAACTAAAGTAGAGATCTCCTAACAATGCTGCTTAGTAGCTTGTTTCCTGCTAGTGATGCCCAGCCAGTTCGTTTATACAGCCCAGGACCACATCCCACAGTAGGCTGACCCCACTTACATCAATGAGCAGTTGAGAAATCATACTACGGTCATGCTAACAGGCCTATCCGGAGGCAATCCATCAGCTGAGTAGTTGTATGGATTTTCAATTGTTGCTTTCTTTAATGGTTTCTGTTTGCTGCAAAATGAAGTTTTTTTTTTTTTTTGGTTTTTTTTTTTTTGTAAACTGTAAGATACACACGTAACAGTGGGTATGTAGATATATATTTATTGTATTTAGGAATTATAGTTAGTATAATATTAAGATTCATGACCTCACTACCAATGGGTCATTTGCTGGGTTTGTAGTGTTCATTAAACAGCTGGTGGTTACCACCATGATATGAACACCACTATTACACCTTTATTGTCATGCTCCTCATTATTGTGGTTCATGGGTTTTAAGTTGGTTTGGTATTTACCCTTAAATTGTTATCACTCTTGATAGTTTAAATCACACACTTTTTACCCTTTTCAGGATTTATAGCGAACACACACAGCACACACAAGTAAAGCAGAAAATTTAAATTATTTCAATATTTCTTATGTTGGATCAATTTGTTATTGATCAATTTGTTATTGAACAAAGGAATCATGACAAAAGTTTTGGAAATATCTTATTTGGACAAAGTATAAAGTGAATGTTTTACACACATCTCCATTTCTATGTTTTATTTTTATATGTATTATTTAGAGTGATGTTGAAACCTGATATAATTAGAGTTGAGGTCCAGTGATCTAGGGAAAAGAGTCTGAAATGATATGTGTTAACAGTAACCAACTTGTAGGTGTTATCCAAAGATGAAGGAGGGCTATGTCTCAATATCTGCTGCATCCATGTGGTTTGGCTCACAGCAGTGAACTGACAACAAGAAAGGACACACTTCATATGGCAATCATATTAGCAGTTTGAAAGTTGTGGAGAATTACTGGTTGAAGAGCCTTCTGAATCATATGGAACCTGCTCTAGAGACAGTCACCACTGGGTTATGCTTGGTACCATAGCAAACAGTGGTATAAACATTTGAAATAATTTCTTTTAGAAATGGTTAACCAACTAAAAACATCATTTCGGTGTTTTGTAAAAGGTATTGCATCATGTATCTAGGGATGTGCATATTAGTGTATAATATTATGTGCTTAAAATTAAAAAAAAACAGTTGTCACTGATAATGACAGTGTTAGCTTGCTTTATTTGTTTTTAACTCTATCACCATGCAGGGCTCAATATAATACATGTATCTTACTTACTTTATTTATTTATTTATTTTTTGGTTTTTCGAGACAGGGTTTCTCTGTGGCTTTGGAGCCTGTCCTGGCACTAGCTCTTGTAGACCAGGCTGGTCTTGAACTCACAGAGATCCGCCTGCCTCTGCCTCCCAAGTGCTGGGATTAAAGGCGTGCCCCACCACCGCCCGGCCATGTATCTTACTTTAATCTACAACTCTTATCAAGGTTCATAACAGAAGTATCCAAAATACATAAATGTCGGTTAATCAATTCTCATTCAGAAGTCATGATTTCCGTGGTCTCTCAGCCTTTTCCACAAGTTTGTCTGGAATGAATGAGGCAGAAACTTGAGAGAGAGCAGTCTATAATGAAAGTAAGAGTTTTACAAAGCCTTCTCCATTTCCATGGTTTAACCCTAAAGCTTTAGTTACACATTAAAGTAAGAATACGTGATGCAATACCTTTCACAAAACACCTAGATGATGTTTTTAGTTGGTTAATCATTTCTAAAAGAAATTGATAATTACAATCTTTATACCACTGTTTTCTAGCTTTCAAATTCCAAAGAGGCCTGACAAATTGACATGTCTCCAAGCCCAAGTACCTGAGCACAATTATTGGGATCTGCATGATAAATAGAGATAAGGGACACCCAAAGGTTTTTCTCTGATCTCCTCATGTGTGTCATGGCACTCATGTTCCCACCCAATACATATATACATACAATCACAGAAATAAATATTAATTAAAATCAATGTCATTTTAATAATTAAAGAAAAAGTTGAAAGGTGTCAAGAAATAAGCATATTGCTATATCAGTAACCAAAATAGATTATATTACTTGCTTTTAAGTATAAGCATTATTTATATGAATGAAATTATTTAAAATTTTCTATGTAATCATCTGTCACCCCAGGAAGGTAAATTGAACAACTTTTATCATATACTTACTATACACTACAAAATATTTTTAATAAGTCTCCAAATTTACCTTAAAATTGATTGAAATTAATAGAAGCTTATAATAAACATTTCAGATAGAAGCAAACTGTAATATATTGAAGATTTTGTTTTTACAGATACTGTGCTCTTTTGAGTTGAAAAATAATGCAAAAACTTGAGATTAAGAAACTTTTCCAGGAAAACAGTTGCTTGTAAAGACTGAACAAAATTGTTACACCCAAGCTTATACATAAGAGCGTTATTTCTTTACTCCCTTTTTACTTTGTGAGGTAAAGTGAAAAGATAAGAAAATCTATGTGGTGAAAGCAAAGCCCTAGCTTTGCCGGGAGAAAAAGTATGCAAAGCCATGCTCTGCCAGTTCATGGCAGTGGGATTTCTTAGCTGTTTTAAAAGTCTGAAGAAATGGATATCCTTCTTGATTAGTAAAAATAGTTTCCTGCTTGTTAGAATCCTTAGAGTGTGTTCATCATTCCAGTTGTCATTTGCACAGGTCTAAAGCCAGGTGCAATTTGTCGTACACTGTAGAAATATTTTGTCGATTTCCATAACAGGCCACTTCGTAAATGAGATATTACCAAATAAGTCCAAATAATTGATGACAATTTCTTCTGTAAAAAACAAACTATCTGGAGCTATAAACTAAGTAAGTATATTTATCAAAAATAATAATCAGAAATAGAAGAAAATGCAAATATTTAGTATTCTGCATTAGATAATTTCATGAGTTTTTTATGTATTCGACCCACAAAAACACTGATGAATCTTGTTATACATTACTTTCTTAGAGCAGACTGTACAGTCATGTACCAAAGCAGGCAACATTATCTTTTTATGTATTCTGCGCACGGATATTTTGTGTGTGTGTCTAGTGACTGTGGAAGTCTGTCAGTTTTTATTTAGAGAGTTCATTAGTTGTGAAAAAACCCCAGGGTCCACAGCATTCACCTAGCCTACTTTTGCTACCTATGGGACAGGGATCTCCAAGACAACCAATGCTGACACAAAACTCAAGCTTTTACTCTACCAATAGCAATAACACTCCACACTACTGACTTACGAGTCTTGTGACATTTGCTGTCATCTACAAAACTGCAGAGACTAATTTATCAGATTGCCAAGAGTGCACAATCATGACCTTCATGCTTACTAACAGATTTATGACTACAATTTTATATTTTCTTTAATCAAAAGAATATGCTCTATCATTTAGAAAATGAATTCTTAACATCAACTAACACAATATAAAATTATAAAAGCACATGATACAATTTTAAAGATGCTTAACTAAGGTTATCTCATTTAAAACTCACATAACAAATTCTAAATAACAGTGGAAAATATTTTAAAACTAAGTTTATTGATTTACAAAGGAAAATCTATCTCTCGGATTTCCTTTCTTGTACCCACATCTGGTTGAGATAAACTGGCTTTGTTGGTAGGGGAGTCACATTATATTCAGTTATGATGCTTTTATTTCACATGAAAACAAGCTATGGGGGGAAAGGAGGTGCTCTTTGTCTTGGTAGAGAAACTGGAAAACAAGTTTATTGTTATTACAGGAATATATTACATGGGCCATGTGACCTCTTGATTCAGAAAATCATTACTAAGGACCACTTAGAATACAGTCTTAGCAATCCTTCCTGAAACTTATTTTATAGTTCACAGGAGGAAAATTATATAAATCTTTTTTTCTCTTCTTGGAAATCTCCTACAAAATAAATATTATAAAAGATGAGATGGAAAGTCATCCTGGATTTATTCTCAGAACTCCACAACAGAGTAAACTATAAAATCCTCCCTTCGGAGATCTAATATAATAGCTATAGTACCTTCTCACACTGGAATATTATAAAATCATCGCCATGTGCCTAAATGTTACAAGAGATATTAGTTGTTATCTGCTTAAGACAGATAGGTCAATCTTGTTTGCCTGTAACAAAATACTAAATTAAATGAGTGTAACTGAACTTATTACCTCATCCATTTACATTTTTTTTTATTTAGGCTATCAACACTTTTCATTTTTAAAACTACCAAAACAACTAAGTGAATGATGCCTGCCAATTCTTCCAAGAGTAGGCAATTGTTTCTTATGAGTGCTGGGGCATTAGTCTGTCATATTTCTAATTCCTACAGCAATGTCATATTTATCATTACTGCAATAGGTACCCAGTACATATTCCAGAAATTTTCATAACTTAAATTGTGTCTTATAGTATGTTGCTGTTCTGAAAAATTTCTGAGTTCCAAGGAAGAGAGCTAAGGATGTCAGAGTTATGTTTTCAATTTCCTTTGATCCTGTAGTTTTACACAATGAATGTTAGTTATGTATAACTTTTCATATCATTTCATAACATTGACAAGTGATTGAACAAGAATTTACTTGGCTTAAAATCTGGCTTATTTCTGACTGTGTACTATGGTGCTGTCTAGTCAAGCATATTTTTGAAAGTCATCTAAGAGTGTTCTCCACAATTGAAAAATACCCTAGGGAGCCATCAAAGCATTGCCTGAGGTGATATCATATGTTTTCACTTAAAATTGTAAATATGGAGGTAGAGATGCACAGCATATATTTGTATTGGAGCAGACCTGATGATGAATATTTGCGGGACTGTAAGAAGAAAGTTGCAGGGATTATGAGTCAGTTTAGCTAAGTGAGGCTTGCTGTACGCAATATGGAGAGTCACTATGGGAAAAATAGTAATTCCACAGTCAACATTGGGATAGTGAATGTACTAAACACCAAAGAGAAAGTGGAGAGAAATAAAATCTTGAGTGGTCTATATCATATAATAGTGCATTACTCATCTCTCTGTGTATGGTGGTTATTATCCCTGAGACAAGTCCTGCTAGAAGATCATTTTCAGACTAAAGGACACTGAAGAAGACCTCCTTATCCTCCTCCTATACTTTCTCTTCTTCTTCCTCCCCTGCTTCATCTTCTTTATTCTTTCTTATTCCTTTTTGTTGAGACTCTATATTCTCTGTATACTAGTTAGTACCAGAAATCATCCAGGATTGGAATAAAAAGAGAGGGACAACTTTGCCTTAAGGTGACTAAAAGGAGCCATCTTAAATCTGCGTGTAAATTGGCTTATTGTTCCTCTTTGAGCTCTTGTTCCTTTTCACACTGAATCACATTACAAATTACTCTTTCTTCTGTCCAGTCTGACCTCTTTACTCATCTCCAGTATGTTGTGCTAAGGCTATACCTTAATATGTCTTAGGCCAATAATATTACTGCATGCATTTATACATGCTTTCTGAAGATGTTGAAATATTTCAGTAAGTAAATATTTCCTGTATCTATCTATGTGAACATGTATATTCTGAAAATAAGGCTCTCAGAGGTGCTAGTAGGTTTATGTCTAATAGCTCCTAACATGCCAAATATTTTGCATATTTAAAAAGATTCCAATTAAACTATGATGAAGTACACTATTCACTTATATTATTAGCTTATTATTACCATTACCTTATTAGCTCTTTTAGATTTATTTGGATGGATATTTTATTCTATATTGTTTTTTGTATGTACATAAAATTAAACTATATTTACTGCAATATATTAAGTTATAATTGATTAAACTGTATTTAAAACATATTATTGTTAAGGTTCAGGCTCATCTTATACAATGCTTGGCATTGTACAGTATTTCTTCTCTTCCATTCTCGGAACCTTCTGAAATGCATCCTTCCTAGTCGGAGCTCCATGGTGGTGCCTGGGATTCTCTTGGGGGCCACTGACCCTTCTACTTCAGAATTTGGTAGAGCCAGCTGTTTTTTTAAAACATTTTAATAGCTGAGGAATAATGTCCATAGTGAGAAGAAGTGACATACAAGGTCCCTAAAGCAAAGCTGTAGTGAAGTAAAACTGATTTTTAAAAAATAACACATTTATACAAAACATGTATATCAAAATTTTATATTTGCAGCCCTGTATCTAATTTTTATAAAGAAATCAAGTAGATGACAGTAATACCAAATGGAAAACATAATGTTTGTCTTTTGTTAGTCACAGTATAATACTAAGAAAGTTTAAGTTTACTTAAGAACCTTTATGAGGCCTATTTAGGATTCAATCAAGTGACCTGGGACAGTTCATAACAAAATTGCTGTGAGATCAGCACGTATGAAGTCCAACAAAAGCCAGGATATATCATTAAGTAAAGAACATGGGAAGAATAAGAAATGTCTCAGTATGGGCTCCAAGCTGAATAGTTGAAAAGAATCCTGAGGTAGGATTTCCACCCTTTCCAGGCTTCATATATTCAATAAACGTAGACACGTGTTTAGGTATAAAGATGAGTCAAACAAGAGCCATAATCGATGATGAGGTGTCTCTGGAAAAATAAAGCGGATAGTTCTCCATGCATAGACAGGAATACAATACTGAACAGAGCTATCTGACTGCCTTTTGGAACAGATCTCCTAATGCCTACTCTTCCACAGAGATGTCACAGGCCTCTGATAGGAAGATTAATAATGACTGTAAAACAAACACTATTATGCCTAATGCCGAAAGCGTGAATAATACTGCAACTTAAGCAAAAACAGCCATGGCAACCTGGAAATTGTTTTCCAGATGCATGCAGATTTCTGAGTGTTTTGATGGACTAAAAGATAATATTTGAGTTCAGGGGGATTTGAATCCCTTTTCTCTTTTATTTAATAAATGTTGACTGAACACCAAGAATTTGCCACGTATTTCGCAGGCAGATTTGTTATGCTTTTAATTTTTCATTAGACTTTTGCCTAAAGTCACAACTGATTAACTCCAAGGATTCACAGGAAAAAAAAGTTCCAACAGGAGATATTTAACTATGTAAATTATACAGATGCTAATCAATAATAATTCCTTTACCCTCTTTTAGGATTCTTGTAATATACAGTTATTTACCATGTTCAGGTATTGTGTCTCCAATAAGGCTTAAAAGCTACTCAATAGCAGGGTGTCTAGCACATTCTTTGTTATTTTGTATTGCTGAGCAGAGAGTAGAAATTAAAATTTATCAAGAAGTACTTGTTCATGAACACAAACAAGAACAGATTCTTCCATTGTAAAATGCTGGAATATTCCTAGTGTTAATTTGCAATAATGAGCCAAGTTGGCGGAGCTATCTGATTGTATATTGTAGTGATTTGATGCAAAAGTCCTCATTTTAAATATGTAGAGAATTATGCATGACTCATTTATGTGTAATAGTTTTGTATGATTCACAGCTGATCCATTCACAATGATTACTTTCTAGTTTAATCAAATTGGAAAAACAGATGGTTTCCAATTTCCTTCATTAATAACCCATTCCAAACTGTTGACTCATATATACAGAAATTTTTCGATCTTTTGTTCGAGTTACTCCTGTAATTACCCCACATATTTGTTTAATGTTTAATGAATTTCAGTAAGACGAGAAAATAAGGGTTAGAATGGTTTTTATTACCAAGTTTCAATCAGTAAATAAGTAAGTAAATAAATAAATAAACAAATAAAGATCTTTTCAGTGTCGTTCGAGTATTGCTAACACTGCTGACTGAAACCATGAAGCCAAGAATTGCCTCATTAAAGTAGAAGACTCCTCTCAGCTCTGAGGTTTGTTTTTTTTTTTTTTTTTTTTTTTTTTTTTTTTTTGCTTGGGAACATTTTTGCTTGCTTTTTATTATAAAGGGTTCTTGGCTGAAAGGAAACTCCTGGAGAGACAAATGCATACCTGAGTTCCTCTCCTTTCTCTTTAGTCCTCGGCAGCAAACTCAGGAGGAGCTCAAGAGCTGTTGTTTGTTCATACTCGATCCAAATTATTTTTAGCAATGCAGTAAACTGGAAACTTAAGGGAGAGGTGTGACTGTCTGTCCCCAGTTGTTAGGATCAGAAGTTTTGTAGGGAGTAAGGAACTTGTCATAGCAGCATGTGCACATTTTGAGAAGTCTTTTGTGTAAAGGATGTGTTTGTCATATTTCAACATAGCTTCTACTACACATGTATTCTCAAGAGAATTTATATTATGGAAAATAATGTAGGAACTCCCACTACTAACTACCCAAAGAATTTGTGCTGCATTTAGCTATTTGATTCCTAATGCATTATTATTTTATATATGGTTTGTGTCCATCTGTGTATATCAAGGAAGTTTGAAACGTGTAATTGACTGCTAGCATGAGGAGAGTATCAGAGATTAGAAATTAATTAGATTTTACTTTTCAAGAATGCAGCATGACTGTAATATGCTGATGGAATAACTAATTCAGTACCTTTTTACCTTAATTTAATTTACAATCCACATTTGAATTCCGTTTGTAAATCTCTTTTTGAAACTGTACAAGGGCTCTACAGAAGATTCTAGTATTGTCAATTCTTTCCCTTTTCCCTTTTTATTTTAAGTAGATTCTTCTTTCATACAATACATTCCAACCACAGTTTCCAACACTCCGAGCTTGCCGCATGCCGTCTTCCCCAGATCCACTTCCCCTTGTTTCTTCTTCAGAAAAGAGCAGACCTCCAAAAGGGAAACAAAACAAGTCAAGACAAACACTTCAAGTATCTACCATTCTTAAATAGAAATATTGACCATACAACAGCCTGTAGATAATGACATTTATCTCAGAAAAGACCATCCCCTGACTGGTATGTAGATCACTTGTCAGACATCTGCTGTAAAAGTCCTTTTACTGCTTGTCCATGAGAACTTCCATAACCAAGGGTTGCTATTCTAGCATTTGATTGGTTTACAGCAAGCATCTGAAGATCTACTTCATTTTACTAACTTGGAACTCAATTGTTGCCCAAAACCAAAACATACTCTGGTTTCAATCTCAGTGACCTACATAGAGTTAATCAGAATTTCTTTGTACTTTTTAAAGTTTGGCTCACTGAATTAAAGACATAGCCTATTTTAAAAGCCTTTTCTTTCCAAAGAGGCTATTTATAAGGGTATGATTGAATATAAGGGAATTCAAGGGCATGCCATTCAGTACTAGAGTGCTTATGTAACATGCAAGTTACCCATTATCTGGGTTCAATTATTAGCCATGTACGGGGTCAGTGGCCTAAAAAGAAAGTAAAGGTGGTGGAGGCATTTGTTAGGAGTAACATGAGATTTCCTTGAACTCACTACTTCACCTCCCCACATCTCTGCTTGCATTCACTATGCAAATGATGGCAGAAGGCAACTACATTACAGAGTTGTTTTTTTTTTCCCCTGTGATAATATACCAAAATCTGGATGCATACCAAGTAAAGGGGTTTATTTAGCTCACAGTTCTGTAAGCACAATGTGTAATTGTCACACCACAAAGTAGAGACCACTGAATAATACTAACAAAAGCAAATATAGATAGATAGATAGATAGATAGATAGATAGATAGATAGATAGATAGATAGATAGGTAGATATATGAATTCATGCTTCCAAAGGCAGGAAAACAGCGCTTCTGAATTGAAAGTGAATGGACATTCTCATCAAAGTGGGCTAATTAAAGAATACTAATAGAAAGTACGAGCAAGGTTTCAGAACTGGTTTCAAAACAAATACTAAAGAGGGATAATATCCTGGGATGAGAGCAGGGAATTGTTCTCTTATACAGCCACGGAGAGCTCTACAATTGTTTAGCTACAACTATTTATAATCAACAAATAGATACACTTAAGAGGGAAAATTAAAACCGGGCGGTGGTGGTGCATGCCTTTAATCCCAGCACTCGGGAGGCAGAGGCAGGAGGATCTCTGTGAGTTTGAGACCATCCTGGTCTACAAGAGCTAGTTCCAGGACAGGCTCCAAAATAACAGAGTAACCCTGTCTTGAAAAATGAAAAAAAAAAGAGGGAAAATTAAGAATGATTGATATAAACCAACTATGGCATACTTTGGTGTACTTTTTTTTTAATATATATAGCATTGCCCAGTGCCAATTAGGAATCCCTAGTAAAAATATCCTTAAAATGTAGACATTGACATTGTTAACCCCTGTTAATGATGATAAAGTATATTGAGTTTTCTTTTCAGAAATTCCTTATCTTTTTTTGTTTTCAAAACAATTTTTGATTAAGAATTAAAATAACCTGGTGCTAGAGAAATTTAAAAAACCTGGTGTGGGGAATTCACAAGGATGACCCCAGCCAAGACTCCCAGCAATAATGGAGAGGGACCTGAACAGGCCTTCTCCTGTGGTAGTCAGATTGGTGACTACCGTAATTGTCATCATAGAACCTTCATTCAGTTACTGACAAAAGCAGATGCAGAGATACACAGTTAAGCAGTGGGCCGAGCTCCTGGACACCTGTGAACGAGAGAAAGAGGGATTATATGAGCAAAAGCAGGGATGGGTGAGTAAGATCATGATGGGGAAATTCACAGAGACAGCTGACCTACGCTAGTGGGAGCTCTCGGACTCTGGATTGACAGCTAGAGAGCCTGCACGGTACTGAACTAGACCCTCTGCTTGTGGGTGACTGTTATATTGCTTGGTTTGCTTGTCAGACCCCTGACAATGGGTCCCAGATTTACCCCTGTTGCATGTACTGGCTTTTTGGAGACATGCCTTGCTCAGCCTTAATGCAGTGGGGAAGGACTTGGTCCTGCCTCAATTCCATATGCCAGGCTTAGTTGAATCCCATGGGTGTCCTTACAATCTCTGAGGAATGGATGGGGGGTTGGACTAGGGAGGAGGTGGGAAGGAACAGGAGGAGGGGATGGAGGGAAACTGTGGTTAGTATGTAAATTAACAAAAAAGAAAAAAAACAAACAAACAAATATTGAGTAAGAAAAATTATTATTAGTGAATGCCTGAACTTCATCATTTAGGTGGTGAATCTAGAGAACTTGGGAAAGGGGTTAAAAAATGAAACATCTATAAAATAAATACAAAGAACAAGGAAAAGCCAACATTTTCTAGAGGTTCAGATAAAACCATAAATGAGTAGACTTGAGTAAACAAATAGAAAACCCTATTTCATAAAAGCCATATTTCAGCAATGTCATATTTCATGATGACAAATGCAAGACTTATTGGTTATTCGACACACTGCTTAAATATTCCAACTTGGAATATTTAGAAGGTATTCATACCAACATGCCTTATCTTGGATTTCTAATTTTTAGACAGTGATGGAGATATTGCCCTTGATTTGTTTTTATTTTGCCACTAGGGATGACTGTATCTAATCTTGTCTACGAAACTGTATACCAGATCATGTTGCTGTAAATGATCCTCTGAATACTTGCTGTTTCTGTGGCTGTGATATTCATCTTGTAAAGGTGCTAATGTTTGTTTTGCCTTCCCATTCAGTGCCATTCTGCATTTCTAGGTTGCCTATTGACAGTTCTAACAATAGTTACAGAGAATTCATGCTGAATTATTTTCTTATTTCTAAATAAGAGGAGAAAAAAGTGTATGTTCTATACTATACAGCTTCTTTTTTCCCTCCTATTTCTTCTTTAAAAGTAGATCCTGAATTTTTCAAGTATTATAGTGGAACTAAATAATACTTCTAGAAAAATACATCTTCTTGCATTGTCTAGTTATATGTATTCCTCTGTAAATAAGCTTTGAAAAAGAAATTTTTTGAGATCCACTTTTCATTCCACCTCACATACCCAGTCAACTCAGAAAAAAATCCCAGTATTAAAAGCTACAATTCATTTAGTTTTCAGTAAATCCCTTCTATTTTTCAATGTATTACAATAATCTCCATCCTTCCTCAGCCTGTCTATAGCAGAACATCTTTTATATTCAAGGATACAGTTTAATTTAATCTTTGCAAAGGCTTTACCCACAGCTGCCACATTTTAATAAAAGTTGTACTAATGAACTTTTGACTAATGTCAAAACAGAAAACAACATTGAATAGTGTATAATGATTTTTAAATAACATTGGTTTGTCAGACTAAACATTGTACAAGGATTAATTGATGTCTTCAATGTATGAAGTATATTCAAATGCTCAAGAAAAAATTGGGTTGCTTTTGCTTCAGCTATACACTTTACATAATCACAGATACTAAAAGGAACATAGCTTTCTATCTCATACTTTGCCTTACAAGTCAGAACAGAGCCCATTGTATCCTATGCCCCAGGCCTGCAATTGTTATCTGGGACTTGAATCACATGATTAAAATCAGAATAAAATTCTTCGCAGACATACTTATAGATATGTCACACTTTCCAAGACCAAAAGAAAAGTATTGTGGTATCTTTGATTTGTTTTTCCAATCAGTTTAAATAAGTCAGAAAAGCACAATAATCTCTCAATTTTGGTTTAAAAATCTTATCAGAAAACGTATCTTCTAAATATGTCATAGCATGCATTGTCTCATGAGAATGTGATCCTTCAAAGTCAGTGAGTAAATCCACATTCCATATGTAAAGAGGCAGCCAGTCATCAACAAAGGTAGTACCGTTTTCAGATATATGCAACATTTCTCAGAGCTGTAACAGAATTACATACCTAGTCACTCTTAAAGTAGGTTTATGTGTGTCCCCAGGTTGAAATATCTGTTTGCCTATCCATCTTTCTACCTATCTACCCATCTATCTATGTAATCTCTGTATACATGCATTCACACATATGTATATAAGTCTAAATCCACATTTATGTAAGATATATGTGAGTTAACACAGAACTTTACTTTTACTTACTATACTGAGGAGATGTTATTACTTTAAACTATTAGAAAATACATGGGTAAATAATTATAAATGTAGACAATTTTTAAAAAGCAGGCATTCTCTTAAATTAACATCTTGTTGATCTAGCCAAGTCCAAGCACTAGAGTTTCAAAGAATTCTGTTGAAGAATGGGAAAAAAAAACTATGTAATTATAATTTAAGATCACAAACCAACATTAACATTTCCTTTCTAATTTTCTCTTCAATATTTTGCAGAGGACCCAGTAAAACTGAAATTGTAAGAAACACTTTTGAAGAAGTCAATGAAATTAATACTCAAAATGTGTCACCTTTTCTGGAGAGTTTCCATTCAAAGAATAATAGTCTAACACCTAGCATGCTATTAAGATTACCTCTTTTGAGCATATATGTTTGAAACCTATCCACATACATTAAGAAATAGCATTTCAATACCATTTAATTTCCAGGAAATTAGAACTCACTGAATCTATTTTATGGAGGCAGATGATTAAAATGACCAAAATACTGCATTCCCCAACCTTCATATAGAAGAAATTAAACAAATGTTTCAGAAAGATGACGACCTTCCACCAGTATGTTTTTTAATTTCAAAGGAATAATTTTTATAATTATAATTCTCAAAGTCAGCAGGGGTTTATGGCATTTCAGAAAATCATTTGGCTATATTTGATTCAGGCCAAAGTAGACAAAACAAAGATTATGTACACATAAATCAAAGTACCCTGGAAATAAGTATACTTACTTCATCTGCTTATCCAGTATTACTTGTATAGGCTAACGTCTTTATTCTATTGATTAAAACTTGTCAATGAATCAAATTTGTACTGGCATAGGAGAATGGAAAGACTGTGTAAATAATTTGGAAGGAAAATGAAATTCTTAATATTGTGCAGTAATTTGGCAAAAATAGTCCATGCAGGTGTCTAGTTTAAAAATAACTTGCCTTTTTGTGGGTGGGATCATGGTTTGTGTCCCGTTCCTATCATATATTGTTCAACTGATGGACTTTAGAAGTTTATTTATATTTTCTAGGACGCAGTTTCAAAACCTCCCTCACCTCTGACACACATTTACTACCATGTTTGGTTTCAGAGTGGGGTCTAAGAATTCTTTTCTTATTCTCTCTTTTTATGATAATTTTTTTCATGTTTAGATTTTAAACAAACAACATTACTGAGCGCTCATCCATGTCACAAATGGCACTGATTTGATATAAAATCCAATGTCGTCTCTCTTCACTAGAATAATTTTGCAATCATCACATTCTTTAAATGTAGAATCATTTTATTATCTCAAATAGAATAGAAACAGTGTCATCAGTATACAATTTTTCTTCATTTCTACCCACATAGAAACTACAGGCAACCAGGGAATACTCAGAGCAGAAAAAATAAATGCCATATGGAGGGAAGAGCACAAGAGCTGGTTGTCCAGTATCAAATGGAGAGCCTTGAAAGCAGATATACAAGTAACAGTATACAGACCCATCAGGGTGCAGTCATGTATTTAAGGTGATGAATATGTATAGCTATATGTGTATTCATGTAATACCTACATGCGCCTTAGTGTTGCTAGAGCAATTAATGAAGAGGCTATGACTTTGAGAGAGCAAGAAATAGCATATGGAAAGGTTTGACTGGGGGAGGTAAATTGCATAATTATATCAAAATCTCACAAAATAAATAGTTTTAAAAAACTGTCAGTGTCTACAAACCAGGAAATTTTGGTTCTATAGCCAAGACAAAGAAGCATTAGTGTACTTGATGACTAAATTGATACATTCTACCTGGTATTCTGAGACTGAATAGATACATTTGATGAAGTTAAAAAATAAAAAATAAAATTTAGCTACCACCAATCTATAAATATTGATTCCCAATAATGTATATATATATATATACAAACATACATACATCAATGAGGAAACATATGCAGGAGATGTAATAACTCTCCTTTTAACTGTGACAGCTTCCCCAGAGTAGGACCAAGGAATACTGAGCTAGGTCTCTTCACGTTTGTTAAGGCTTTATCAATATGGCAAGATTTCACCTAGGAAGTTCATATGAAGCTCACAAAGGTTATTTGAAGAATTTACGTTTTTACAGTTATTTGGAGGAGAGTTCATCTTACTTGCCAGCTCCTGACTAAGAACTGCTCTAAGCAGCCAGAAAAGCCTAGCACTGTCTTCCATAGGCACTGAATACCAAAGTTGTTTGTTTTCTTCAGTCAGTCGGACCCTAATTTTTTCTCTTCTGTCCTTGCAGGCCAATAAGATGGAGTCTTTGCAGTGTAATAGACTCAGAAGAGTACCTAATCAGGGATAGATTACACACATAACTTCACAAAATTTCTTCACAAGAGGAAACAATTATAAAAGAAAAGTAAATAAGGAAATGAACATATAAAAATTGCCTTTATTATATATACCACAGATAAGAAGAAACAAAACCAACTTCATGATCTACAGCCTTTGAATTCTTAGTCATAATAGATTTCTTTTTTCAAATATGTAATGTTTGTGAGTTCTTTAATCCTCTGCAGTTCAAAATAAAGTAAATAAAAATATGAACTATTTGGGAAATTCATGTCAGAATAAATACAACACACAGTGAATGAAGATCATTTTCAAATATGCAAGGGTAGGACTGCTTGGAGATCGAGAAAAGGGAGCAACTGGGGTTATGTCTTCTTATCCTACTGAGTTGAAAACCCTCATGAGGTTGGAATTTGGAAGTGGGCTTCAGTGGTATGCAGGAAAAAGCTGGGTGACTCTGGGACAATGTTAGTAGATTTATGCTTCTTAGTTAATATTTAAATGTCTTCCATATGACAGAGTACTGAAACCCAGTACTTTTAGAAGCCCATTCTGAAGTTTCCAATGTTTCAATGTTGTCATGAGTGTGAGATAGGTTATATAATTTAGCTGTAACCTGTGTGGGAGAATGATAACACTTATTTGAAGCATTATGTTAATTAAGAATTAATCATGCAATGTGCTAAGTATATAGCTATCACATATTATGTAACTGTCTATCATGATTATTGTTCCATATTAAACTGTTACCCATTAAAATCATTTTAACATACATTTTTTTATAGTTTCAGGGATGAAGTTATTTACCAAACCTCAAAGTGTATCTTTAGAGACATCATTTCTGAGCCTAAAACCAGAGTATCCCTAAATAATTAAAAGTATTGAAATAATCACACCAGGACTGTTGAAATAACAATTTTGTATACAGTATTTTAAAAACTCGTATCATTAATTAAAATTTTATTTGTTGCCTTCTTAATCATATGACAATACTTCAGTAAGTAGCTGTCTTACAATTTTTTTAAAAGGCAGTGTTTATATCAAAGTGAATTAAGGTGCTGATTATTATAATGAATTTGGTCAGGAACTTGCTTAAACAATAGGAGAGAAAGTGGGAAGTAGCCTCGAACCTATTGGCCCAGGAGACTACTCCCTAAATAGAACAGTGGTAGCATAGACCCTGAGAGAAACAAGAAATAAATGGAACCTCCTGAAACTGAGAGACTTCTCTAAGACAAAGAACACGGCAAACAATACAAAACAACAGTCTATAGAATGGGAAAAGATCTTCACCACTCCCATATCTGACAGAGGACTGATTTCCAAAATTTCTAAAGAACCCAATAAACTAGACACCAAAATACCAAATAATCCAATTAAAAATGGGATGAGAGCCAAACAGAGATTTCTCAACAGAAGAAAATGGTTGAAAGACATTTAAGGAATCTTTCAGCATCTTTAGTCATCAGCGAAATGTAAATCAAAGTGACTCTGAGATATCATCTTACACCTTTCAGAATGGCTAAGATCAAAAAGATTGAGGAAAGTTTATGTTGGGGTGGATGTGAGTGGGGGGAACACCTCCACTGCTCCTGGGAATGCAAACTTGTATAGCCAATATAGAAATCAGTATGGCAGTTTATTAGAAAATTGGGAATTAATCTACCTCAAGTCCCGGCAATATCACTCTTAGGCATATATCCAAAAGATGCTCAATCATAACACAAGGACATTTCCTTAGCAATATTGATAGCAGCATTATTTGCAATAGCTGAACCGGGAACAACCTAGATCCCCCTCAACTAAAAAATGGATAAAGAAGATGTGGGTATATTTAAACAATGGAGTATTACTCAACTTCATAAACAATGACATCACAAAATTTACAAGTAAATGGATGGAACTAGAAGAAACCATTCTGAGTCAGGTAACCCAGACTCAGAAAGATAATCATAGTATATACTTACTCATAAGCAGATAAACTATATAAAACAAGCAAATGAAAATCAGATTACAATCCACAGCTCCAGAGAAATTAGAGCCTTCTGCCAGAAATTAATAGAACCAGATGCAAATAGCCAGAGCCAAGAACTAGGCCGAACTTTGGGAATCTAGGCAAAGAGAGGGAGCAGGGAATACATGAGCAAGTGAGATCAATATATTGATGGGGAAATCTACACGGACAGCTGAACCAATCTTATGGAAACGCATGAATCCTGGATGGACAACTGTGTAGCCTCTAGGGTCCAAAATAGGTCCTCTGTTTCTGGGAGTCAATTGTAAAGCTTGGGCTACCTGAGGGGCCCCTGACTGTCAAACCAGGATCTATCCCAGGTGCAGGAACTAGCCTATTAGAGCCCATTCCCTATGATAGGTTGCCATACTCAGACTTAATGCAGAAGAGAGGGACTTGATCTTTCTCCAAATTAATTTGCCAAACTGTGTTGACTCCCCATGGGAACACTTACCTGTTGGGAGGAGTAGATAGGTGGTGGGTGATAGGGAGCTGGAGAAGACATGAGAGGGAGAACCTTGGTTGGAATCTAAAATGAATTAAAAAATAAATGTTTAAGAAAAGAGATAGGAAAAAAAAATGAGGAAGAAAATTTGGTGACATCAGGTATAACAATGACATTAGAACATATTTTTTTTGAACTTCTGATATTTGACATATCACAGTGTTCTTATTAGACTATATCAGAGAATATTTTATAATTTATTTGTAATTAGTTTACAGGAGATAACAATAAGCTATTTAAATTTTTAGAGAAATGTCAGGGGGGAATAGCTAAATCTCACTGATAGGACATCAAGTCACCCTATATTTTTTGCTAAATTTCGTATGTTTTAATACAAAATTTTAATAGTAATTTTCCTTGAACAATGAGTAAAATATTTTCCTGCTATTCTATTTAAGGCTTCCCCTTGTGATCATTATTAACGACATTTAGTAACAACATTAGGGAAAATCAGAATAAGTGAATGTTTGAAAAACTGGGCAAAATATGTGATGTGGCATTGTGCCTGATAATGTAATACACAGATGATATAAACACATACATGAACACACAGATTATTTTAGTGAAAAATAAATCAGATATACGAAGAGGAAGAGGTTACATATGCCTTCTACTTTTCTAACTTAAAATTGAAAATAGATACAAAAAAAGTTTTGATATTTTCCCCCATAATGTTACAGGTAATCCTTTAGTTCCCTCTAACACTACTAGTAGAAATATTAAAGTTATATTTTTAGTTCCCTCTCATACTACTACTGAAACTGCATGTTTTAAGTAATAACATTCTGGATATTTGTTCAAATGCAATCCCTTTTGAAACAGAAAAAGAAAGTTAAACATCATTTTCCTTTCTGTTTCTCTTGAATTTAAACTTTGTACCTTAGAACCATTTATTGCTTGAATGAGTGAATTATGTTCAAGGACCAAGTATCCAAAATCATAAAGCTTTCATGAGTTTTTCAAATATCCTAAATCAATGTAGAACAATCAAGACAACTGAACTATAAAAATGAATGTTGTGCAGCCTTGACTTGATTTTGTTTGGATGTTGTATTCAATATTTATCCCCCTGAAAGAATAAGGAATAGTTACAAATCCAATAATTCCCATCTGCACATAAGTGAACTATCTTTATTTTGATCAAAGATTGCTTTCATTATGGGAGAGAGTATTCATTTCAAAAAAGTGAAATGTGATTTTTTAACATTAATTCACCTTAATTTCCCATTTTCATAATTTGCTAACAATAAAGCAAATACTTAGAGAAAATTTACAATTTTTTAAGATCCTAGGTATACCAAATGCATCCCGCTCAATTTTCCATGAGCAATGAATAAGGTTTTTTTCTTGACTATTTTATTTATCACCACCTCGCATCTTTCCTGTGAAAGCCAGATATGTATTGGACCATAGGGGAAGCTAGGGTTAAGTTGCTTCAATCCCAAAGCCACCTGATGACCAGAGAAGGATTTGTATCCTTTTCTTTTCTACATATGTTTCTTTCTTCCTGGTCATTTCAGGCTTTATGGAGCCCTGTTCTGTACTTCTAGGCCACTTTCAGGATTCTGTTCCTGATTTTGTTAGAATATTAGAAATAATAGTTTTAGAATTTATCTCTATTTTATTTTAAATACAGATGAACAACAACACTCCCTTTTAATTTTATAGAAAACTGTGGCCGGGTATTGATTTAGTGATGAACCTAGTCTTTCTGTGAAGAAGGATGTATCTCGTGTACATATCATTTCTGAGAGCACACATGAGAGAATGCTCTAGATTTTATAGTCATGTCCTTCTTTTACTAACAACCAATACTCTCTGAATCTCCTAAATCTGTAGTAAGAATATAAAACTTGTTATCGACTTAGGAAAAACATGGATTTGAAATAATTCCTATACTTTGTTAGGATTAGGAGATTATACGTGTTACATTCTTGTATTCTTAAAAACTGCAATAGTGGACATTAAACCAGTCTTTTTCTCATGTAATTGATGTATAATGAATTAATTTAATAGGAAGATATATGTTATTATTAAAAGGTATATTATTAAGGCAAAGGTGATAGAAGGGCTTCAGTTCAATAATTTTATGTAACATTGTCTATATCTTTCCACAAAATTTATAATTATTTATGGTATCAAAACTTGAAAGTTCACTGAAGCATCTTAATAAGTAAAGGCAAAGAGTAAAAAAATTTTAAGGAGCTAATAGACGTATTTTAAAATTTCTATTAACATACAGTTTTCTAAATAGTTATATCAAAATTTTACACAGTAGACTTGCTATTATGTATGTTGTCTAAGATTCATTTTCCTATTTTAGAACTATGTAGAAATCTATCCAGTTTTTGTAATTTGGGGAAATGTTATATTGAGGAGTGGCGGGCAGCTTCCTGACACCCAGCTCCCTGCTGCCAGGCTAGCTTATGCCCGAAATATTCACACAGAGATCTGTTTTAATTAAATTGCTGCCTGGCCCATTAGTTCTAACCTCTTACTGGCTAGCTTCTACATATTGATTTAACCCATTTCTAATGATCTGTATTGTCACTTGACGGTGGCTTACCAGGATGAGTCTAACTGGCGTCAGTCTCGAAGAGTAGAGCCATGGCGTCTGCCACACTGCCTTCTACCCAGCATTCTATTCTGTCTGCACCACCTACCTAATTTTCTGCCCTATCAAAAAGCCAAGGCAGTTTCTTTATTTAACCAATGAAATCAACACAAAACAGAAGATCCTCCTAAATCAGGAAAAAAGTGGTTCAAATTCGTTAACTTTTTTTTTTTTTTATTTTCGAGACAGGGTTTTTCCATAGCTTTTTTGGTTCCTGTCCTGGAACTAGCTCTTGTAGACCAGGCTGGCCTCGAACTCACAGAGATCCACCTGCCTCTGTCTCCCGAGTGCTGGGATTAAAGGCGTGTGCCACCATGGCCCGGCACAAATTTGTTAACTATTGAAAGAGCATTTTGTATGAAGACAAACATGTTCCTATACTTAAAAGGGTTGTCTGAGCAGATGTAAGATACGACATGTTTTTGAATAATGGTACAAATCAGACATCTAGAAAAATACCCAAGAACACTTTATTGTAATAAACATTTTATATAAACCATCAATAGAGAAAACTTATTGAAAAATGGATATTGCTTAAATGAGGAGATATATAATAACTTCAATGAAGTTTAGAATGACATCATGCCAGAAAGTGTAAACACATATAGACATCACAGACAGATGGAGGCATAATAAAATACAAATGAAATACAATGGAGCAAAAAACTCAAACGCGGAAACATGAAATAATTCAAAATAGGAAATCCTATAATGAATTGAGTTAGGACAAATTCTTAAAAACGAGTATCTTCATAGGGGATCTTTCAAGCCATCTGGGAAATAGGTATATGGACCAAACAATTTCAAAATAAAATGAATCTGCTCAAACAGAGCTGAAGACACATCAGATTACCTGTGCTGATTATAAAATCAGGTTATTAACTTTCTTCACAATTTCTTACATAGAAGTTTCTTTCTCAAAGAGTAGTTTTTGGCATAGTGCCGTTGGCACATCAGTGTTTGCACAGAGAACTAAATGCAGTAGCTAACAGAATATAGGATTATTCAGTGTGACTTCTTTGGCTTATGGTTGTTAATTGCTCAGTGTAAAGTAATTACATTTAAAAATAATTATTTTGTCATTGATTTGTTTAGTTGTAAAAGGAAAGATGTGTCAATCTTGGTAAGATTATGATAAGAGATCTTTTTCTCCTGCTTACTCTTAAATATTTATTAGCAAAGGTATATTCACAAGAGCTTTGCCCCATCTTTATTTCTTTATAACAAACCCATGTCAGTATGTGACAAAAGCATTCCTCACCCCTATCTGTGTGAATCCTGACTTTCTAGAACCCTGATTCACATATTGGATTTTCAAGATTTTGATTGTCGGTTATGATAAGACATCATTTAGAATTCCACTTCTCCTTAGAAGTCATAGGATCAAAAAAAGGACTATGTCTTATAAATTCAAATTCTATTTAAATTATATCAAGCAAGATAATATTTAAAAAGCAGTTTTCAATTACAAGATTTTGCATAGCTATTTACTTTTCTTATTGTGTATTTTTAAAATGAGAAATGTCCATAATTCCATATACGCTACTGTGGCAAATGAAAAAAAAATCTTGACAATTCAAGCTCCGTTCTCCGTGAAGTTATCTAAATAAATTACAGACAATTATGTGTCTTGAAACATTTTTGAAAATTTCAAATTAGCAGAAAACTTTCATAATATATGGTAGGCTAAAATATTTTGTCATAAAAATTATATTAGAAATAAGTCCTCACATAAATAATTATTATTAACAATAAATTGTTAGCCATCACATTTGTTTTCAACTTTGTAAGAAAGAGTGGCTTCCCAATAACAAAATGTTTCACATCAAAACTTCGCTATTAAAGCGCATTTCCAAGAACCATGGTAGTGTTCTGCCCGCCATCCTTTTGAGTCTTTCCTTCTATACTGTATCCATGCCTTTGTGACGCCTTCTGAACAGAAAGAGCTGCTCTTGGCCGCTGATGCCACAACTGCCACAATTAGGTGGGCCCCACATAATCGAGATGTGTCCTCTTTCTTCTCCATTTTAGTGTTTCTAGACTATTCTGAAGCCTGCCACTGCTGTCTTGTCCAAGATCCTTCTTCCATCCTATATCCCTGCACTTGGGACTCAGGCTCCTTGAGAACATCTAGGGTCTCTCTGTTAGTCATTTTGGTGGAAGGACTCTGAACATTATCAGAGGAGAAAGACAATCATCAAACTCACCCACTGACATACTCTGATACCTAATAAAGTGATCATACTGTAAGATATACTATAAGAAATAGCTGCATGGTATGTATAATGTAAAAGATAGTTTGTATACTTTAAAAAATAAAAAAAGAAATAGCTTCACAAATGTTATGGGAGTAACCAAGCAAATTTTGATTATGTTTAAGCACCACTCACATGACATGGAGCCAATAATTGACACTGTAAAAATAACCAATCCAAGAGACTAGACAGGTCAGGTACCTACAGGGAAAACATACACCTATTATTTCTGCTAAAGCAACACAGAATAAAACTTAATGCCCTATAGCTATACCCATACCTCAATAAAGGTATGGTATAACTCTCAATACAGAATAAGTTCTTGTGGTAGATGGTGATTAGCACAGAGATTCACAATTGTACAATGTGAAGTAATGAAGAAAATTTGGAGCACTCAGTATGAGATAGGATGCATTCATCAATTCTCTTCCCATAAGATTCAATGGTCTATGTGGCAGAGGATGTGCAACAATTATAAGAGCCAAAGGGGAAGAATGAATACAAAGAAACCATCTTCCAAACACAACAATACAAACTACATACGAACTCATAGATACTGGGACAGCACACACAAGACGTTCCCAGGTCCAAACCAGATAAAATCCCAAAATGGAGAGAAGGAACTAAACACAAAATCCTATCCATAACCGAGAAGTGTTTTGCAACTAATACATGTTGGGAAAAAAATCAGTTTAATTTCATGAAATGTAGTTAAATATATCAAACATTGAACACATTACTTGGAAGCTGCATGCTCAGGAGCAGCTGTCCAACAAAAAATATGCTCCATGATTTATTTTTTGATTTTATATTTGTTTAGGTATTTTCTGTCTTGTTGGGCACTTTTAAAATTTCCTTTGCTTTTTGTTCTTGGTTTTTAGATAAAACATTTTAAGCTGCATGGGTAAGGAGTTGCAAAGAGTGTGAGAGATGAGTAGTGAGGAAGAACATGATCCATGTGAGAACTTAAAAAATAAATAAAACAGATAAATAACCATGAAAAACCAAATGAATGGATGACATATTATGACCATTGAGATTTTGTCACTGTATGCCACCCCAAAAGTTCTTAACCAAAATATATTTAAAAAGTATAAGAAATCTGTCTTTCTTTCACCATCTTTCACAATCTCTGGTTGTGGCTTCTGTAATTCCATACATACTCCCTTAACATATGGAACAGCATCCAACACAAAGATACCTTGAACTAAAATATAAATAAACAATATTCTATATGTTTTATTTTTTAGTTCAAAAAAATTTAATGAAGGTATTTTTTATCTAGGACATCGAACGTAAGTAACTTGAACTTATGTGATGGTGTACTTAGCACTGGAGAGGATTGTGTAAGAAGATCCAGAGTTTCAGTCTGAGCTCCAATGTGTAAAACAAATAAATAGGAAGTCAAAATAAGAGGGTCGAAGGCAAGAAAGATAAAAAATAAGAAGGCAACAGAATACAGTAATTTAGATGTTATTCCTATATCTGATATTGCAAAGGGAAACAAAAAAATGCTTATATAGTTTCTGTTATGTATCATTCCTAGCTAAATACACTTTGATTGGGCACCAAGTCAAGTATCACTTACACAGGAACATTATTATTTTCTGTATTGCCTCTTGCTTTAGGTTGGTACTTAAAGAACTGAGTAGTAGAGAAAATTTGTAAAACTGTATTTGTACTTCTTCAGTAGTTATGAAGAATGTTGTATTTTGCAAAAAAATAATATGTTTCTTTGATATATGGGGAAGACTGGACTATATACATCTGGGAGGATAAGGCCATATATTTAGATTATTTTTATGATTTAGGCTGGTATTTTATGCACAGAATGTAAGTTTTCCTTCAATGTCTATGACTTCACTATGTCTGAGTAGCTGGCCATATTTCTAGTCTTGAGTTTAATTAGCTGTTGTTTACCTATAAAGTATATGTACCACTAATGTATCTGTAGATTTGTCAGCACTAACACTGACAGCCTAAACTTGAGCTGTGGAATGATGGCACCAATAGCCATGCCAAAGTGGATGGAGAAAGAGCAAAAGGCTTTAACTATAAAGAAAGAATTACACATATCTAAAAAATGCTGAGAGTTCTAGAAATAGTCTTCAGTAGGGAAGAACACAGGAATTGGTTATCCAATGACATATGTTCAATCCTGAACATGTAAAAATAAAGTCATACAAATTGGGCAGACTGTATTTAAGACTATATATGCATACACACCTACATTATTGCATGTAACAAAAAATGAATGTAAAACAGGCCATTCATTTGAAAGACAGATGAAATAGATACCAGGGAGGGAATGGAAGATAGAAATGTTTTATTTATTTTATTCTTAAAAATTAAAATAGGCGCGCTATAATAGAAAATAATAGATGGAGGCCTGGCGATGGTGGCACACACCTTTAATCCCAGCACTTGGGAGGCAGAGGTAGGCGGATCTCTGTGAGTTCGAGACCAGCCTAGTCTACAGAGCTAGTTCCAGGACAGGCTCCAAAGCCACAGAGAAACCCTGTCTCGAAAAAAAAAAAAGAAAGAAAGAAAAAGAAAATAATAGATGGAGAGTTACAGATTACAGCAACTCTCTCTCTTTCCCACTCTTCCTCTTCTTTTTTGATAAACCAATGTGATTAGGTAAATTTTGTCAATAAATTTGAGAGAAAATAGCTATCATTAATCATTAACCATAACAGGAAAACATAATCCTTGAAAACTCTCATGATATCAATCTTTCCTGTGTGTGGTTACAGCAATACAAATACATCAACATATATTGCATACTGGGTTTTCATAGATAAGTGATTATCAGTTTTTCTATGAATAACTCATTTGTTATAACAACATCTAAGTTTTTTCTTTGCCTGTAATATTTTTTTAACTTTTCAAAGATTTTGAATAAACTTCATTACAAAAAATTTTGCAAAGAAATATCACACCTCAAAATTAATTACACCTGAATCCTATCATTCTGTTAGGTTAAACATTCTCAAGATGTTGAAGTGCACATTGAATTTTACCCTATCACAACTGACATAATTTTATGCATTTATCCATCATCCAAAGTGAAACAAAGGGAATCATAATAGATTTAAACCTGGAAACACAATTTGCTTCATATGCTCTTTCATCACTTAGCTCTGTTAGTAGCATTCACTCCTTCATAATACCCTAAGAAATACAAATTAATAATATTTTAAGATACTCTTTAAGCCAATCAAAGGCTGTCTTATCAATAAATCTGATAACAAAAGCTGGAGAAAGAGGAGAAAATTGGTAGTTGGGTTATAAGTTTATGCAACCATTGTATCAACAATAACATGTACATTATATTGAGCTCTTTCCATATGCTACTGCTGGTAGCAGGGGGAACTTGTACTGTCACTTTGGAAAGCAATATGGCTGTTTTTCAAAAACTTAGTAATTGGTCTACTTCAAGACCCAGCTACAACACTTTTGGTCATATACCAAAAGAATTAACAATCACGTAACAAAGATACTTTTTCATAGCATTATTCTTAATAGCCAGAACCTGGAAACAATCTAGATGCTCCTCAATCGAAGAAGAAATAAAGAAAATGTGTTACATTTATACAATGGAGTATTATTCAGCTGTTAAAAACAGCAATATCATGAAATTTGAAAGCAAATAGAACAAAAGAAAATATCATATTCTGAATAAGGTAACACAGACTCAGAAAGACAGCCACGGTATTTACTCACTCATAAGTTTATATTACTTGTAAAATAAAGGATAACTATGCTGCAGTCAGGTTCAAAGGGGGATCCATGGATTTTGTTGGGAAGAAGAAATAGAAGAGATCTCCTAGAAACTCTCTAGGTGCATGGGGATGAGAACATGAGGGTTTTGTAGGGGACTGTGAGAGGGGAAGAGGATTGAAAGATTCCTTACATGGGTGGCATTTGGGGATCAGGCTAGAAACCTGGTGCAAGGGGAACTCCCATGACTCAACAAAGGTGACCCCAGTTAAGTCTCCCAGTAATAGTGCACAAGTAGCCTGAGCTAGCCATATGCTGTAGCCAGATTGGTGACTATCCTAAATGTCATCAGAGAGCCTTCATCATGGAACTGAAGGAAACCAATGCAGAGACCCATGCCCATCACTGTGGTGGCTTGAGGAACCCTGTCAACGAAAAAAAGGGAGGAGTAAGTAGTTGAATAAGTTTTTTTTTAAAAAAAAAATTAAGATAGAAATTGTTTCATAAGATGCTCTGAAATCAGTATCACCTATTTGTTTAGGCACAAAATATAGCTTCTACATTACTTTTTATATTCCTTAAGATTTGATAGTTTTTTATTTCTATAATGAATTTTTCTAGCATTCCTCTTTTACCTAACCTTGATTGTTCTGTGAAGCTCTGTTTCCCAATATTCATTCTTGTACTTTCATGTCTTCATTGTGTGTAATCACTGAGTTTGTTACTTACTCTTTTGGTACAGATGATCATGGGAAAAGGGGAATTTTTTTCAGTAATTATTTGAGTCCTTCAGTGAATGTTAACTGTCAGTAGTCCCTCACATTCAAGAGTCTTAAGACTATGATTAAACACACTGGAATGTACTCTGGGGGCTAAAGAAAAAACTGTGTTAACAATAGATAAAATCATTTAGTTAATAGAATGAAAAAATGGTATGCCACAAATGTAAATCTCAGTATCTTTAGATGTGAATGTAAGTACAATTAATTTTCTATCCAGATCAGTAGTTTCTTAACATACTTCATAATTGCAATCCTCTGCAGATCATTTCCACAGGAAGTACCTGGGGATGAGGATATAGAAGAACAGGCACAGATCAGAGAAGTAATGCAAGAAAAGATCCCATGGTAATTGTTATAATCAGTCATTGTTGAAGACAAGGCTCAGATTGCCTTCTGTATTCACATTACAAGTAGTAAATGCATGAGCTAGATAATTTAGCTCTAGCTGGTCTTTATCTTGTTATCAGTTAGAAAAATTCTATAAATGCCATCAACTTTTTCAAATATTCCAACCTAAGTAACCTTTTCATTGTCATTTTCAATATTAACCATTTCTTATAGTGAAGTGAAAAGGTATGAAATATGAAGGTGGAAATAAAAGGTGTGGCCTGTTTTCTCTTTAACCTAATAATATATTTTGATTATACACATGATGTGCATAAGATATACATGCAGGCTAAATATTTACACACATAAAAAACCATAAAAATAAAGCCAGAATTTATTTTGAGTCCACAGTGTTCTACACTTCTGTTCCTTTCGATTATTTAATTTATGTGTAGCATAGACAAAGACGTGAGGGCCATTGCATTCTACACTGCACAAGTTTCCTAATTTCTGCCTTTTGTAGAGCCACGTACACAAGAAAACTAAGCTTGAGAATAATTTATGGGCCCCTAAGGAAAAAGCAGGTGTATCAGTGATTTAGCTTAGGTGTGGGCAACTGGAATCACACTTATCCTCATGGGTAATACTCATTCACTTGGGTGTCAAAAAGTTACATGAAGACATGATAACCCTAAAATATATTCTGGAATGGGAATTCAATGCATTTCTTGTATTAACCATCATACCTATGTTGCAGAATGTTTGGAGTAAGGAGAATTGGATGAACTTTCTTTGTTTTTACAGCCTGAGAAAACTCAAATTAGTTAGCATAAAATCATATTACCACTTTTCCTTGTTATATGGCAAGAGAGTGACAACAACAGCGAAGCTAACCTGTAGGTGTGAATGTCATGGCCTTTAGGATGCAACAAAAGAGACTTTCATCCTTTAAATGTATCGATATCTATTCCATGCAAATTAATGCCAATATAAAGCCTGTTTTAACTACATTGCTTAAGTAATTTACCTAGAGAAAGAATGAGAACAATATTTCATGTTAATTTCACAACTGATGTTTAATTTGAGAATCACTAATTCTTGCAAATGAGTACATCTATCAGTGAAGTTTTTCTCATAAGAAAGCCTAAAAAATGTAAAATGGCAAAAACAGGGGGCTACAGAAAAATCTCAACAATTATGAGTACTGGCTGACCTTGCAGAGGACTTGGGTTAATACCCAGAACCCATATGTCTGCTTATGTATGCTTAGTTCTACATGCTAAGATGCCTTCTTCTGACATTCTCTGTCATCAATCACACACAGGCTTACTAAGGAAAGCAATTACACAGACAAATTAAATATTTTAAAAAATTAAATGGCAGAAATAATACATCATTTTTCATGTTCACTTTTATATTGAAGTCAGGTCTGTAGGAAGCAAATATGTCTCACTTCCTCCATATATATGATCCCCCTTCACTCTACATATGAAATAATTGACTGGTATTTCCATGTAATTAGAATACAATTTCAAGCTTTGTTATTACTATTCAACTTATTAAATCATACTTCAAATCCTTGTTTGATGAATATTCTAATTAATGATATAGATATTTTTTAAATATTGTTAAGTATCTCTATTTTAAAAAAAACACAAGCTTTCATTTAACAGAGTAGGTAATACCTGTAAATTTAGCTGATTAAAGATCAAAATGCTACAATTTGATACTTAAGATTACTTAGGAAGTATGCCCTGTTTTCATTGCACAGATAAAGCTGGAGAGCAGAGAGATGCTTTGTTCCAATATATCACTACCTGACACTGTGAACACAGCATGTGAAGGCACATGACTGACAAGTTCTTGGCAATTATTATAGCACGCAGTTCCTATTTCAGTTGTGTCAAGTTTTCTTAAATGAATATTTCATAAACCTTCAATATAAAATTCCTATTGTTACTCCTTGGGGAGGCTCTACACTTTCCATGTGAGGAACATACTTTCGGTGTGAATCAAAAACAAAGATAACCATCAGCTTTGATTTCACTATGAATGTGGACATACATTATGTGCCTGCTATGTATGTGTTCTTTTTAATAATTTTTATTAAGAAAATAACTTATTGAAATATTTCTAAAAATATTTAAGTATTTTTGCCACTCGCTAATTCTTTGATTTCCTTTTAAAATATTATTCCTACTAACTTATTAAGAATTTCATACTCTGCATTTTGATCATTTTTGTCCTCCATCTTACACTTCCCAGGGTCATTTTCCTTCCATGTGTACTCAGGGTCTGAAAACAACTAAACAAATGGAAACAAATCAGCAACAACACAAAAGTTATCAACTCTAGTTTGTGATGCCCAAATATTTGGTGTCTGCCTTGGAGTGTTGTCCTCCTACAAAGGTTATACCTTGAAAGAAAAGTTTCACTACCACTTTCAACAAAGCTATTGACAAAGCTGCAAATTGTCAATATTTTCTCAGCTCAAGGCGAGACTTCATGTCCACTTTCCCACATCCACACTAAGACTTTGCCTGACTTGAGCATACACATTTTATCATGATTACCAAGAGTTCATATGTACAACTTACCTGTTGATCATGTGAACTTTCACCATTTTTTTGTAGTGATCTACTAACATTTACATCATTCCAGCAATGCTTTGAAAATGATCCCAAGGCTTTTAGGGGAGAGATGCAATCCACATGTCCTTTTTCAGATTGAACACTGCATGATTTTATGTTCTCTGCATCTAGTCAAGTTATAGTAACCACCTAATATATGATGATGAAGTTTCTACAGCTAGAGATAAGAGATACAGCAATCTGTGGGTATAGAAAGAAATGGTTAAGAGTTGTTTTAGTACTGTATTCAATTGGCAAAATAATCATAGTATGTCATTCTCTAGGACCTATTACCTGATGTCTAACCACAGTTTATTTTACTGATGATGGTCCCAGTGAAAGGCACACAGTCAATAAGACAAAACGCAGCCTAGAGAATTGGAAAAGACCTTCACCAACCCCACATCTGACAGAGATCTGATCTCAGACATTTATAAAGAATGAAAAAACTAAACATCAAAATACCAAATAATCCAGTTTAAAAATGGGGTACAGATTTAAATAGAGATTCCTCAACAGAATGATTTCAAATGGTCAAAAGACATTTAAAGAATTACTTAACATATGTAGTCATCAGGGAAAAGAAAATCAAAATGACTCTGAAATACTATCTTTTTAAATTGATGTTTATTGAGCTACACATTTTTTTTTTCTGCTTTCCTTTCTGCCTCTCTCCTCTCTCCTTCAACCCTCCCCCAAGGTCCCCATGCTCCTAATTTACTCAGGAGATCTTGTCTTTTTCTAATTCCAATGTAGATTAGATCTATGTAAGTTGATCTTCGTGTCCTCATTATTGTCTAAGTTTTCTGAGATTGTGGTTTGTAGGCTGACTTTCTTTGCTTGTGTTTAAAACCCACCTATGAATGAGTAGATGTGATAATTGTCTTTCTGTGTCTGAGTTACCTCACTCATGGTAATGTTTTCTACCTCCATCCATATTCCTGCAAAATTTAAGATGTTGTTTTTGTCTGCTGTGTAGTACTTCATTGTGTAAACGTACCACATTTTCCTTATCCATTCTTCAGTTGAGGGGTATTTAGGGTGTTTCCAAGTTCTGGCTATGACAAACACATATAATAAATTTGTACACAAACACACACACACACAGAGAGAGATATATACTTTTAGAGAAGTTGGGTACAAAAACTACCATATGGCTTTCATATTTCCAGACTGCTCTCCAACTTTATTAAACTATGATTGTTTTAGTTGAGGCAAAGAATTTGTGAAGTAAATTTTTCCTTTATTCCCTAATTAAATGCTGAGAGTCCTCTACTCAGAAACTTTTTCAGACATCTGGCCCAGCCCTCAGAAAAGACATAGGGTATTTTAAAAACTTTTAGGCACTTGCTGTTTGGAACATTTAATTATATTAAGCATTTAACTTTTTAAAATATAAGGTATTTAAAATAAATTGGGGGTACTGCAAAGGTCATAATGTTCTGCTTCCTTCAGAGATGCACAATTTAATATTTACTTAGGTTTTATACACATTATATGACTTCTTTGATGTATTGTACTAGGGCTGTTAATTCTGAAGTTGAAAGGGAGTTCTTATGAAACCACTTGTAGCAAAGGGTGAGGCAATGAATGTGTTCTCTGTGTATCAATCACTGGAAAAGGGTCAGGGCACTTAGCGCTCTAGCTGTATTGCATTGGGGTAATTTCATTCTTTAATCTTCACCACAAAAGCAAAAAGCAGGTAAAGTTCAAAGCAATGGAGTGGAAAGTAGGTAAGAAAAAAAATCTTAGGAAATGCCTACAGTGTTAAACTAGCAGAGGCATAACATATTGATGGTATATCAATGTAACTGGGGAAACGTCTTCTAATCCAAAGGCCACATTCTCCGGTCTGATTTAGACTATTAGTCCTTTTAAAATTCATGTGTATTTTTATTCATTTTTGTTTGTTTTGTTTGTTCACTTGGTTACATTTCTAGGCTAATTATCTTAAACTGAATTTAAATAAAAGCAGAACTGAGATCAAGTTTTTATTGAAAGTTCAAAGTGAGAATGCTGTGCTCTGATACCTTGTTGATTTTTTGTTCAGACTCAGAGTTTGAATAATTGAGAGTGCTACCTTGGAAGCACTGGTTAAAATAATTCTTTCAGTTCATTCCCATATTGAGATACTGATTTTGAAATGAAAGCACAGAACTCAATTCTTACTCTAAAAATAAAACATTTTTTCTTAGTCATGTGTATATTGATTAAGAAAATGCAATGAAACTTGATAATTTTCAGAAATTGGGTGATATTTTGATGCAGTCTATTTATAGCTCCTAAATCTGTTGGTACTCAGTAAATGAAGAATGGTTTCTTCCATTACCATCAAGAACTAACTTAAGTAATCATCCAGCTTCATTTTTTATTAAATCATTATGAGTCCCATATTGAAGACAATCAGGTGACCGCATGAGGCTCTTAGTTTATTTGTTATTAGTATTTGGAGAATTTCTTACGGTGTGGTTCATCCAGTTCCTCTTCCTCTCAGACAAAAATTTCCTTACTCACCTAAAGTTGTGTTTTGGCTTTGTTTTTTTTTTTCTCTCCCAAACCATGTCCAATTAGTGTTGCACATAAATTCATAGATATGTGGAAATCCGGCATGAAGAGAATAATCTAGGCATCATCACCTTAACTGACTCCAAGATTAACCTGAAAATGTACATGAGATGAGGAAGATGTAAAAGCAGTAGCTGATGAGCCTAATACCCCTAGTTAGGTCTTTGGAACTCACATAGCAGAAAATGATACCTTCTTCTTGTAAGGTGTTGTCTGATCTTACTATGCATGCCACCAAAATGCATGTGTGAGCACACACACACACACACCACATGCACACATACACACACAAGAAAATAAAATATAGTATTGAAGTTAAATCTAAATTAATAAGACAAGCTTCATTGTCCTTCAAGTATCTCTTGCATGAAAATGTTAAAAATATAGGAGAAAAGGAATATTTTGTTTGAATGTGAGTGCATGTGAGAGGAAGTTTGTGCCTTAAATCTTAAATATAGTTATGAGAATATCCATCAAGAACATATTATGAATATTATAATGAAATTCTTGTCAAGTATTTTAGGATTCTTGCAAGCCACCGTGGTAGAATATATCATTCTACAAGTGGCTGCATGAAATCAAGAATACAAATGAGCTTCTTTGTATTATTTATTCCTATGAAAACATGCATATCTTAAAGTTCAATTTTAAAGTCAAGTATAAGATATTGACAACTGTAAATAAAGATGATATGGACTAATGTCAGCAATGTATTGTTATAAAAGTTAGCTGAAATTTCTGACATAATCGTTTGGACAGCAATTAACTATAAACAACTTTAAGGAAAATGCAACTAAGAAAAATTGTCATTATAGCTGGCATCCCAACAGAACAAAAAACATGGTGAAGCTTTCTAGTGTCTAGTCTATGATATAAAACATCCACAATTACATTCTGAGTACAAGAGTCTAGCAATGAAAAATTGCTGTCGGGAGCATATTGCTTAGGGAAAGTTAGCCTGTCCAACACAAAATCATAGTACTGTGTTAAACAAAGAGGCATAATGGGAATGAACCCAGATGGGAGAGGATGTGGAGAGGAAATGGAGAAATTACAGGGAGGAGAAACTGTCTTCCGGATATATTGAATGAGAAAAGTATTTTTAAATCATATAATTCTTATCCTCCAATAAATAAATAAAAATAAAATATAATAGGACACAACAAAAATAAACAAACAAGAATAGAAAAGACAAACATACAAGATAGAGCACAGGAAACAATTGCACACAGACCCACACACATTCACACCCACAGGAATCCCATAAAAACGCAAACATTGGAAGTCACAATATACACCCAAAGACCCAAATCCTTAGTCAAATTAGTTCAAAGCCTGAATGAGTATATCCATGTTATCAAAATTACATAATAAAAGATTCACATAACAACAGATGAGAAATCCAGAGAATTGTAAGAGCATGCTTTAAAAACCTGTACTCCATCAAATTGAAAACCTTATAAAGAAATGGATAGTTTTCACAGTATGTATCACTTAACAAATTTAAACCAAGATCACAAAAGCAATCCAAACATTCCTGCAGTCTCTAGTAAAATAAAAGCTATAACTAAAAGCAACCCCCTCAAAAAAAATTGGGGGAGGGGACAGATGATTTATGGCACAGAATTCCACCAGATTTTCAAAGAATTAACGCCATTAATCTTCAAATTATTCCACATAATTGAACCAGCAACAAGACTGTCCAATTCTTTTTATACGACCACAATTATCCTGATTTATAAAACCTGAGAGTCTCATTTCATCACATACCCCCCCCCAAAAAAAGTGATCATAATGGACAACATGTGCATGCTTCTGTGCCTAATATGGCACAAAATATGAACTTAAAGGTCAAAGGACCACATTAGTAGCTTCATTAATTTTATTGGTTTCATTTTAAGAACTGCAGAAAATCTTTAAGTGGCAAATAAGAAAGTAGTTTTATGTTGTAATTTGAATAAATTGGCACGTGACTGCAAACTCCTTGCAACAGAGCTCAGGTGGTTGCATTTTTAATTAAAGAAAAGTGAATGGGAAAAGGGAGAAAAGGAGAGGGGAGAGGAGCCTCTGAGAACAGAGGAGAGGAGAGAAGAGAGAAGAGGGGGAGGGGCTAGGAAGAGGGAGAGACAGAGGCAAAGAGAAAAAGAGAGAGAGATGGGAGATGACCAGGGTTCTTTTAAAGGGCAACATAGTGAATGTGCACAGCAGGTGCTCTTAGTGGCTACAGCTGAGGACATAAACTCAGAAGTCAGACCAGTATAGATGCCCAAATACTATTCCTCAGTTTGTTTTTATTATAAAATGAGTAAAGAGTCAGAAAGGGGTAGTATGAAAGGCGGGGATGAGGATGCAGTGTCCTTAAAACTACTTCCTTTTTGTCCTGTGGGGGTGGAGGCATTATTCACCTTTGGAAGACCTGGGAAAGCTGAAGTAGTGGCCTCTTCCTGGAGTGTCTGACTGTTTCACTTCGCTGTACAGCTCTGTGGAACTGTCAGGCACCGCTTGAAACTGGCAAAATTCTGTTTGAGCTGGTTCCAAGTCGACTCCTAGGGTTTGAAGCATCGGATCCTTTCTCGTCATCACAGAATCACCCAGACACTTTCATGGTCTTGACACAGATTCATGATCATGTGAAAAAGACTATATATTTTAATATTAAGCATATTATAAAAAATTAAGGAATTCTATAAACATTTAATAAGTACCTTCTTCGATGCTGTGTTATTCCTTATTTTTATGCCACTCCTTCTAAAATATAAAACTAACAATTTTTGCACATAGCCACATAATTGGAACGTAATGTAAATCCAGAGCTAAATTCAGATATTAATTTTACTCTTACTTGAAGAATCAGCATTCAATCACAAAGACATTTTTACCCTGATTAACCTAATCGAATTTTATTGCAAATCAAAGGATTGGACTTTAAAAGGCACACTTAAATCTATGAACTTCACTTCAATTATTAAACTGACTATAAATACAATAATGGTTCCTTTTCTTCAACAGTACTTAGATCATGGCTAATTATAAGCTTCCTGATATGTGAGTGAGTGCATTTTGGTGCACTTAGTATTAGTTAACAAAGAATTCTTAAAGTGCTCAGAAAACTCAATTAAATATTACACGTTTATTTCTGTGGCTTATGTAATTGGTGCTTATTGAATTCAGAGACTTACTTGCAATTATATTTTAAAGTGAAAATTCTATTGCTTTCCATTTATTAAAAAATACTTGGGAAACTTTAAAAAATTACAAACCCTACAATTTTAGGCACCAACATTTTGAGTCAATTACTTTTGGAAAACATGAATACTTGGTTAAAATAAAAAAAAACTTTCTTTATTCATGTAATGTCTGTCTTAGAGTTTCTATAGCTCTGCAGAGATGCCCTGACTACAGAGACTCTTACAAAGGAAAGCACTTAATTGGATATGTTTTATAGGTTCAGAGGTAGATTCAATTATAGTCATTGTGTGAAACAGGGCAGCTCTTAAACAGACATGGTGCTGAAGAAGGGACCTAGAGTTCTATGTCATCCGGATCAGCAGAAAACAGGAGGACAGAGAGACAATAGGTGTGCCCTGAAAATCTGAAACCTTCCTGTCCTCACCCAGTGACACATTCTCACCAGCAAGGTGATACCTACTTCAACAAAATTACACAGAAAATTCTGTGAACCTATGGGGCTTCTTTCTTTCTTTCTTTCCTTCCTTTCTTCCTTCCTTCCTTCTTTCTTTCTTTCTTCCTTTCTTCCTTCCTTCCTTCCTCTTTTGAAGGCGTAAGTCACAAACAATGCCACACCAATTTGGGATTATGATTAATAGGGTGATATTTATTTAAAGGGGAAAAACTTACAGATCACTGTCCCAGGCAACGGCCCTCTACGCAACGCAACCAGGAGTCTAGTCGCCAGCGGAGCAGGAAGTGAAGAGAGAGAGGAGAGGGAAGTGGCCGCTTATTTAAAGGGAGAGAGACCACGCCCCAAGGGGCTGGTATCTCAGGGGCGATAGGCTGGAGGAGTGGGAGGACCTCCCGCAACACCTCCCCCTTCTGTTAAATAAGAGAGTTCTAAACCTACTATGAAATTATATACGATAAGTACAAATATCCTATTCTAACTAGCTTAGGTCTTGTATAATAAATAACTTGGCCAAGTCATGAGAGAAAGTAACTACATTTATATAGTCTTCAACCCCATCAAAGATCTGAGAAGGGAAATAATGTTACCTGGGTAATTAGGAAGTTCAGTAAAACAACTTCCAAAACATGCAACAAATCACAGAGACAACTAGCTACCTAGGCAATCACCCAAAGTCACATTAGCAGCGTTGAAGCAACCAACTTTGGCTAAGGCCTAACATAACTGACACACCATTTTCAAAGGCAGGCAACTTTCAAAACTATCTTACCCTGTCTTGGCAGGATAAGACAGCCCTGTTTTATCCATTGATGCATGCTCTGTATCTTTGTCAGTGGTTGAGGTATGGGCATTTCTTTGCCCCAAGGCCAGTTCTGCCAAAAAGAAATGCTCCAGGTGGAGTGTCTTTGGTGCTCAACATTCTCTCGGGAATAGAGTGGTGTTGCCAGGAGCAATTGTGTCTCACTACCACAAAACTCTGAGTTAGATTAAAGGCCATTTTCTACGGCTCTTTGAAGAAGTTGAAGATTATCTATCTATACTGAGTATAATCTCTATATATCTAAAGAACCTGATTAGTCTAATTATAAATGACAAACTTAGATGACTATTAGTCTATATAATTCTCAATATCTATCTAACTTAAAGACTAAGACAATAAACGACTGTAAAACAAATGAGGACAATGACCTCCAAATATAAACAATGTACAAATATACATTGCAGTAGGTAAATATATATCAATACACAAACATTATATAAGTATCTTAATCAGAGGTAGAAATGTACACTGCAATATGGTAAATATATACAATATATATATATATATCAATACAATATATGTCAATACATAAAAAATGTTTTAAACAGAGGAAGAAACATGAATGCATACAATAGTCAATAAAATTTAACTTTGTATCAATATACAAGAATCTATATCAATATATTTGTCTAACAACAGTAACTCACAATTACAAATCTATTATCCCATCATCCCTCTTTTTTTTTTTCAAAATGATCCCTGAGCTTATAAAATTCCTCCCCCAACCCTCAATCATATACTAATTATAATCAACCCCTAAATGATGTCCCTAAACCCAAGGGCAAACCTTACTGGGAGAGGGGACGTCGTCCTCTAAAATTACTTCCAGCTGTCATAGGGGCGACGTTCTTTCTGGGGGATCCTGTGAAAGTAAAATGATGGTTAAATTTCAAGATCAATGTCTTTTAAAATTGCAAATAGTCTCTGAGTATTTTGTGGAGGTCTGGCCAGAATGTTGTACAAGATGTGCACCATTTCAGCTAACCAAGTTGGAACTGTCTTGTGCAGCTGGTACCCAAAGCAGGTCTTGTTGTAGCGCTATCAGTATCATGACGTCATATCAACCAGGTGGAGTTGTTGTTTTGGGGCCCCATCTTCTTCCTGGAAACTTCAAATGTCACTTCAGGAAAAACTCATTTTTCATTATGAAAAACTTAAGCATTAATCATATAGACATATATATATATATATATATATATTCAATGAAAGACATGATAGATATATTCAATGAAAAGTATGATAGATATGAAGAAAAGCAAAGATGTTTTCTAAACTCATATTTCTTTCTGTCCCATGTCATGGCTCTTGACATGAGACAGAAACTCCAGAAACTCTCGGTTTTTCTCTTACTAACAGGCTTGGAATTGGAGAGGGACTGAGCCAGAGTCCAACTTCAAAACCAGCTTTATAAATTTAGAAATATGGTTTAATATTACTTACACAACCCTTTCAGTTTTCTTGATATTTCCTATTGGGCAGGTATTTTTCCATCTGTCAGTATCCAAATATCCAGGGTCCCTTGAATTTTTCAAAGATGAGTGTTTTCCTGTGGAGATAAGAACAGAACCCTGCCCCCATTCTATATGTTTTTCTTACCACCTGTATGAATATCATCATTGTAGATAAGTTGTCATTTCTCCTTTCCAAGAGGTTTCTCCTCTTCAAATCGGAACTTTATTAATTTTGATGGTATCCACAATTTTTCTTCTCCTGTGGAAACAAGAGCAAAACCCCTTCCCCAACGTAGCACATCTCCTGGCTTCCATTGAGAGGTCAGCACATCTTTGAAATAAATCGGTTGATTTAGTTCAGCAGACTTTTCCATTACCCAATGTCTCCCTGCTGCTGTCGTTCCTTTCTCATTAGCGTTAAGAAAATTCGAGGTTAATAAAGCATTATGTAATCTATTTCTGGGGGTATTTTTGGTCCCTTTCTGTTTGTTCAGCATATCCTTTATAGTACGATTTGATCTTTCTATAACTGCCTGACCTGTAGGATTATTTGGTATACCTGTAATGTGTTTTATATTATAATAATCAAAAAAGCATTTCATTTTCTTAGATACATATGCTGGACCATTGTCTGTCTTTATTTGTGCAGGTATACCCATGATGGCCTTAACTTCCAATAAATGTGTGATTACTGAATCAGCCTTTTCTGAGCTCAGGGCAGTAGCCCATTGAAAACCTGAATACGTGTCTATGGTGTGGTGTACATATTTTAATTTACCAAATTCCATAAAGTGGAACACATCCATCTGCCAGATTTCATTTCTCTTAGTGCCCTTTGGGTTACTCCCTGCAGGCAACGGTGTTTGATTATAGAAAGAACAAGTAGGACATCTCTTTATAATGTCCTTAGCTTGTTGCCAAGTAATGGAAAATTCTTTCTTTAGGCCTTTACTATTGACATGATGCTTCTTATGAAATTCTGAGGCCTGCAACACACTTCCAATCAATAATTGATCAATCTCAGCATTGCCTTGGGCTAGAGGACCAGGCAGACCTGTATGGGACCGGATGTGTGTTATGTACATCGGACAAAGCCTGTTCCTGATTATGTCTTGTACCTGGATAAACAATGAAGTCAACTCTGTGTCATCTGGTATAAATTCAGCTGTCTCAATATGCAAGATAACTCTTTCTGCATATTGTGAATCTGTAACTATATTAAGAGGTTCTTTAAAATCCCTTAGCACCATAAGAATGGCATATAATTCTGCCTTCTGGACAGAATTATAAGGGCTTTGTTCCACCTTACTCAATTCATCTGACTTGTAACCTGCTTTCCCTGATTTATTTGCATCAGTATAGAAAGTACGAGCTCCAGTTATTGGAGCATCACGTACAATTCTAGGAAGAATCCAAGAAGTTCTTTTTATGAGGTTAAGTCTACCACTTTTGGGATAGTTGCTATTAATTTCTCCCAAAAAATTAGCACAAGCTCTTTGCCACGGTTCATTGTCTTCCCATAACTTTTTTATTTCTTCAGTAGTAAAAGGCACTATAATTTCTGCTGGGTCTATACCTGCTAGTTGACGAAGTCTCAGCTTACCTTTTATAATTAATTCAGAGACTTTTTCCACATAAGTTTTTAATTTTTTACTTGGTTTATTAGGTATAAATATCCACTCTAAAATAATATCTTCCCTCTGCATTAGAATCCCTGTAGGAGAAATTCTGGAAGGCAATATGACTAGGATGCAGCTAAGATTTGGGTTCACCCTATCCACATGTGCCTCCTGTAATTTTTCCTCAATCATTGTCAGTTCCTTTTCTGCTTCAGCTGTCAGTTCTCTTGGACTATTCAAATCTTTATCACCATCTAAGGTTTTGTTTAAATGAACTACTAGATCAGGTGTTATCCCAACAGCTGGTCGTAGACTGGAAATGTCTCCTAACAATCTTTGGAAGTCATTAAGAGTCTTTAAGCGGTCTCTCCTAATTTGTGCCTTTTGCGTTTTAATTTTCTCTAACCCTATTCTGTAACCTAGGTAATTAATAGAGTTTCCTCTTTGAATCTTTTCAGGGGCAATTTGTAATCCCCACCTAGGCAAGACTTTCTTTACTTCTTCAAACATCCTTTCTAAAGTATCTTTATTTGAATCAGATAACAAGATGTCATCCATGTAATGATAAATGATGGACTTGGGGAATTGTTTACGAATTATTTCCAATGGCTTACTTACAAAATATTGGCACAGTGTAGGACTATTGAGTATACCCTGTGGGAGGACAGTCCACTGATATCTCTTATTAGGCTGAGAATTATTATAAGTAGGCACTGTGAAGGCAAATTTTTCTCTATCCTTTTCTTGTAACGGTATAGTGAAAAAACAATCTTTCAAATCAATAACTATAAGAGGCCATCCTTTTGGTAACAGAGAAGGCAAAGGAATTCCAGACTGTAGTGGGCCCATAGGTTGAATTACTTTGTTGACAGCTCTTAGATCTGTCACCATTCTCCATTTACCAGATTTCTTTTTTACAACAAACACAGGAGAATTCCAAGGGCTGGTTGATTCTTCAATATGGTGAGCATCTAGTTGCTCTTGCACCAGCTGTTCCAATGCCTGTAGTTTATCTTCAGCTAGAGGCCACTGTTTGATCCATATTGGCTTCTCAGTTAGCCATTTTAAAGGTAGGGCTGTTGGTACCTCTAAAGGTTTGGTATTTGCTGTATGTTCTTGTACAGCCTGAATGGCTGGTGACCTTTTTCCATAATACCTCATCATATCCTTCCCCGAATTATGAATTCCTGGAAATACAGGAATGTTAATCTGGGTATTCCATTGCTGTAGCAGGTCACGGCCCCATAAATTTATGGCAATATTGGCTATATATGGCCTTAGTCTTCCTATTTGCCCTTCGGGCCCTATACATTCAACCCATCTTGTGCTTTGTTTTACACGAGATAGGGTTCCAATTCCTAGGAACTGAACATCTACCTCTTGAAGAGGCCAATTCGGATGCCAAGATTCTGGGGTAATGATACTTACATCCGCACCTGTGTCTAATAAGCCTTCAATAAAAGTGCCATTTATACAGACTCTTAGCTTTGGTCTTTGATCATTAATAGAAGTCTGCCAAAATATACGTTTACTCTGTCCTACTGGGTTTTTTGACTCATCCTCCACACGTAATTCATCATTTAGACCAGTATTACTTTTTACAGCAGAAATTGGAGCTTTTAATTTTCTTGGTGAGGCACGTTCTCCACTGTGACTGGGAATGACTGGGCCACTGTTGGCTTGGAGGCCTGCGAGAGGCCCCCCATGGAGTTTCCCGATGATATCGGATTGCCCCGTCTATCTGTTGTTGACCTACATTCGTTGGACCAATGCCTGCCTTTACCACATCTCCTACATATACCTGAAGGCCGAGGTCTCCTATTTTTGTCATTCCCAGAAGAGATATTATTCCTAGAAATTCTTTGCCTGCAATCCCTTTGTAAATGTCCTAATTTACCACAATTAAAACACCTGGCAGTTTGATGTATCCTCATTGCTTTGGAAATCACTTCTCCTACCCAAGATTCATCATTATAGCTAAACGTCTCAACATTCATCGTATGCTGAATCCATTCATCCATAGGTGCTGATCTAGACTTTAAAGGCCCAATTATCTTTTTGCATTCTATGTTTGCATTCTCAAAAGCTAGAGATTCAAGAAGTATTCGTCTAGATTCTGGGTCTGTTACCCCTATGTCCAGAGCCTTAATCAATCTTTGCAAAAAGTCAATAAAGGGTTCTCTCTGTCCCTGCCTAATTCTGGTATATGATTCAACCCTTTTTGCTGGATCTTGTATCCTATTCAAAGCATTTAAAGCTGCTTGGTGACATAGACACAGTACTTCATCATCATAAAGAGCTTGGACCTGTGGATCAGCATATTCTCCTGCACCAAGAATTTGATCTTGGGAAACCTCAATACCTTTTGCTCTTCCTTGCTGTTCCATATGTTTGGATTCTTCTCTGAAATAAATTCCAAACATCAAGGAAGGTCCCTTATCTAAAACTGCAGACACTAACTGATGGAAATCATGGGGGATAGCTCTAGCATTAGAAGCCCAAGTCTTTATCATTTCCTTTACATATGCATTGTGCAAGCCAAAATTAACAACAGCTTGCTTAATTTCTTTCAGATCATTCATTGCTATTGGTGTCCATCTAGCTTCTCTGACTCCCTTTGAGCCTTTAGAAGTTGACGCTTTGTCAGAATCAAGTATAGGGTATGTCGCTAGAACCCTGGGTAAGCCAGTTCTAATAGCTGGTGGAGGCATTGTATCCTGTCCTTGTGCTTCCTTACTCTGTTCACCAGCTGCAATAATTTCTCCAATCTTTTCAAATCTTTTTATCATTGTCTCTCTTAAATCCCGAATCTCTTGACCTGTATATATTTCCAGTGATTTCACTGAGGTATCAATTTTTTGGTCCCCATTCTGCACCTGTGATTCCAAAGCTTTAATTTTTTCCTTCAAAGATAACATGTCCTCCTTAGACTTTTCTTGTATATCATGTAGATTCCCATCTTGGAGGTACATTCTGTCTGTTACCTTATCAAAACTTTGTGATAAACTCTGAAGGTCAAATTCAACAGCCTGAACCCTTTCAGGTAACTTTCTAATACCCTTGGATATGGAATCAATTTTGTCTGTCATAGTATCCACTTGTTCAGATAACCTCTGATTTTCAATAATTTTAATCCTGTCAATTAGTTGTTCATTATTAGTTTGTAAAGATTCTATCATTCTTAGGAGTGCCATATTCTTCCTTAATGATAGAATATGAAAAAGAAAACTGAAGCCTAGTAACAAGCAAATTAAGGTATTCCCATAATCATATAGACCTTGTATGATGTAATTCATTGTATTAGTAAATACAAAATTACTAATCCATTGTATTAGTGAAAACAAAGCAGTAAAATTTGCGTTAGAAACGAAAATTGCCATATTACCTATTGTCCAGCAGGTGGCGCTGTTGCAGAATCGCGATGAAAACATGGTCCTGTTTCAGTGCCTTAGTAGATGTTAAAAACTGGAAAACGCAAGTTTCTCAACAAAGTAAATGTAATTAAATCAATTCCAGAGATGGAACCAGAAACCCAGAATCCAGGGGTAGAGAAGAGCAATCTGGAAGCTGCTTATGCCTCCACGTGACAGAGTCACCCTGAGGGGTTGCAGCTTTCAGCAACCGCGTGCTCTGGTTCGTGCCACTTTAAGAGCTGTGCTTGCAAGGGAGATTTAAAAACAACTCAGAAAAGAGCAAACCACGGGAGGCCAAGGCCACCGCTGCAAGGCACAGGCAGCGGCTGAGGAAGCAAGGGCTCCCGCCAAGCCGAACTTGTGGCCGCCAAGCCGAACTTGCGGCCGCCAAGCCGAACTTCCGGCCGCCAAGCCGAACTCGCGGCTGCGAGCCGGGAGAGGTTCTAAAACCAAACGTTGGGTGCCAAAATGAAGGCGTAAGTCACAAACAATGCCACACCAATTTGGGATTATGATGAATAGGGTGATATTTATTTAAAGGGGAAAAAACTTACAGATCACTGTCCCATGCAACGGCCCTCTACGCAACGCAACCAGGAGTCTAGTCGCCAGCGGAGCAGGAAGTGAAGAGAGAGAGGAGAGGGAAGTGGCTGCTTATTTAAAGGGAGAGAGACCACGCCCCAAGGGGCTGGTATCTCAGGGGCGATAGGCTGGAGGAGTGGGAGGACCTCCCGCAACACTCTTTCTTTCTTTTCCTTCCTTCCTTCCTTCCTTCTTTTCTCACTTTCTTTGTTTCTTTCTCTTATTTATTACTTTTTTCATTTTACATAACAACACCAGTCTCTCCTCCCTCCCCTTCTCATATCCCCATCTCCTCTTTTCTCACTCCTGCCCTTGCAATTCCTCAGAGGGATTAAGTCCTCCCTTGGTGTGTCAACAAATCTGACATACCAAGCAAAGGCAGGACCAAGCTCTTCACCCAGTATTAAGGCTGAGCAATGTGTCCCATCATCGGAAATGGGTTCCAAAACACCAATTCATGCACCCAAGATAATTCCTTGCCCCACTTCCAGAGCCACCCTGAAACAGATCAAGCCACATAAATGTCACCCACATTCAGAGTGCCTAATTCAGTCCCATGCAAGTTCCCTAGATGTCAGTCCAGAGTCAGTGAGCTCCCACTAGCTCAGGTCAGCTGTCGGTGGTTTTCCTCATCACCACCTTGACCTGCCTTGCCCATTCTGAATCAAACAATACTCTGAGGTTAACTCTTGAGTAGTGGTGATTAAGTGGTGATTAGACTATGTATATTCACCAAGCAGTATGACCTTTAGTAAAGCCAATAAGTGCTTTGGTATTAATATCCTCATGAATAAATTCTAACAACTTCTGTATATATTCCTCCATCAAAAAAAAAAAATGACTGTAGCACTGAGAGTGATGTCGAAGGCAGACTAAAGACTCCAATAGGGCCAGGGAGATAGTGTGTTTAGTAAAGTGCTTGTCGTGCACTATAGCGCTATCCCTAGACCCAACAGAAATGCCAGGCACACATGTATTTGCAGATTTTGGGGGGTAGAAATAAGAGGAATCCAGGGGGTTCAGAGCTACTCAGACTATATAAATGAAGTTAATGGTATATCTGAGGTTTTCTTTGAATTCCACATGTACAAAAATACATCCACAGACATGAGACTATATCTACATAATGCATGTTAAAGGTTTTCATTTGTTTGAAAGAAGTAAAGTACTACACACTTCCACGTCCCTCAAAATTCTTGCATAAAATTATGGCAAAATAAAAGGACAGTCAATTAAAGTTTGCAGGGATCATAAAATTGCTTGGAAATACTTATTCAGTTTAAGCATATTAATGCAATTATTATTCTGTAAAGCAAATTGTAATACTCCTTTAGACTGACAGATGAAGTAATTTAGATTTAGCATACTTAAGAAATATGATCATGTTCACACAGTTATTAGACATAGTGATAGACCTTGTTTTAATCTAGGAAATCTGACTCTCAAAGATATTTTCTAAAACCTCACTGATAACAGTGGCTCTTTTGAGTGCTTTAGATCAAATGACTCAGTATTTCAACTCATTACATAGTAACTGATTTACAGCTATTTATAGTGACTATACAAATGTCAGAATGACCAGAAAGTCATTTTATCGTTTGTTTGTTTCTTTAAGCAGGGTCTCTGTGACTTAGGACTGGCCTCAGACTCAAAGCAATCATCCTGTCTCAGTTCCCAGGTACGAGGTTAATTGGCTTAAACTGCCACATTTAACATCCAAAAGCCACTTTTCATTTTCAAAATATTGCAAAAAAGGAAAAAGTGACAAAAAAAAAATCTCACTGAAAGTACCCAAGTCCTTTTAAGAATAGTCCCATTGCTTATCTAGACAGATATCTTAGCAACTGTCCTCCCAGCCCGTTTCTTCCTTCTTAATTATAAATTATATGTAATAACACATGTGTTTTCTACTTATGGATGTGTTTTGAAAAATTAAAGGAAGTAATGTATCTTAATGGGATACAAATATAAATTATAATTCATTATTTTAATTAATAATTTATGTGTACTTATAAATAAGTTTAATGTAGCCTATTATTTAAAATCTTATTTTTAAATTTTATATAGATATTTGTGGATTGGAGATGTACTGGGACACCTGTAGTGAGAGTGACAATGTAATGAATACCCTGATGTGGGTGCTGGCCACTAAACTCAGGTCTGCTGGAAGAGCAAGGAGAAATCTACAATACTTAGCCATATCTCCCTTCTCTAGCTTATGATTTAAATTGAAAAAAAAATCATACATATTTAAATAAAAATGACAGTATGGTTTCAAAAAAATAATAGATACTTGAACTCTGTGTTCCTATATGTAATGTTTAAAAATTAAAAACTATTAGAGTTATCAGTTTATAAAGGACTTTATAATTCTCAAAATATGAGAAAATAAAGTAATATAAAAGTTTCAGTTTACAAAAACAGATACACACACACACACACACACACACAGATGTCTTGCCATTTATACCATGGCTTTTCTCCATAGATTCAAATTGTATTAGTACGTTAGAATTTAATTTTATAGTTTCTACTTAAAAGGCCTTTATTCCTATGATTCTATTGCAATAAATATATCTAGGAAATTACTAGTTCTTGAAGATTTCTTCAAAGTCATCTGATCATTCCAGTACTCATAGCAATCTTGCAGACAGTGTAATACATAAAACAGTTGTAATGTCTTTTCTAAATCTTTGAATTTTCATGTAAAGTTGGTCAGTGCCCACCTTACATCATTCAGAGTGTCCTTAAGTTTAAATTATCCATTTCCTCAAAAACATGTTTTATTCTAGACAGTGTTACTTCTTTCCTTTTACTGCATATAAAAAAATGTTGACCTGTTATAATTTCCCTTATAGCCCACAGTCTCAACCTCTATACTGATACTAATGTTTATAACTAAGAGAAGAACAGTTAATAAAGGCATAAAGCAGTGATAATTTAAAGACAGAGTATTTGGGATTCCATTAGCCAATGAAATTGTTGTCTTCATATCAAAGAGAAGTCAAACTACCACCTAAGCTCATATTTCTTATCTACAATGTAGTATATGTAATCTATTTATTCCTAGTTAACCAATAACTACGTGAGGGAGGAAGGTCATTGGTTAAGTAATAAAGAAACTGCTTGGCATCATAGGTTAAAACATAGGTGGGAGGAGTAAACAGAAAAGAATGCTGGGAGGAAGAAGAAGTAAGCTCAGAGGCCATGTTCCCCTCTCCCAGGCAGACGCCATGAAGCAAGCTGCCAGGTCAGACATACTGAATCTTTCCCGGTAAGACTGATGCTACACAGATTATTAGAGATGGGTTGATCAGGATATGAGAATTAGCCTGTAAGGGCTAGAGTTAATGGGCCAAGCAGTGTTTAAAAGAATCCAGTTTCCGTGTTGTTATTTTGGGGCATAAGCTAGCCAGTGGCAGGAGCTGGGTGGCAGAACGCAGCCTGCAGCTCCTACAACAACTACGCTTCATATTCTCACTGTTGATCTATGAAAAAAATGACTCTATTGAGTTTATCCAGACTGAATTTATTTTCACAAAATTCTGCCACAAACTGAGGCCATTTACCCACCTAAAAGCAAATGTTTCTTCATTGTTCCATACATCAAATTGATGAGAGTCTTCAAACACATTAAGAAAGCTATGTCTTGATTTGCATTTCCCTGATTGCTAAGGAAATTGAGCAGGACCTTAAGTGTCTTTTGGCCATTTGAACTTCTTCTGTTGAGAATTCTCTGTTCAGTTCAGTGCCCCATTTTTTAATTGGGTTAATTAGCCTTTTAAAGTCTAGTTTCTTGAGTTCTCTATATATTTTGGAGATCAGACCTTTGTCTGTTGTGGGGTTGGTGAAGATCTTCTCCCAGTCAGTAGGTTGCCTTTGTGTCTTAGTGACAGTGTCCTTTGCTTTACAGAAGCTTCTCAGTTTTAGAAGGTCCCATTTATTCAATGTTGCCCTTAATGTCTGTGCTTCTGGGGTTATACCTAAGAAGCGATCACCTGTGCCCATCTGTTGTAGGGTATTTCCCACTTTCTCTTCTATCAGATTCAGTGTTTTCGGGCTGATATTGAGGTCTTTAATCCATTTGGACTTGAGTTTTGTGCACGGTGATAGATATGGGTCTATTTTCATTCTTCAACAGGTTGACATCCAGTTGTGCCAGCAACTTTGAGATATCATCTTACACCTGTCAGAATGGCTAAAGTCAAAAACACCAAGGATAGCCTTTGCTGGAGAGGCTGTGGAGGAAAGGGTACCCTCATCCATTGCTGGTGGGAATGCAATCTTGTGCAACCACTGTGGAAGTCAGTGTTTTGGTTTCTCAGGAAATTTGGGATCAACCTACCCCTGGACCCAGCAATACCACTCTTGGGAATTTACCCAAGAGATGCTCTATCACATGTCAAAAGCATTTGTTCAACTATGTTCATAGCAGTATTATTTGTAATAGCCAGAACCTGGAAACAACCTAGATGCCCTTCAATGGAAGAATGGATGAAGAAAGTATGGAATATATACAAACTAGAGTACTACACTGCGGTAAAAAACAATGACTTCTAGAATTTTGCATGCAAATGAATGGAAATAGAAAACACTATCCTGAGTGAGGTATCCCAGACCCAAAAAGATGAACATGGGATGTACTCACTCATAATTGGTTTCTAGCCATAAATAGGGGTCACGGAGTCTACAATAGGCGAATCTAAAGAAGCTAAGTAAGAAGGTGAACCCAAGGAAAAACATATAGTTATCCTCTTGGATAAGGGAAGTAGACAAAATTGCCGGGGAGAAAAGTGGGATCTTGGGGGTGGGGTGTGATGGGGGTAAGGGGAGATGGGGAGAGAAAAGGTAGAAGGGAATGAGGGGGGACTTGGGGAAACAGGAGGATCGGGATAAAGGAAGGTTGGATAGGGGAGCACGGAACCACAATTCTTAGTTAAGGGACCCACTTTAGGGTGGGCAGGAGACTTGACCCTAGAGGGGCTCCCAGGTGCCCAAGCTGAGGTCCCCAGTTAGTTCCTTGGGCAGCTGAGGATAGGGAACCTGAAATGACCTTAGCCTATAGCAATACTGACGAATATCTTGCATATCATCCTAGAACTTTCATCTGGCGATGGATGGAGATAGGGACAGAGACCCACACTGGAGCAATGGACTGAGCTCCCAAGGTCCCAATGAGGAGCAGAAGGAGGGAGAACATGAGCAAGGATGTCGGGACCACGAGGGGTGCACCCACCCACTGAGACAGTGGAGCTGATCTACTGGGAGCTCACCAAGGCCAGCTGGACTGTTACCAAAAAAGCATGGGATAAAACTGGACTCTCTGAACATGGCGAACAATGAGGGCTGATGAGAATCCAAGGACAATGGCACGCGGGTTTGATCCTACGCAATGTGCTGGCTTGGTGGGAGCCTAGCCAGTCGGGATGTTCACCTTCCTAGATATGGACAGAGGGGGGAGGACCTAGGACTTACCACAGGGCAGGGAACCCTGACTGCTCTTTGGACTGGAGAGGGAGGGGGAGAGGAGTGGGGGGAAGGGGAGAGGGGTGGGAGGAGGGGGAGAAGAGTGGGAGGAGGGGGAGAAGAGTGGGAGGAAGGGGAGGGAAATGGGAGGCTGGGAGGAGGTGGAAATTTGTTTTTTTTTCTTTTCTTTATTCTCCTTTTATCAATAAAAAAAAGATAAAAAAAAAGAAAGAAAGCTATGTCAAGGTAAGGTAAAACCTGCAGAAAAATATACATTGATTTGAATTTTGTAAATTCAAAGAAGGCACAACAAATAAAACTATTCTACTTTTAGGTCTTAAGTGATATAGATAATAAGAGATGGAAAAAAAACAATACAAAATTCCACAAACCAAAATCTTTGAGGACTATTTAATATACAGGAAAGGTTTAAAAAGAAAAGTAATAAACAACATACTGACTAAATTGTGTCTCATAACTAACATATTGGCCTTGGGCCTGCTAGGTAGATACTTTTCAGTCTTTTTTGTATTTAGTTAGACTGAAATACTTATCCGTGATAAGATCCATATTGGGCATTGTGCTCTTGACTTTGAAGTGAAACTTCTTAAAATTGAATAGACAAAGTCAAATGTTTGGAGAGACCTTCCCACAGAACTGAGACAAAGAATGGCATTCCATCAATGAAAACAGAAAGCAGTTGGTGCCATCAGCAAAGGATGAGAAAATGAGTGGGGGCTTCTCCACACAAGTCTAGCACTTTTAGCAGCCTATTTTCTGAAGAAATATGATTAAAGTTTTCTGCAGTAAAACCCCATTATTTCAATAATCCATGACTATATTTTAGATGACTTTACAGAATTTGAATTGTTAAACAATTTTACTTGGCCGTATTAACCTTTTTATAATTGAAATTCAATGATAGTTTGCAATCACTTTAGCTGTTTTTTTCGCTGTTCTGGCTCACAGGCAGAGAGAGAGAGAGAGAGAGAGAGAGAGAGAGAGAGAGAGAGAGAGAGAGAGAGAGAGAGAGGAATCTTGGCTTGACAAGAGCTTTTGAAATCTCAACTCTCATCCCCAATGACATACTGACATACTTCCTCCAACAAAGTCACAGCTCATTATTCTTTCAAATAGTTCCCCTGTATTGGACAAACATCCAAATCTATAAGTGGGTCATTCTTATTCAAATCACCACAGATACTACAAAAGATATTTAATTTAACGAAAAAGAAAGACTTGCTATATTAAGCCATCAATATGTGAGGGCTATTTCACATTCCATTATCTAATTTATCTTGACTGATATATCTGTGCAAATTAAAACAAATTTTCTATTACAACAACTCAAGAAGGGTATAAGTTCTATCCTTTCTTCCTCTCAAACATTTCTGATCCTATATGTTAGCACCTAAAGATTTTATTTTACAGTGGCAAAAAAAAAAATCTCAGAAGATAAACTGAAGGAGCTTGAGAAGCAGATACTATCCCGGAGTCACGAAAATGAAATTGGAAACGATTTGGTAAAAGAATAGCAGGGTTACTTAGGAAACACCACGCAACTAACACCAAAATGGAGCAGAAAATTTGAAGATTGGAAAGATGTAGTTACTATGCAAAGAAAATTTCCAACAAGAGAAGTCAAAGCAGGGAATAAATAGATTCCACTGAAAGTTCTTTAAATATTCTGAAAGAAGTCATGCTCTACTTCTTAGGTTATTTTCTATCAGCATTATTGTGATAGATCTTTTGTTGTTCAGAGGATATATTTTTATAAACCACCTTATTTTAGATAATTGTTACAGTTATACCAAGAACAAACACATTATTATAAAAATTAAATTAAATAATGTTCTAAAATGTACTTTCAACTCTAGGACATTAGTTGCATATCAAATTAATTATTGTAAAATTATTTCACATGTTCTATTATCTACAAAGCAATCAAACTAAAAGTTTCTCATTTAGAGCAAATGTTTTTTTCTTATTTGGGCAAATTGTGCATTTATAAGATATGTATCACTATGATAAAATATCTTGAAATATTATTGCAACAACACAGCACTCTGCAGAAATCTGGGGGAAGAGAACACTGCTGCAACTCTGCCGCAGCAAAGCTCTGAGATTGCTCTGCAGCAACCCTAGCGAAACACAGCCCTTGAGAAATTCTTCCTTATACTCAAGGTATTACTTATTCCTGTGAATGATCAATTGACCCACAAACTTTAAGGGCAGTGCATTGAAGAAGACTCACATTACCGAGTAAAGATATTTACTTTTCAGTTCTATGAATAAAAAAAATGCAAAAGAGTCTTTGACCCCATTATCTCTGTCATGAGCATGCTTCCAAAGATCAAACTCCTAAGATCCTACTAACTACTGAAAGTCAATGTTTCTCTGTGAGGCAATCCATTAATCCAGCATTTAAACTACAGCTACTCATTTGTTAACTGTTCAATGTGCGTGTGTATGTATACCTTATTTTCCCTTAAAAGCTTCATAAAATACTGTCAAAGATTTTGTGTAGGTAGTACTTCAGAGAAATTATATTGCTTTTCAAGGTCTCTTGGAAAAAATGATTTCAATACAGTTTTCAAAAGTTGTAGAAAACTTTTAAAATAATTTATTCTCTCTCTTATTAGAGGTCCACGTCTATGCTCTAATTATTGCTGCATCATACCATTTGTTAGCAACCACTAATGCACACATGTTACTGATAATTGCAGAAAATTAATCAAGGGCAAGTTCTTTATAGACTTGTGGTCAGAAGTTGTTGTATTATACAACACAAGCAGCTCCAGTGTTAATAATTTTCTCAGAATCAAGCAGCAGAGAATATGTCTACATCAAAGCCATGTGGGTGAGAATCATGGCTATCAGTTTTACCACTGTGTCACAGAAGTCACAAAATAAAACTAGAGAAAATAGCCTGAAAGAATTGTGAGTAAACGTTCTTATAAGAATAATAGCTCTCTCTTTATGCCAGTGTTCCTATTACTCTTCCTATTAATCTTTCCATATCTATGCACACATATGTAATGTATATAATGCATGTACATTATATGTACATACATGTGTCAGGGAAAAAAAATATATATATATGTTTTCAATGGCAGAGTTGCAGCAGTGTTCTGTTCACCCAGATTTCTTCAGAGTGCTGTGTTGTTGCAATAATATTTCCAGATATTTTATCATATTGATACATATCTTATAAATGCACAATTTTGCCCAAATAAGAAAAACCATTTGCTCTAAACGGGAAACTTTTAGTTTGATTGCTTTGTAGAAATATTTTATATATGTATATATACATATATATATTAAACATTGCTGTTCTCTCAACATGCTACTTGTCAAAGCACCAGAGTTGGCTCAGCAAGCAAGTACTTTCTACTTTATCAAAATAATAACAAAGAATGAGCAATACTGTTCTATCTTTGCACACAGTTTCCCTTGTCCCATCTTTGATATAATTATGGCACAGACAAAAGAATGACTTTGAAACTTTGGTCTTTTTTTTCTTTTTTATTACATTTAAAAAATAGCATTCCAAGTTCCTACTTTCTTCCTCCTCCCATTCCCTCAACACACCTTCCCACAATATCCCCATCCAATCTTCAGAAAGGGTAAGGCGCATTGCTTTGTGGAAGGTCCAAGGCACTCCCTACTATATCTAGGCTGAGCAAGATATACACCCAAAGAGAATAGGATCCCAAAAAGACAGTACATGAAGTAGGGATAAATCCTGGTGCCACTCCCAGTAGCCCCTCAGTCTGCCCCAACCATATAACTATCAACCACATTCAGAGGGACTAGTTTGGTCCTCTGCTTGTTCCTTCCCAGTCCAGCTGGAGTTGGTGAGCTCGCTTTAGCTCAGGTGCACTGTTTTAGTGGCTGAACCCATCATGGTCTTGACCTCTTTGCTCATATTCTCATTCCTCCCACTTTTCAACTGGACTTTGGGAGCTCAGTACAGTGCTCTGATATGGGTTTCTGCCTTTGTTTCGATCAGTTGCTGGATGAAGTTTCTATGGTCATATGTAAGATATTCATCAGTCTGACTACAGGACAAGTCAAGATGGGGCCCCATCTCCTCTATTGCTTAGGGTCTTGGCTGGGGTCATCCTTGTAGATTCCTGGGAATTTCTCTAGAGTCAGGTTTCTGCTAACCCTATAATGGCTTCCCTCAATCATGATATTTCTTTCCTTGTTCTCATCTCTATCCTTCCCCCATCTCCCATTCCCTCAAATTCTCTCCCACCCTTCCCTTCTCCCATCTTCTTTCCCTTCCATCCTCCCTTTTCCCCTCAAACCTATGCTCCCAATATTGTCAGGTGATTTTGTCTGTTTCCAATTTCCAGGTGGATCTATATATGCCTTTATTTGGGTTCACTTTATTTTTTATCTTCTCTAGGATCATAAACTAAAGGTTCAATATCCTTGTTTATAGCTAGTATCCACTTATGAGTGAGTACATACCATATTCATTTTTTTAGGTCTGTGTTACCTAATGCAGGGTAGTGTTTTCTAATTCCATACATTTGGTTGTAAATTCAAGGTGTCATTGTTTTTTTTTTCCACTGAGTAGTATTCTGCTGTGTAATTGTGCCACATTTTCTTTACCCATTCTTCGGTTGAAGGCCATCATCTAGGTTTTTTCCAGGTTCTGGCTATTACACAAGCATAGCTGAACAAATAATTTTGTAGTATGATTGAACATCTTTGGGGTATATTCCCCAAATTGGCAATGCTAGGTCCTGAGGTAAGTTGATTCCCTATTTTCTGAGAAACCACCATACTGATTTTCAAAGTGGTTGTACAAGTTTACATTCTTATAAGCAATGGCTGGGTGTTGGCCTTACTCCACATTCTCTCCAGCATAAGCTATCATTGGTGTTTTTTATCTTAGCCATTCTGACAGGTGTAAGATGGGATCTCAGCATTGTTTTGATTTGCATTTCCCTCATGGCTAAGGATGTCAAACATTTCCTTAAGTATCTTTTAGACATTTGAGATTCTTTGAGTATCTGTTTAGTTCTGTACCCAATTTTTTAATGTCTACTTTCTTGAGTTCTTTATATATTTTGGACATCAGTCCTTTGTCTGATGTGGGGTTGGTGAAGATCTTTTCCCATTAAGTAGGCTGCCTTTTTGTCTTATTGACTGTGTCCTTTGCTTTGCAGAAACTTCTCAGTTTCAGGAGATCCCATTTATTTATTGTTGCTCTCAGTATCTGTGTTACTGGGGTTATATTTAGGAACTGGATCAAAAACAGAAACCCATCTCCTTGCCATATAACAATTAAAACACAAAACATACAGAATAAAGAAAGACTATTAAGAGCTGCAAAGAAAAAAGGTCAAGTAACATGTAAAGGTAGACCTATCAGAATTATACTCCACTTCTCAATGGAAACCATGAAAACCATTAGGTCCTGGGTAGATGTACTGCAGACACCGAGAGAGAGCACGGATGAGTTATATTATTATATTTTGCTTCGCACATTTTAGTTTTGTTTGTTTACTGCTTTATAATTATTTAATACATTTCTCTCTCTTTCCTTTTTTTTTTTTTTTTACAAATTTACTTCTTCTGATGTAACTGGATTTGGAGTTTGACAACTGCAAACAGTAGAGAAGGAACGATCAGAAAGTATAGTCTTTCTCTGTTTTCCTTTGTGTGTGTTTAATGTCCTAGACCTCAATTTATCCATGTAGATTGTACCGATATTCCTTGTCTGCGTCAATATTGAAGGTCTTTGACTAAAATATGTAGGCTTATAAATTTTTGTACAGTTTTATAAATGTAAGGAACACACTTATTGCCTCAAGGACTTATGTTTCCTTGTATCATTGAAAATTGATTTTGATATGCTCATTAGTATACAACTCATTTCTACTAAATCTCATAGTAATTGATCTAATTAATACACAAGTATATTTATATGAAATAAAATAAAGTACACAAACTAAAGGATTGCTCAAAATGTCAGCAGCCTTTCTGATTACAAAACTCATGTTTCTCCACTCACAATTCACGCAGTTCTCCCCTGCCCCATAGATTCCTGCTTTTGTTATTATCTTCAAAGTTTTCTTTGTGTTCAACATCCTTTTCTCACTTCAGCTCCCTTCTGTTATATTCACACATATCTCTAAATTCATCTTAGATGATAGTTTTTATTTTTCCATATTTATAGATTTTAAAACCGTGAAGGAACACACTTGAGAAGCAATTGCTATGTTTATGGGTTTGCATTTTCTTCATCCATCTTCTGTAGAGGTTTTAGCTAAAAAAATAAATAAAACAACAAAAATCAGAATGAGTCTTCAGAAATCTCTGAAGCACTTGTCCATTTCCTTCTAGTTTCACTGACATGAGATGAGTGCAATGGAGAAAGGCTGCCAGATATGACACCAAAAAATGCACAGAGCATACACTCCTGTTGGCTACAAAAATCATAAGGCCAAATGACATTCATAAAAGCTTGGGAAAAGCAAGTGAGGACATTACTGCCAATAGCGGTGTTGTCAGGTGCTGGATGAAAAGGACTAGAGCTGTCAAGAGGAGAAACCACACTCCTGGGTAGGGCACTATGCTGCCTCTACATGCATAATAACCTCAATTTTATAACAGTCACTTCTCTTTCTGTTATGAGGAACTATAGGGAACATATTTTCACAGACTATCTGAAAAAAAGAAAAAAAAGGCAAAGACAGTAAAGATATATATTTCACATTCTAGGGCTTAAATGTGGTTTGTGTTTCTCAAAGTTCCATAAATTGGAGTGACATTTCTACTTTGAGGGATTGAGGCAGTGGAATCTAAAACCAAATATAATGCTTGTGTGTGAAAACTGTGGAGAGTGTTATGTGTCCCTGTCCTGACAGTTGTATTGTGCATGAAGGTGGAAGATTCATGCAGCGTATAAAAGTCACAAGACATACTGAGTTTTCCTTTAGGTTTTAAGTGTTAAAACAATTTCTGGCTGTAGTGGTTTAAATGAGAAATGGTCCCCATAGACACGTATATTTGAACAGTCTGTCCCCACTTGGTGGTGCTGTTTGGAGGCATTCAAGGATGTTAGAAGGTGGAGCCTTGTGGAGAGAAATGCATCACTGTTTTGGGGCTTTAATAGTTTATAACCTCTCGTTAATTTCAGTTTGTTCTCTCTTTGTTTCCTGTGGCCAAGATGTGACTGCTCAGTTTCCTGCCCTGGAAACTAACTTCCATGCCTAAATTATCATTATGGGCTTTTTTGATGCAACCATAAGGCAAAATATAGCCCGTTTAAAAGTCACTTCTTTATATTCAAGTAAGTTTGAAATCCTACTTTTTCTAGTTTCAACTCCATCTACTGTTCTCTTAAAAACCCGTATTTAGGGCGAAAATGTTTGGTGTTAAAAAAAATCAAGTTTTCCTATCGTCTGACACAGTGAGAAGATCAAGTATCTGTTGTTCCACACCATTCAGAATTATCAACTGGAGGGAATCATGAAGAATTTTACAGGGAAAGAGGGGAAAGAGATAAAGGTAGGCAAAGAATACAATGTTATCTGTTGATAAATGTACTCATTTTCTAGAATGTGTCTTCTATTTTTAATCTCCTCTCTGACTGTAATATAGCAATTGGGTTGACCTTCCGAGAAATGCTCCTGCAAATCCTTAGATAAGTGTGTAACTTTCATAACAAGTTAAATTTGACAAATGGCATGATTTATATTTGATACACAGGAGGATAACACAGAGGGCTGTTATGTATTATCTGAATATCAACAGGCATTCTGGGTTTATGCATGTAAAATAAGAACATTTAGTGATAAATGCTGTAGTCATTTATGCAAATTTTTCTTTAGAATAGAAATGATCATGCAAAAAGAGAGAAAGAAAGTCAAAAAATGGACCCTGAGGTCAATATTACACAAGAACAATTCCAAATACTACTCTTCTAAATTTGTGATCTTTAACTATAATTTCCTTTTTCTTCCACTCCGAGTGAAATATTACATGGACATAATTATCCTCATAAGGTTGACATTGTATATTTTTTACTTCTTTGTCAAAAATTAGGTGTTCATGGGTACATGAATTAATATTTGTGCCTTCAATCTTATTCTGTTTGTCAACATCTCTGTTTTTATGCCAATATCAAGCTCTTTTCATTACTGTAGCTCTGTAATAGGGTTAGATGCCAAAGATGGTAATGCCTCTGGAAGTTCCTTTATTGTATATGATTGTTTTTGCTATCCTGGGTTTTTGATTATTGTTCTTTCAAAGTCTGTGAAGAAGGGTAAGAAACTCAGCTAAAAGACCCAGCAAATGTTTTTAACAAAATCATAGAAAAAAAAAAAAACGTTTTTTAGTCTAACGAAGGAGATACCTGTGAATGTCTAGGAAGCATACAAAACACCAAACATCTTGGACCGGAAAAGAAATTCACCTGACACACAATAATCAAAACACTAAAAATATAAAATGAAGAAATAATATTAAAAATTCAATCTGAAAAAGACCAAGTAAGAGATAAAACAAACCTATCAGAAATGTGCCTGAGCTTTGAATGGAGATTCTAAAATCTAGAAAGGTCTAAACAGATGTGCTTCAGACTCAAAGACATCAAAGTTGCTAGCCTAGACTACTATAATGAATAAAATGTTCAATCACCATTGTTGATGGTCTTTTTCAGATTGAATTTTTAATATTCTTTCTTCATTTATATTATTTTTGTATGCTTCCTAGACATTCACAGGTATCTCCTTCGTTAGACTAAAAGAAGTTTTTTTTTTCTATGATTTTGTTAAAAAACATTTGCTGGGTCTTTTAGTTGAGTTTCTTACCATTTCCCATACATCTATCATTCTTTGGTTTGGTCTTGTATAGAGTGCAAATTTCCTGAAAATTTTGTGTCTGAAATTTTTATGCTTAACATTTTCTTTGATTGAACTATCCTTTTCTTCTGTAGTATTTTCAATGCCTCAGATTCTCTCTTAGATCTACTTTTTTTCTGTTGTTGAAGCTTCCATCTCCAGTTCCTGTTCGAATTCTTAACTTTTTTCAAGAACTTCCTTAATTAGTGTTTTCTTTATTGATTCTCTTTTCATTTTCAGGTTTTGAATGATTTTATTCATTTGTGTTTTGTTTATATCAGTTGGTGTTTTCCTTTCTTTGATTTCTTTAAAGGGGTTATTTATTTCCTCTTTAAGAAACTCTATCACCTGTATAGAGTTGGTTTTAAAGTCTTTTTCTTGTGCTTCAGCTATAATGGAATATTCAGGGTCTGTTGTTGCAAGAAAGCTAGACTTCAGTAGAGACATATTGTCCCTGCTGTATTGATTTGTTTTTGTTCAAGCTCTTGGCATCTGTGGTTAGTAAGATTAAACATATAAGTGCTGTTTTCTTGATTTGTCTTTCCTGTGTTGGTTTTAATTCCTTGGTTTCTGTTTCTTCTTTGCATTTCCAGAGGCTGTGATGACTGTTTACTGTTTTCCTGGACTATTCAGTAGGTGTCTTGACAGATAATGCCTTCTAATATTGGAGGCTGGAAAAATGATTTAAATTGGGGAAAGGAAGTTTGAAGGAAAATTTCTTTGTGATACAATAGAGAAAGAGTCAGAAAAGAAAGAAGACCAGAGCAGGTTTCCAGCTATAGAAGTTTGGATGATACTTTCTGGGATTGGCTCTCAGGAGTCGTAGGTCTGAGTTTGCTTTCAAGCTACTTGTTGCCTTGGGAGGAGCTGACTTTAATTTCTCAGTGGGTGCCTGTTGAAGGTATTGGACAAGGCAATAAATTGGGGAAGGGGGATAAAGGTGGAAGATCCACTGGAGATGTGTGGAAAGCTGCAGCTGATGTTCTGCTGCAGTGCTTGGGCTGAGACTGGGGGCTTATTTCTCGGGTAACACAGAGAGAAGAGATCTACAGGCAGCCTACCTAGTTTTCTCTTTTTTGTAAAAGGATAAAAAGAACTCAAATTTATTTTTGAGAACTTCATACATAAAGGAAAGGAAATCTATAAGCATTTTTCTTTCAACTGTTTAAAACACATTAGCCTGAAAATGTTAGCAAGAGTATATACCTAAGAGAAAAAGGAAAAACAATAAAGAACAAAGTATTTTTGACAGTCAATTTTCCCTGTATGTCATGAAATACGATATAACAGGCTTTCTTTAAAAGTTCCTTCCTAATTGAAATCCTGACTACTTTTATTTTCCTATACATTGTTTTCTGTCACACAAGAGAGCAAGACTTCCATACTAAAAGTTGTCAGATTAATTTTAACGCTATCTTTACCCACCTTTACAAATCCTTCTGAAAACTAGATTTCAGCTAAGCAAATCACATTCTTTGCTCCATATGTTCCCTGTGGAGATGAGTGAGAATAAAAGAAAAGCAGCAGCAAAGCAGTCAACAAAGTATTTTGTCATTTATTTTGCTTAAGTATATCAATAAGGACTTGATAAGCACATGTCGAGTGCATAAGGCACAGAAGTGGAGGGGCTCCGATAACTTGTCATACTTTGTAAATGCACTTTCCTAAAATATGCTGCTTATCGTGATAGCTATGATTTGAATTCGCAATCTCTTTATATTGTCTGTGACCTTGGAAATGGTTTTCTTACATCGTGACAAACCCTATTCTAATTGAATACTTTTCCTAAAACTTCGATTATTGCCAACTAATATAACCTGATTTTATGTTTAATTTAACATTATGCTATATTTTATCTTGTATTTTAGCATTTGTACTATAATTTATCATATAGTTTGCTCTAATTTTGAGAATCCACTATTATATTACTTTTTATCCTCCTGAATACATGTTTTGTTGTCTTTAGTGGCAGGGATAAGAATACAGCTCCTTTAATCTGCAAGCAACATGAGTTGTTTCTGTAATTTTGGAGGGACTTGAGATATAAATAACCAGATCTTTGTCTTTGCTATAGAAAAATAATTTCAGGATGAAACGGAATTAAGTAAATTTATAGTTTATTAAAATTATTTTAAGACTTTTTTTAAATACACAGACTAAGAAAGATGGATCACATTGAAAGGAAATGTCCAGGGACATAGGTGTGAATTAATCAAAGACAAATCATATCTTATTAGTCTTTTAAAAGGCTCTTATGTTTAAACAGTGTCTAAGTAATTTAAATGAAATCATGGAGAAATTTCTGTTGTGAACATAATTATATTTTAACTTATAAGGAAATACTCTATATCACAGGAATGTTGGGATGAATGTTCTCTTTTTTAGAAACAGCAAGAGTCTTCCCTGTGAGATTTCCAGAAAAGAGCCACGAGAGAACTGAACTTCTACCAAAAAGCTACATGCAATCATAACTTCAGCCTTGTTTCTTGTTATTTTAACATTTGATTTAGAAAATATTTATAAATCTTTATAAGTCAGTGACTTTCATTGCAAATTTTGGAAGTTGTACTGCAAGCCAATTTCCAAAGTAAGGATACCCTTGTCCAATCATGTCCTAATATATTTTCCTGTCTTTCAGTTCAGCCTCAATACTATCTTGAATCCAACTCTAAATTACAGTTATTTCAAGTATTATGTATTTTAAGTTGAAAAACATTGAGGGCCAAGTGGTGATGTCACATGCCTTTAATCCCACACTCAGGAGAAAGAGGTGATGGATCTCTGTGAGTTTGAGTCCAGCCTGGTGTACAGAGCAAGTTCCAGGACAGACAAAGCTGTTAAACAATGAAACCCTGTCTTAAACCAAAGAGTCTTTTAGGATCAGAAAGTACATGAAGGACTCTAAGACATTCTCCATTTCCCCTGATGCTCATGATATTTCCTCACAGAGGAAATTCCATACATTTACAGGAAATATCTTTATTACTTTAAATTGATACCAAAGAATTCAAACAAACTGAGTTGCTAATTTTCTCGTTTGCATTCTTATCTCACCATCCCTCATCCTACTGTAATTGTGCCTATCTTTCCAGTTACTATCAAACAAACTACGAAATGACTAAGCTTAATTTCTCCTTTGTCCTCATTGTCTTATGAAGGTTGTCACATCATATACAGATCTTTTAATGCATAAGTCTATATTCTATGCTTAGAAGAACTGGAATGATAAAATACTTCAGTTTCTGTTTGTCTCATATCTTACTTTTCTTCCTTTTTCTTTGATTAATAGCTCTAGGTTTTTACAAAAATACTAGTAAGCATGCCAATTTTTAACATATATCTAAGCATTTTGTGAATCATGGAAGGCAGTGTATTGCCTTGAAATGGTGTAAGTCTGTTATTGTTTGATGGCAGACAGAAAGTTACTGGTAGGCCAAAGCCTCATGGTGCTTCATAGTTTAATAGAAATGCATAATTCAAGATGTAAGAACTAGGCAAAAATATGCCTAAGATATTGGCCAAACTGCTGTAATTGGTATAGTTTCTGTGTGATTATTTGCATTCTGGTGGCCAGGAAATAAAAAAGCAGTATCTGTCTACAACTTGGTATATATTGTCCTCATTTGTTGAGCCAACTTTTAATACTAAGTAGCATAATAATAATAATAATAGTGATGATACTACTAATAAAATGAATAATGAAAATATTATTTCAAATGTAAAGATTCAGGTTATGTTTGCAAATATTTCCAATTTTTTTAAATGTTAGACAACAATTTATCCCATAAAGCATAATTTGAGACAAAAATATTGATAAAATCCATGTTTTATGAGCATTGTAAACTTTTACTAGAAGAAATCAAATTATGAAAGACTATTGCAAACAGCTTCTATGCACAAATCTCTGATTGAAAAGCAATTTTGGAATCAGTATTATCTGGTATGACAATATAGCTCTTTGTATAAATATATCCTAATTTTATCATCTCCACTACCACAAACAAGCCTCTATGAGACATGACAGAAACTGCTACAATTGGAAAATCTGTGCTAGAATAACAAAATTTCATCAATAAAAAAGCTTTGAGTTTTAGTGGATTCTCAATTTTTACAACTATCTTTTAGATGGATTTCCTACTAAAAATCCATGTTGCATAATTAGAAAGGTGAAGCAAAGACAGGAACAAAGAAGACATGTTCCTTTGTAATGATGTTTGATAAATTTGAAGTATGAGCTCCAGAGGACCAGATGAAACATTGTGACACAGCTTCAATGTGTTTTGTTGGTAAGCATTTAAAGCAAAGTAGACAGAATGAACATACATTAAAATACTAATTCATGAAAAATATTTAAGAATGGAAAACTGCAAGGCAAACTTTCCTTTAATATAAAAATCATGCATGTTTGTTAGCCTTTCTTTTTAACATTTTCCTTTTTGTGTCCCACACATTTTATTTTGAGGTTCAAGAATATTTGCTAATTTCAGTTAAATGAGTATATAGTAATGGCTGCTAATAGACTATCTTTTGATCTGAAAACTATTACAGTTATGTCAGATCAAGAAAATACTATGTCATGTTATGACTGGAGAAACATGAGCATAAAGTATTTGTTTAGTTTACCAAGGGACTAGTAGATTGTAATTGCCATGATATTGAGGCTTATGCGAACATCAAATAAGATGATGATGCTGAAGCCAAGACTAGAAAGAAAACATATAATGCTAAGGGCAGCCAATAGACTAGCATCACATTTTTGTTCTTCTCTCATATATTACGTCCAAATATCTGTTTCCCCTTCTTCTTCTGCCCCGATTTCCCCTCCTCACTTTCCCTCTTACCCAGGTTTACCCTGACTCCGTTTTCCTTCAAAAAATGGAAAAGTTACCCAGGGATACTAACCAAACATGGCCTAATAAGATGCAATAAGACACAATACATATTAAGAGTAGCTGTAGCATCATTTAGTTGTTTCTAGGAAAAGAAAAAGGTGTCTACATTTTTTGTGGGAGGGATATATTACTTGAATAGAACTTTTTGAAGTGATTAATAAGAGAAACACCTAAAATTAATAAAAGCCTTCTTGTCTTTCTGTTTATTCAATTATGTACATTGATGTTACTGACAAAGTAACAAGATTTCTTTTTATCACTGAGGATATTGGAAAATAGAAATTGCACTGACATTAATTTGCATTTTGATACAAAGACATAGAAAATAAGCAGTCAAATCAGTAAAACAGCAATCAGAATAGATAAATTCCACAGAAGATGATAAGACTATAAATCTAGAACAGAGTGAAATAAAAATAAGCATCTAACATGGTATATTACTCTAATGCAAGAAAACAATATCCAAACTGGCAAGCACAGAGTAATGAGTGTTGACCTGATGGCTAGTAGAGTCTTGGTTGCATATGCTCAATTTACCAGCTTGAAAGAATGCAAAGTTAAAAACATTTGAGTAAGTGAATGAATAATATTTTAAGTACTTAATAATGATAAAACTCGAGTCCCTACTTATTTATATGAAATATTTAATAAATATAAGTTCACTTAAGAATCACATTTTCCCTATAAAATTCCCAAACCCATTTTCAGATTTATGAACTCTCAACAGTAGCGATCATTCCTCTTTCCTTTAGTAGGGTTCAGATGTAGTCCAGTGAGCATTGAAGAAAAATAATACAATGCAGAAATTTTGGAGAATCCACTTTACCATGTATTCAAAGTTGAGCTCATCAGTAATATAAGGCTGAATTTGTGTAACTGTGATGTAGGGGGCCATAGTTTCTCCACCTCATAATATTTTCCCCTCTCACCCATCAACAAAGTCTAATCATGGTAAAACTTTATACAAAAATATATTTGAGATAATCTTTGAAATAATAAATCTATTTTAAAAAGACAAAGTTATGATCAAAATAATTGAAAAAAGTTAGTATTCAAGACAAACCTAAGTAAGAATACAAAGTATCTGGCTGTCCTGGGAAAGACATTTGTTGAAAACTAAACCCTGCCTTTAGTTCCTAGTATTGTGTCAAAGTTAACATCTTAGTTTTAGCAAAGATTTTTATGATTTAAAAGATAATTTACAGTAGGAAGAGATAGTGGAATTGCTACATTAACTTCTTTTATGCAAATTTCTATGAACCTAAAATTATACTAGTGATAATTATTCTATGTGCATATCTTAGAAAATATCAAATTTGATGGAGTTAAATCAAACTAGAGAAGAAAAAGATTTGGCCACAAAAGCTCACATTGAGGTGAAAATTATTTGTATGTAAACAATATCTTGTGATTTCTATTATTCTAGTATATCTACATAGGTAAGGATTGATTGAGAGTGTATCTTTGGAATTGTATTCATTATTAAAATTCTTAAAATTGTATAAAAATAAAATGCATTAGAGCACATTAACAGTTTTCATTCAAGCCTAAAATATGTTATTTGTTCTGTTAAGAGAAATATGTATACTAATTAAAATTTTATAGAGATATTAAAAGTAATAATTAAAGAGAAACAAAATCATGATTGGAATCAGAGTTTCAGCATGGGATTGTCTAGAAAAGATGGCCCTGTGGACATGACTGTGGGCAACTTTTTTTTATTGTGTTCATATCTCAGAATGTGTCAACCTAAGTGTGGGCTACACCGTTCTGTGGGTTTGAGATCTTGAACTGTACAGAGTGGAGAAAGCAGGCTGAATCCAAACGAATATGCATGGATATTCTCTGTGTTCTTGACTTTGAGTGTTTGTCTGTTTTGAGTTCCTCTTTCCTCGACTTTTCCAAGATAATAGACAACAATCAAGAATTATGAATCAAATAAGGTCTTCCTTTCCTAAACCGAGTTTGGATTTGTTTATAGCACCAAGTGTTGGTGGAGGCTACTCGTTCATTCCTGGCCACATAGACCTGAAATAATCCCTCGGAAACTATATTATTTGCAATACTGTTTGGCCAATAGCTTAAGCATATTGCTAGCTAGCTCTTATATCCTAAACCAACCCATCTCCATTAATCTGTGCATCACCATGCAGTTGTGGCCTGCTGGCAAATTTTGCTGGGCTCCAGCAGAGGCGTTTGTCCCCTACAACAGGTACATGGCTTCTCCTTCACTCTGCCTACTCTCTCCTAATCTATCTGCTTGGAATTTTGCCTTGCCCCATTCAGAGCTTCCGTAGGCTCAAAGCAGCTTCTTTATTAACTGATGGTATTCACACCATTCTGAAGGGAATCCCACATCAACCAAGAAATTAAATAAGGACAAAAATTATAGACACTTGGTGTCAATATGCAAGCGTAGAGATTGTCTTCTGATTTCTGACCTTATATGACTTTCATCTACTTGTTCAATAGATTTTTTTAAAAAGTTTTTGTATTAGGATACATTGAAATGGAAAGACATCAGTTGTAGATGTAGACATCTTATACAACTACATGGACTTACTGCTAACAGAATTTTAGTTCATGTGACTATTTTTTTCCTTGAGATACTAACCTGTTGCAATTTGGAGGATGAAATTATTTTTATTATATTTTTTCAATTCAAAATTATCCAGCAAGGACATAGTTCATGCCAATAGCAAATAAACTGCCAAATCAAAATATTATAATTATACACTATAAATTACCTTTTCTAATTATTTTAAATAATAACCATATATTACGAAACGTATTTATTATAAAATTATGACTTTTCAACAAATGGTACAACAAATGGGGCTAAAGCAATGTTTAGTTACATTGAGAAGAAGTGACATTGTAGCTACATTTCATTCTTCATTCTATGATGTAATTTATTTGCTTTTACTGTGAGTGTTAATGCCTGAGGAATTGATAACCACTGTTTTCTTTTTCTTTCAGCTTATTATTTTAGAGGCCATGGAGATAAAGAGCACAGCACTGATATTATCACACCTCCTAATTAGTTTATTCATGTGCTTATGACATAGTAGAGGCCTTGGCGTGGCAGTCCTGAGAATATTAAACATGGAAAATTTCCCAATGCAAGAAAAGCATTTCTATGGCAATATATTATCCAATTAGCCCATTATCTGATAGGCTTCACATTACAATCACTTACATATATGACCTGAGCAGATGACTTTGGATATTTAGTTTCCAATACTTGAGTTCAAGGAGATAAGCTTTCAAACTATATCTTCCCTTCCATCCCTTCCTTGTATAGTAAATCAAAATATGCCAAGAATCTAAATAAAATAACTCATTCTCAACTATTTCATAAAAAATAAGGAGCAAAATATTATTTAGTGATAAATTTAACATTATATTCTTTGTTTGGCACTAAAAGCATGAGATGATTAAAGAGGGAAATAGATTCCATGACCCCAGCTAAGACCCTAAGCTATAGAGGAGAAGGTGCCCAAACTGGCCTTGCCCTGTAGTCAGACTGATGAATATCTTAAATATCACCTTCATCCAGCAACTAATGGAAACAGAGGCAGAAACCCGTGTCAGAGCACTGGACGGAACTCCCAAAGTACAGTTGAGAGTGAGATTATGATCAAAGAGGTCAAGACCATGATGAACACACTTCCTGAAACAGTTTCCCTGAGATAATGAAAGTTCACCAACACCTGCCTCACTGGGAAGGAACAAGCTTAGGACCAAATTAGTCCCTCTGAATGTGGTTGACAGTTGCATGACTGGGGTAGACTGAGGGGCCACTGGCAGTGGTACCAGAACGTATCCCTTCTGCTTGTACTGGATTTTGGAAGCCTATTTTCTTTGGATGGATACCTTGCTCTGCCTAGAAAGTAGGGGACTTTCCCCAAGGCAATGTGTCTTACCCTCTCTGAATAGTGGATGGGGGGAGGGGTGGGGAGGTAAGTGGAGGGAATGGGAGTAGGGGAGGGAGTGGGAACTTGGATTGGTATATATAATGAAGAAAAGATAGTTCATTTTCTTTTAAAAAGAAAAATAAAAAACAATTCTGAGTAAAAAAAGAGGGGGAATAGAACACTCACACACACACACACCAAAAAACACCCATTTTTTTATCTAGATAAGAAAAAATATCAATGACAGAACAACAAACTAATTCAATTTAAATTAATTTTAAGTATAATGTATGATTATTTAAATGTCTGTTTATTGCTAGAGAAAAAAACTAAGGAAAAGTTAATGGGTAATGACTCACTATTAGAATTAATACTTATTAAAGCACACAAGGATATCTATTGGATAAGTTGATTTGGAAAGTGAGTATGTTTTAAATAATGTTGCTCTTGTTTTACAATAATTAATAGTGCTCGTTTTTAAGGATTATAGAATTATTAAGTAGAATCTGGTGTGTGGAAATTGTGGGTTTGTCGCTGTTGTTTGTTAAATATTAATATATTTTATATTCCTTATTTGCTCATTGGACACTCTCCTAAAATGTCTTAATGTATCTGTCTGTATCTCCAGTAATGTCACTGCTGAAATGAATTACAAATTGGTGGTTATGATTTTGCCAGGAAATGGTGACCACATTTATTGCATTGCATCCTCAAGTTTCCTCCATGTTGAAGGCACACTCTTCAATGAATTAATAAGACCTGTCTTCCCTATCAGTATTTACTTTTTCTTTTGGTTCATGCTCAGGTTTTTTGGTATTTAATGCATTTGGTTTTTTAATTGAAATAGCCATTCCCTTTCAACTACCAAATTATCCTTAACCACTTTTTTTTTCTGTTTTGTTCTTATAGAACCTTAGGAACTAAAACAGGAAGAAAAGGTCAAATGGGAGCCTGCCTTCTTGGATTAAATCTTTGGTTAGAATATTATTGTGCATTGATATTTTCCATTGTTGGGAGCAGTGAGACCCCAGACCCTGAATTTCTTGTAATCCCCTGATCTGAGTGCCTACAGCTGCTCTGAGCACTAAACCTTCAGGAGTTCTTGATGGCAGGAGAGTGGTTTCTGGTGGGTTTGGCTGTGGCGTCGCTATCTCTATATAATCTTCTTAACACAATAAAGGGAGCATTCCTGGGGAATTCAAGGATGACCCGTGTCGCTGTCTCTCTGTCTGTGTGTGTCTGTGTATTTTAACCTCCAGCCCACTTGCCCGAAGTTTGCCAACTGGGTGCCAGCTCACAGAGCACAGACACGGGGGCGCGTTGCGCGCCATTCCATTACTATCTAACACTAACACTAGCCTTCTTGCTGTTTCTACTTCATTAGTAGTAATGAGTTTTATAGGGGTAGATATATTATTTATTTAGCACTTATAAACCTTAGAACACACTTTCCCTCAAATCTCATGCTAAGTTACCACAGAAATAAAGATAACACTTGAACAAGACTTCTTATAAATATGATTTTCAAGGAGTTTCACTATATTGAGTGCATGTGATGATTTTCTTGCAGAATTGTTTTAGAAACAGGGATTGGTTTCATCACATACAATCCATTACTTTTAGTGTGACTTATTAGGACTGTTAAGAGAACTCCAGCAACAAACAGAACATAGAAGAAAGGAAATAAAACAATGCTATTGATTTGCAGCACACATTAAGGGAAAAAGGACTGAGATATTGTACAATACATAAAAGTAGCTGAAAAAGATGAAAGGAAGAGTTACAGGGTCAAAAATTATATAGTGATCTTACACACACAGGCACACTGATACACGCATACAAACAATTTACAAGCAATCAGTTTGTATCTTAAGAGACTTCTAAAAATATCCCTTCAGTAAACTATACAAAAAGCTAGTAAGCACAGCAATTTGAGAATTTGAGATTTCTAAAATCAGTATGTATAGAAATGTTTGTTAACCTTGATACCTTGATATTTTATCTAGTCTTCTAGATATTAAACACTTTAGATGTTTATACTAATATTAGCATATTAGAATTCTACAGTTCAAGATGTGAGATATCTATATCTATATATCTACATATATATATATATATAATTCTAGATATACTAGAATTACAGAGTAGGTTCATGTATGACCAATATATTTTCATAAAAATGGAAAAGCAGAAGCCAGGCAGTGGTAGTGCATGCCTCTAATCTGAGCACTTGGGAGGCAGAGTCAGGTGAATCTCTGTGAGTTTGAGGCCAGCTTGTTGTACAAGAGCTAGTACCAGGACAGGTTCCAAAGCTACAAAGAAATCCTGTCTCAAAAAACAAAAAACAAACAAACAAAAAAACAAACAAACAAAAAAAGACAAAACACCACTTTAATATTTGGTTTGTAATAAAATTTGAAATGTTCACAGATACTAGTATAAATGTAATATTTGCTACGAAGTATATGCTGGAGATAGCCCAATATTTTCCACTTTTTAATTACAACCGTATTATAGTATCTGTGAAAGTATGGGACTGGGTTGGTTATGTATTGGAGGAGGGCCCAAGTGGTCATTATGGCTACCCGGCTATCTTAGCCCCTAAATAACAACACAGAAACTGTCTTAATTAAACAACTGCTTTACCCATTAGCTCTCACTTCTTATTGGCTCAGTCTTATATATTAATTTAATCCATTTCTATTAATCTATATATCGCCACAAGTTCGTGGCCTACCAGCATGTCTACCTCTGGCCATGGATCCATGGCATCTCCCCAACTCTGCCTTTCGTTCTCTCACCATTTAGTTCTGTCTTCCCTGCTTACCTAAGTTCTGCCCTATCAACTGGCAAAGGCAGTTTTTTTTATTTATTAATGGCAATGACAGCACACAGAGGGGATCCCACATCAGTTATGCATATTCCATTATTAATATGATTATTCTATTTCATTTAATATCAGGTAAAGAAACAAATTAGGACTTGATAGAGACTCCTTTAGTAAACAGGGAGTAAAACAATAGTTAACATCTCTTTAGGGAATAAAATTCTTATTAGAAATCTATGCCTACCATTAAAAATTTTTCATAAGCATACTGCACATGGAAATTACTATTGCCACTGACATGACTCTTAGAATCCCATGAATACAATGCTCCCACCCTTATCATTGCAACAGAGAACAGGAATTGTAGCTGCCAGGGCCAGCAGTAGGAAGATGCTTAGTTCCGTTTTTCCTTCACCAGCCTGCATAAAACCCTCAGGTACTATGAAAAGTATTCAAAAGTGAAGAAGGTTTGAGGCCCATTCTATATAGATTTCTTAATTTCAGGAAAACAAAATGTTGTATCTTCAGCATTAGGGGCTGAACATCTAGTTGTGGTGGGCAACCAGGTACAACAGCAATAGCCCATGCTGTTTTGCTGTCCTCTGGATCTTCTTTGATGAGTACACAGAGAGCAACCTCATTCCTGATATGAAGATTTTCATTCAATACCACATTTCTTCTTGGAAAAGCATTGTCCGCTCATTCAGGGTATCTTACTCAGTTTGTTTCTATTTGGTAAAACGCTATTTTAAACTTAGCTTACAAAGTCATGAATCTCCTTAGTGCTTTTTCATATCCTTTAAAGGGTTGGTTAAATATCCTTTTTTTCTCCTTCGCTCTAACACCCATCAATGCTTAAACCTTTAACTCCCAGTATCCCTTCCTCATACTCTCCTGTACTCCCAACTCTATCACTCTCATTGCATGTTTAAAATTCCTTTTCATGTCAAGCAGCTCAAAGGCCAAATATTTTTTCCAGTTTCATGTTCCAGACCATCACTCCAGACACCATGTGCATGCTGGAATAAATAATATCCTTCCTTACAGTCTAAAGGTTCAACTGTGGGATAATCACTATCACTTTTAAGTAACTTCTCCTCCTTTCCATTGAACTCTTCTTTCTTGAGGTCCGAAATTTTAGATACCAATGCTGGTTAACTTAGATAATTAATTTTCATTCTTATCTTTGCCCTCACACTTCAACATCTGTACAGAATGGATATACAATTATCAATAGGATACACTAACCATTAGTATATGGGCAACATAAATTGAACTTGTTTATCTTATTAAAAATAACAGAGAGGGAACATAAATTTAGTAAGGAGGGTAAAAGTGAATTTTGGTGGTGTGAGGACAAGGAATTGAAGAGGCAAACATGATCAAAATATCTTGAATGTATGTATGAAGCTCTTAAAGCATTAATAAAGTATTATATTTAAAAATTAATAAGTACATTGCATAATGGGGGAAATGTATTTGAATCTAGTTTCATAACAAAAATAATATTTATGTACTCTTTGGGAAAGTGGATGTGGGACTGGGCTGGGGGGAAGTCAGAGAGGGCAGGAGGTAGGATGGGGTGAGAACTGTGGATGGAATGTAAAATAAAATTTAAAAATAAATTAAAATGCAAAAAAGAGAAAAACAAGCTGAAGGGAGAAGTTTCTGAAATGAAATATCCATAGGATATCTTTTCATCTCCTAGAAATGTAATGGGTAATTTGGTACCATAAAGTTCTAAATTTACTGTCTAAAATATTAACGCCATTTTAAAAATACTTATTTTATTTCCTTTAAAAATTGATACAATTTTAATTCTCCTATATTGGCCACAAGCACTTTGCAACCCTTGAGCTGTCTCAACAACCCAAGGAACATTTCTAAAGCTTTTAACCTGATGGATTGTTCCTGTGATGAGTATAAAGTGTCCTCCATCTCTTCAGATTGATTTTAGTTTGAAGTCTATTTTCTCAGATATTAAGATAGCTACAGCCACTTGTTTCTTTGGTCCATTTGATTATAAAATCTTTTTCCAACTCTTTACCCTGAGGTAATGTATGTCTCCGAGGTTAAGGTGTGTTTCTTGTATACAGCAGGAGGATGGATCCTGCTTTCATATCCATTCTCTTAGCCTTTTTGTTTTTAGAGGTGAATTGAGTTCTTTAATATTAAGAGATCATATTATGGCTTAAACCCAGAAAACATCATTGTGCAAACCAATACTGTGATTTTCCTTATGTGTTGTGTCAGGTTGTTGTATTTTATACTTAATTGTGCGATACCTTCTGTAATCATGTATGTACTGCTGGGAGACAGGTTCAAATTTTAATTTGTCTTCTCATGGGTATATTGCTTCCACAATACTATCAGTAAATATATTTTGCTTTGCACATTTTCTAAACCATTGTGGTCAGAGAAGGTACATTCCACCTCTGCTTCTTTTTAGAATTCAGATTGCCTTTGGTTTTGCAAATAATCTGTCTATGAGATGGTTTTATGGCTGGTGAAATCAATGTTTACTGAGCAGTTGCTAAATGGAAAGTTTTAGAATTGTGTTTTATTTCCATTTTATTCGTAGTATAGTTTATCCCTGGTCTTTATTAGTTGATTTTTAATCTTCCCATTGATGGTAAGAGGGAATATTAGTGTTCACAACTATTATTAATCAAGTATTTCTTTTCTTTTAGTTATTTTACGATTTGCTCTTTGTATTTACAAACCCTTACTGAACTCTAATAAAACAGGTGGATAAGTTATGCTTTGTCTATATTTGTATACTTTTGTCTTTTCAAAGCAGATTCTTTGTGGAATCAGAGTCAATGATGTTTTCCAGTGTGGAAATGCATGTAGAGTATATATCAGTTTCTAAAGTCTATATGGACTGAAGCCTTTTTGGTAAGTATAGTGTATATATTATAGGGATCAGTTGGAATGAAGTATGCTGGACCAGTTCTGAAGAAGTGTTCAAATATATAAAACTGAGTCAAGGTGAGAAACCCATCAGTGATAAAATAATTCTATCTAGACACACAGTGTGAATTTCTAGATACATCTTAGCTTCAGGGAAAGGTAGACAGAAACTGAGCTACTTTATAGGGCTACATTTGCTCAGTTGCTCTTGGTAACTATCTGGATATTTCATAGAATACTGCTTGGGAAAATTTTTTAGGTGACATTATGCATACAATGGCCTGGATAAAAGAAAGTAACAGAAGCTGAGTTTTTGTCTCTGGTTCCATAAACTTCACCTTTTAATTCTCAAAACTGGAGTTATATAACATGAACAAGTCAAATTTCTCCATCAGCAAATGTGACATGGGTTGATGGTATAGGTGTGTAGTTGAACAGGTCTTATGATTACATTAAAAAAAAACTCTCTCTGTGTTCATATTTCCCTATAGAGAATTGAATATGAGATGATTCTTCCTTATTATTTCTTTATGGACTATTGGATGTCTTCATGCTGCCTAAAATGTTTGCAATATCTCCATGAATCTACTGTCCTTTGCCTACAACACTTTAGTGAAGTAGCTATTTTTGTATGTTTTTATTATTCTTTACTTTATGTAAGACACCTTTAGCCTTATTGCTAATATAAGAATATCAAATGTCATAATTTTAATTAATCACAACATTTACTATGATAAAGGTGTAGCATTTTGTCAATAATTCATTTTAGCTCAAATTAATGTACATTTACTGGCTTAACTATTCAATCACCCTGATATTCATTATAGTCATACTGCTTATCAAAAAGCTTTCAAACAATGAGGAGTCACAATTAATGGCATTATGAAATATATTACTTGAACCTTCAATAATTTATGATATGTTAAATACTTCATTTTTTTCAAATATGAAGAACAATATACAGTAACTTAGCAGAATGTGCTATTTTAAAGTATTCGTTTCAAACTCAAGAGTATATTTGGAATGCCATTTATAGAATCTCTTATTGGTGACTAATTGTAAACAATGCATGTACTTGGAAATTAACTCTATGTGTTCCATTATGGGCTTTAATATTTTAAAAGATTAATAAGTATCTAATAACATGTGATAATGATAAGAATAAATTACTTACCCACGCAAGTGTTTTTACTAAAAATTCAAATTTAAATGACAGTATTACAAAATAGAATACCCACAGATCACAGAAAAGTTTCTGAGTCATTCTATGTTTAATATTTTAATATTTACAACTTTAAGGTAAAGGAAAGTTTTGGCCCTGGAGCAAGTCGGTGAATGCCTGTAAAGAAATCTGTATTGTAAAGGATATCATTATTATAATGTTTTTATATTCTCAATAACCATATCTTCTCTACAACAACAGAATATTTTTATTCATTAAAAATTTATATAATCTCCAAATCTATGAGGTAATTTGCAAAATAATGTCTCCTGAAACTTAAGATGTTTTTGTCTTACTGTCTCTGATACAAAGGCCATGTATCCTTAGCCATGAGGACCAGGCTAATATCTAATTCTATTTTTGCTGCCTCTGCATTTGTTGCAAGGGATGCTCTATAACACTGGGTTTAATGATAATTTTATAAGATTTCTATATATAATATTTTCCGATGAATCTGAATTTTATGACCTAAAGGAAAGAAAATAAAGCGCTATTGATTTTGAATACTTTCATTTTATTAGATATTTAGTTTTCAACTACATAATGGATATGGATTGCTTTTAAAACTGTGATGAACACAGCATAGTTTCATATCAAGTACTTTAACACTATATTATTATGCACGTGAGCATTCAGGATTTCTTTTATTTTCCCTTTAAATGTAGCTAGTTAGTGGTGAAATTTCCTTGATTTTCTCTAACAACTGTTTCTCTTATAACTGCACTTATAACTTTTCTTATAGCTCTGTGAGAGAGCACCTAGGACTTCTCTCATAAGTCCAGGCTCCTCAAATGAGAGGTCACAAAAACGTTTTCATACAAGCCTTTGAATAATAGTCATTGCTTTTGTGTGTATGAGAAATAGAAGCAACTCCTTTTAGAAGCAACTGATGTGGAGTCCATTTTGATTGTATTGAAAATGAAGCATTAACATTATCTTGGGAGATGATGAAAAAACACTTTGCTCTGATGCAAAAAATATTCAAAGCCAGAAGCCTTGCACTCCAAAGTTAAGTCTTAAAATCAGAAGAGCAGGAACTTAGAAATATAAATCTATCCAGTGTTGCTCATTTCAGGTTTTGTTTTTTATCCTTCTTGACTGTTTTTTTTTTAATTTATTTATTTTTTCTTTGAGAAAAGAAAGAAAAAAAAAACAAGTTTCCACCTCCTCCCAGCCTCCCATTTCCCTCCCCCTCCTCCCACCCTTCTCCCCGTCCTCCCACTCCTCTCCCCCTCCCTCTCCAGTCCAAAGAGCAGTCAGGGTTCTCTGCCCTGTGGTAAGTTCTAGGTCCTCCCCCCTCTGTCCATATCTAGGAAGGTGAGCATCCAAACTAGCTAGGCTCCCACAAAGCCAGCACATTGCGTAGGATCAAAACCCAGTGCCATTCTCTCCAGGCCCTTGTTTTTTTTTTTTAAAAAAAATCTTGTCTTAGTGTATATTTTGCTCACAGTGCTTTCCCTAACAAGCAAAGATGTGTCCACGAGATTAGACAGATTGACTGTAGGAGAAACTTGTGCTGTTTTGCCCTTAAAAAAGGAAGATGCAGATTCGAAAGATGTTAAAAGTCTTTGTCCAAATATTCTGTTCTCCCCACTCCTTGTCTTCCCACAGGAAAAAAAAATTAGTCATGTCTATGCAAATCCCCATTCCTTATACTAATGTCTCTAACATTATACATGTGAAAAATTAACTGGCATGTCTGTTATGAGTCCATATTATAATATCTTGACTATTTCAAACAGTTCGTAGATAGGTTACCTGAGAATATTAAAGCATAGTACGGTTTTGATTTCTGAAATCAATGCTTAAACTTAAGTCCACTGTGTGCTGAGGAACAGTGGCAGGTAAGAATATATGAATATAAACACACACATACACAAACACACACACACACTTTCCCAGAAAAAAACAAACAAACTATATATAATATATATGTGTGTGTGTGTGTGTATGTGTGTGTATATATATATATATATATATATATATATATATATATATATATAAATTTTATTGTCTTCATGTCGTAAAAATGTCCATATTTAAAATCCATGGGAAGAAAATAGAGGGGACTCATAAATAGGTACTGTAAAGATATGTAAATGTAATTTGTAATCGTTCATTCTTGGAAAACAGAGGATGGGATGAAACCCATGACAAAGTACATTGTAGTAAGCTGAAGGAAGACTACATTCAAACTGTTAAGTTTACACTTTGTCTGAAGAACTAATAAGAACTGTGGTCTTGGAAACGTAACATACTTTTGCTTGTCAATTTCTTTTTAAAATGTCTAATAATTCTGAGTAATATGGTAATTGTGACAATGGAATATTTCTTAAAAAATAAGTATTCACTACATGGTTAATGAAAACACACTAAGCTGTGGGCTGTAATAAAAGTTACAAAATTAATGCAAAATACCTTAATAACAATAAATACTAATGGTAAAGTAAGCAAAATACACACAATAAAAACCAAACCAAATTTCATAGGTTAAAGTATATTGAAGAAGAAGTGAACTAATGCACCATGTTTCTTGGGTAAATAGAATTCCAGTGAGCTTCACCCTGACCATAAAGAGCTGGTATCTTAGCACACCTTAAAGTAGGCACTCCTTTTTAAAAACAGTTATATTGATCTTTTACGGGTTGAATAAAGTTTTTACATGACAATTAAGATTTTATAATAAGAATATCCTAAATATAGGACATTTGCTTTACCAGTAACTCAATATGTGATTCACCTTATTGGGATGGGCTAGATACAAGGCAGCAGATATAGAATGACAAAGAAATATGATTTTTACCAAAAAGAAGGAAATATGGTCTTCTCTCTTTTTGACCTCTTTATTCAAGCATGTTTCATGTTACAGTAATTAACATCTTATCTGATATTCATAATTAGGTAGATGTGTTTTCTTTCTGAAAATAAAATAAATTCTCCCATCGTCTCTAATTCTGTATACTTTCTATGTATTGAATAAAGTTTGATCTAACATTGCCATAAACACACAATTTTCCTTTACGTCTTCAATAATCTCATTTTTAGTTTTTCTGAAACACTGAAGGTAATTCCTTTGATATCACAAATTATCTTTAAAAAAATTGAAAACTGTATTTTTATATTATAGTTATCACAGTGGTGTGCTTGAGCAAGAGCAGACTGTGCATCAATATTCCTAAAAGTTATGATCATGTCTTTTGCTCATTCTTTTCTTCCTCTTACTTGTTATTTACTTCTCTAATCATCATTGTAGATACCTGCAACCTCTGGGGGTCCATAGTGTAAGCAACATCCCTCAACGTGTAATTCTAGTAATGTTTATGATAAAGGAGTGAAATGGTGCTCTTTTTAACAAATCATTTTGTGTGTATGTGCATTGTGAGGTTGTGTGTGTGTGTGTGAATTGCAGATCGAACTATGCCTCCCTTTTTTCATCTGATTCAAGGAACACTCTTGATCCTGTTCTGTGAGCTATTATTCAGACTGAGATACAGAAGTATTCACTGTAGGAGACAGTGGTATGTCTTGTCCTTGTGAACAAAAGACACACTTGAAAACAAACAAACAAACAAAAATTAGGTAAATAGGTATCTTTATCCCAATAGCCTCCTTCAGGAGGAGTAAATAAGGGCTTCAAAAGCATTATTAACCTTAGCTTATTTCAATTTCAAAACCTTGTTAGTTAGGCTTTAAGGCTAGACTCACTTTGGACTCTTTTCTTTTCCATTTTAATAATGGAAATTATTAAATGTTTCAAGTAATTTAAATTGAATTTATCATAATTATATACTCCCCATTAGAGATCAATGAATAAAATAATATGATATGCCATTATACAATGTTATTAGCAAAACATTATTTAATATGGAACAATTGTGTACCACATAACAAAAGCAGAAAAAAAGGAAATACAAATAAAAAAAACAATGACAAAAGACCACTTTTCATGATTTTAATTTAAACACTAGTTTAACTTTAAAGAAAAAAATCTCTCTAATACACAGTAAAGTCAGTATTTCATTTACTTACTTTCTTGGGTAGATGAAATTTCTGCTTAGCCTTGTTTTACTTGTACTTGACAGGCCCCCTGCATTATTTCTTTCAGCACATCCTGGATGCTGACAGATTCTTCCCATTTTTTTCAGCTTCTGTGTATCTCACACAGGCTTTATTATCCCCTTGTTTTGAAAGGCGTGTTCCCCAGGGAGAAAATTATAGACTAATAGCATGTTTTTTTTTTCTTCTTTCTGCAGAGTAAAGATGTGGCTCACTCTCTTATTTCTTGGAGAGTTTCTAGGAAAACTCCCAGTGCTGTCATTTTTCCATTTGTCCATCTGCAAATAACGAGCTTTCTTTGCTTTGCTTAGTTTTTCATTTTTTTCTATTTTCCACTGATTTTGATAGTAATTTTAGGGGATTTTCTTTTCATATCAACTAATTTGGATGTTTATATTTAACTCCTATATTGGAAGAGTTTGGAATGTCATTTTTGTTAGTAGTACCCACCTTGAGATATTCCTACTATACATTTATCAGAATACTTGCACAAGAATCCCAGCCTCATCTATACCTTGTGATTGTTGTGTTTTTGTAGTTATTAATTGTAATTTGCCTCTACTATTGTGCAGTTTTATTACCATAATAATAATCATTTTCTATTTCAATAAAAGTCTCCTAATTATTTCTAATATATATATATATATATATATATATATATATATATATATATGATTTTACTGTAGCACTGGAGATAGCTCTTGTAGACCAGGATGGCCTCGAATTCACAGAGAGCCACCTGCTCATGCGTCTCAAGTGCTAGGATTAAAGGCATGCACCATCACATTTAAAAAAATATTTTATTATTATAAACAATGATTCCACACTTAAAAATTCAGACAATAGATATCTTAATTCAAATAGGTAAATCATAATATCTGACATGTCAAACTTGTTTAACCACTAAAGACTATGATTTGAGAATGATAATATTTAAAATAAAAATTAAATGTGTTTTTATTGTCTTTGACTAATTAATCTATGGCCATTTATTAAGAAGTAGTGTAATAGCAACCATTCTGAAAATAAAAATTCATAATTTGATAATCTCGGTAGACATTTTAGCAATTTAAAATAAGTTATGTTAGTTACATCATTCTGTAATATATGCATTTAAGCTAAAGAGAGTATGTGCTAACATCTTCATTTTCTAAGCATAGTGTTTCCTTGTTGAATTATTTCCTGCACTAGAGGGAATTCATTGGCTTTCTTCAGCCCTTCAGAGTTTTTCTTCATCCAAACATTATTTAAAACGAGGGAATCACCTTCACGATAGATTCACATGTCAGCATTAAAGCACTTCCTAATTGTCAGATGTATTTAAACTTGTGTATGCCTTGATTTCTTTTCCAAGAAATAAGCACACTATTTCAATTAATAGATTAATGGAGAATTGCTTTGAGCTCTTCAGATTGTAAAATCCCATTACAAACACTAAGTGTTAATCAATTAGTCATTTCACTAGTTGTAGGTCATATGATTGTAGTGCCCTAAGAAATTCATTTCTGGCTATTGAAAAGCAAAGCAAAATATGATTACTGATTCTGCTTCATGAAATATGCCACGTGGATCATCTTGTCTCTTTCTTTAGGATCTTACTTCAAAACACCCCCTCTGCCCTTTGGACATGCAGGAAAACCCACAAAGCCTCCTCTGACATATGATTCTAACTGCTGCCATGAGCCGTATACTAAATATTGTACCTATCAAACCTTTACATGTTTTCATTTTGAAATTTCCATTTAAATGCAAATTCTGCCATTTAAATAGAGTTCTCCTGTTCTTTATTACACTATAATTACCATTTCCCATCTTCCTAAGACCGGCTGCACAAAAGGCCATAGGTCACTTTAGCAGCTCTCTAAAAGAGCGACTGAAATCAAGAAGTCATCATAGCTAGCATTTCTGAGTGACACCCATTTGTCCAAGGAAGCCTGGGGAACTGATTCAAACAGTGCCCTAAAACCTGTCCTGTCCTATGATTTACAAGAGCAAGAACAAACAAAGCCCGAAGCTACCATTTCCTCAAGATCGTGTGAATTAAATAGTTTAGCTAGGATTTGGCACAAATAAATAGCAGCTAAATTGCTGCCCTCATTTTGAAATGAGACACATGCCAAGTGATACAAGCTGATTCCAATGTCAGGAGACACAAGAAGAACAAGCACATTAAGATACTGTCAGTGCTTATTAAATAAAATGAAGTCTATCATGGCTTAAAGTGAATGAACTATGGTATGACTAATATTTGCTACAAGGTCATGTATTAATGTCATTGACCCAAATACAAAAGAGAATGCATAGAACAAAAATAAATAAAATGTATATTTGAAGGATGTTAAAGGTTAATGATGCAAACAAACATAAACTGGTAATTTTAAGTAATATGCCTTGAAACTAACAGCAATATAGATTTTAAGTTTTAATTTCTTGACATTAGATAAAATCTTAAGACAACATTTCATTTATGTGTGCTGTGATTTGTAAAGAAGTAAATGATGAATTGAAATAGTGAATGAGAGATGAGAAGTTGATTAACCTTAAAAATACTGCTTTTGCATCTTTATATGTACTTTCAAATTGCTTGGTAAATATATTTTAATTCTGTTTGAGAATGGTTTTATAGTAGAAAGACTATAGGTATTTGAGTCGAGCAAACTTTTCAACCACTTAACATCAAAACAGGAAAGGAGGGAGGAAGGGAGGCAGAAGAGAGAGAGAGAGAGAGAGAGAGAGAGAGAGAGAGAGAGAGAGAGAGAGAGATTGCTTATTAAAATAGCTTGCTTGTCTGCTGTCTGTTTCACTCCTTCCCTCCCTCTGTCCCCCCCTCTATCCCTAAAACCTACTTTTCTCTCTTTCCTTCTCTTTCTTTCTTTCTTTCTTTCTTTCTTTCTTTCTTTCTTTCTTTCTTTTTTCTTTCTTTCTTCCCTCTTTGAACTGTTGACCTCCCTATTTCTCCCTATTTCTGCTTCTCAAGTGCAAGCATTCTAATTCTGCATTACTATGCCCAGCTAGAAAATGATAGTGTTTAAAATAGGACAGATACAAACTTCCACAGGCATTGTAAGTCCCAGGGTTCTTAGTTGTACAATCTGTATTGGCTAGAATATATGAATGTGCGTAGGTTGCACCACTGTCTGACAATATCTCTCGAAGTGCAAATGTCTGTTTAAACGATAAAATATATTATCAAATACATTCCTAGGTTGCTGGAATTAACCAACATTATGAGAGTGAAGCATACCACTTATATCCACATGAGACAGAGTTGCTTATATCCTAGCAAGGTTCAATTTGAATCCTGTTTTAATTGATGTATCCCTTTCACTTATAATATGTTATTAACTAGAGATTTACCACATGTTTTGTTTGCTATTGCTTTTAGTCTTATAAATCTAGAACTTAAAGTAAAGGTAAATCAGGCTTTATTTCATAAATGAAATTTTACTGTCATAATTGTCATAACAAAATTAATAAGTTAGGAAGATTACAAAGCTCAGTGATGGAGCCAATGGTCCACATTTCTCTTTTTCCAGCACCTCACGTCACAGGTCTTCTACTCATTATAATACCTATGTTCAATTATCATCTGAAATTGCTGTGAGACAATAGTTATTATATACCTGTCAATTGTATTTTAATAAAATGCTGATTTGCCAGTAGCCAGACAGGAAATATAGGTGGGGTGACCAGGAAGAAAGTAGAGGCAGGACAATGAGAACAGGAGAATTCTGGGGAAAAGTTAATCTTCAGTCGTCACCCAGACACAGAGCAAGCAAGATGTGACTGCCTCTCCAAAAAGGTACCAAGCCACATGCCTAAACACATACAAGAATTATGGGCTAATACAAGGTATAAGAGTTAATAAGAAGTCAGAACTACTAGGCCAATAAATTTATATTTAATGTAGATCTCTTTGTGTTTTCTTTGGGACTGAGTGACTGCAAGATGCACTAGGATGGGACAAACCTCCATCAACAAATAATATGGGGCAACTACCTCAACATAAAGCCTGAGAGAGCTTTGGAAGTAATTCTATGCCGAAAAGAATAGATTTACGCATGGATTCTTCGTAGCAGCAATTTCTCTGGTTTGCTCTTTTTGCTAGAGGCAAGTGCACCTCACTTAAGAGAGACTTCCTGACTCAGCTTTAGAAGCAAAAACTTTGCAGCTCTTTTAAGAGGCCTCACCACAAAGCACTTAAATGGTTTTTGTGAGTAACGAAGGGCACACTTCCTTGTGGTGGCAGGGACCTTGAAATGCTGTAGAATTGTAGCAATAAACATGGTCCAGGGCAATACCTCTTCCATGAGGCTATACTCTCAAAAAGTTAAGGAATGTGGTGTACCCAGCCATCAAAGTCACTGTTTTAAACCTAGCCATATTGCTTAGCAAATTAAAGACTCATATGGTCAGAAAAGGAGAGATATACAGTAAACATAGATTCAGATGAACAAAACCTCTAAGTGGTTTGCAGTATGTTTAAAAATATACATAGACTTGGGAGAGAAAAAGAAAGGATAAAGTCCTTAAAAGAAAAAAGAGAGTAGTTGGGTGTGGTGGCACACACCTTTAATCCAAACACTTGGGAGGTGGAGGCAGGCAGATCTCTGTGAGTTCAAAGACAGCCTGATCTATGGAGTGAGTTCCAGGACGGCCAAGATAAACAAAGAAATCCTGTCTCAAAAAGCCAAAAAATTAAAATAAAAGAAATAGAGGCTAAAATAAAGCCTCATAAAGATGGAAAACACACAGAAAGTCTGGATAGTGTATGTTATTGTGTTGTCCTTAAATTGTTTAATGGCTGAGGCAGGAGCAAAAGCTGCTAGAAGATATTTGATTATGAATGCTGCTGGATTAATCCTATATATATATATATATATATATATATATATATATATATATATGGCCTAACTTCAAAATTTAAGTCAAAAGTTATATACTTTGGAGAAGATGTTTTGCTTTTGTTTCCACTGGAAATGAGATTTTTGCAGATTCATTCTGAGTCAAGAAAAATCAGGTTTGATCAAGGAAGACCCCCCCTAAAAAAATTCCTAATAGGAGCGGATAGCCCAGATGAGCCAACATTTCACAGGACCTCTGTTGAAGTTTCTTCTGAGTTCTACATCCAGAACAGCTTCAAGACTGCTCTCTGAGATAATCAAGTCTCACAGGATACTCCAGTAAGGACTTGATCATAATTCTAAATTTTCTTCAGGTCCCCATAAGATTATCCACACCCCCAATCAGCAGGAAATTACCTGGAAAACTATTCCCACATTCCCAAAAAAATGTGGATGTTTGTCTTTTTTTATAATGTTGATTACAAGTTGTTATCGATAATGGTCAGGAGAAAAGCTAACCAAAGGAGACTTGATTCAGAGTTCCTGTGTTTTTTTTTTTTTTTTAAAGAGGAGGGGAGAAGTGCTGTTGGACAATGGTCTGTACCCTGTCAATTGTATTTTTAAAAATGCTGGCTTTCCAGTAGCCAGGCAGGAAGTATAGCTGGGGCAGCCAGGCAGGAAGTAGAGGTGGGGTAATGAACAGGAGAATTCTGGGAAAAGATCAGTCTCCAGTCATCACCCAGACACAGAGCAAACAAAATGAGACTGCCTGGCCAAAAAAAAGAGTACCAATCCATGTGGCTAACACATACAAGAATTATGGGCTAATATAAGGTATAGACGTTAATAAGAAGCCTGAGCTACTAGGCCAATCAGTTTATACTGAATATAGACCTCTGCGTGTTTTCTTTGGGACAGAACAACTGTAGGACTGGATGGGACAGAAACCTCAGTCAAAATGAAATTATTTCACATATCAATATTAGGAGAGATGTTTCTGCAATATCCTTGTGGTCACTACAAACTTTATCAATTTCATCTATATAATTTGTAAAATTTAAAATACACTTAAATTTAAAATATATTTTAAAACAGAAGTCTTATATCACTTTATTATATAGCTATTTAATAATTAGTATACTTTATGCTGGGAAATTTAATATTTTAAATTTTCTTTGGCTTTGAACAAGTGATTGGACATGCCAGGTTCTACAGTTTAGCATCTTGTTATGTTATGCATACATACTTGGTAAGTCTGTAAGTGCCAGAACTGTTGGGTACTTTCAGGCAACTCAGACCATAATGTTCAATATTCTGATTCAATGTACAGATTTTAAAGTACCATTCTCATTAAATGATTGAAATCTCATTTTAAATATTGTTTGTAATTAATAAGTCTTGCTGGTTTCAGATTTGCTTCCCAAAATGTTCATTAAATCTTCTCTGTGGAAAAAGTTCTGGAGGACTTTCACTTTCTATAATAATTTCTAGAAACTGATAACATGTTTGAAGCACACATTGCTATATAGCAAATAGATAAATATTCTTTAACGTGTATGCTGTGGATTTATCTTTACTCGTATATTATTTTCTAGACAACAATATTTGAACATCATAAATTGTTTCAGAATGTCATCAGAACTCAATTGTTTTTGTCAAGCTTTTAAAAATATCAGTAATTGAATCTTTCTCCTCCAATTCATTGTACTAGCAACATTATGACATTATAAACTTTCCGGTACTTATGAGACTATTATTTAACTCATTTAAGCTTCAAAAAGTAGAACAACCCTAGAAAATGCAAATCATATCCACCCATCTTTTACCCATTTTTGTTTTCTCTGCCTCACCACTATGCCTTGAATGTGCACTTCATGACAGGTACTAATACAGACACCAAGCATAAATCATATTATGTCTTAATGTATTCTTAGACTTAGTAACAGAAGATTTTAACAAAAGCGCACATGGTCAACCAAATAAATAGAATAAACCTAGACAGTGAGAATGAGAATTTAGAAATATATTTTATCCATAGGTAATTGAGAATTAATCTTAATAAAGTGACTGAGAATATTTACAGATGTTTAGAAGAAAGATTGTCCCATAGCATAGATAATAACAGAATAAATAAATACCTAGGGCAGGATTCATTTATTATGTTTAAATGCAAACTGTAAATCTTAACTGAAGTACAGTAAATGAAGATGAAGACATCTGGATAAAAAAAGAGGTCAAAGAGTCTCTGAAAACCTGATCAGGTAGGCCTTTGAAATTCAAAGCAAGAACATTGAATTTTAGTCTCTTGTTTGAACGTGCTTTGTTTTCAAAAAGGTCACTTGGGCTGCTATCTGGAGAAAAGGCACTCAGCAGAAAAGTGGAGAGTTTTATGTTGTAGCAGTTGGAGGCTGTTACATTGTTTCAGGAAGGCGGATAGATGAATGGATGATGGTGGAGGAAGAAGCTGTGGTAGCAACAGAAGATCAAGACCCTCTAGACCTGTCCAGCAGTAGACCTCATTGCACAGGTTAAGGTTTTTGCTTCACAGAAAAAGCAGTATCCTTAGACACATCTTTATATCTCTCACCACAAGCATTTCATCAGCAAGCTATGTCAGTTCAACCTTTAAAGCAAAATAAGAATAAACCAGTTAATTTGCTTCCTTTGTGGCAACATACTTCAAACCCATATTGTGTCTTGTCTAACTGGTTATCTTAACTGGTAAACTATTATTGTCCCTGTCCTTTGATCATCTTAGGCAGCAGTCTTAAATCTGTTTTGGATGTAGAACTCTGACATTTGGGCCATCTGCTTCTACCAGAGATTTCTCAGGTGGTCTTCCTTGATCGAACCTGATTTTTCTTACTTTAGAATAAATCTATAGCTTCTCATTTCCTGTGGAAACTAAAGCAAAACCTCTTCTCCAAAGTAATGTACCTTTTTATTTAAATTTTGAAGTCAAGGAATTTTTAAAATACCTATCTTGGATTAATTCAGAATCATTTAGAAATAAATATCTTATAGCAGCTCTTGCTCCTTCCTCAGCATGCAAACAATTCAGAGAGCATAATAACATACAGTATCAAGATTCTCTGTGTATTTTCCATCTTTATGTGGCTTTACTTTAATCTCTTTTTCTTTTATTTTTACATTCACTTTTTGAGACAGGTTCTCTGTATATCTTTGACTGTCCTGGAACTGCATGTGTAGACCAGGTTGTCTTTGAACTCACAGCGATCTACCTGCCTCTGCCTCCCAATCTCTAGAATTAAATGTGTGTGCCACCATACCTTGAACTCGCAGAGGTCTCTCTGTCTCTGCCGCCATGCATTGGGATTAAAGACATATACAACCATGCCATGAACTCACAGAGGTATGCCTGCCTCTGTCTACCCAATGTTGGGATTGAAGGTGTGTACCACCAACTACGCCAATAGTATAGGAGGTCCTTCTGTTTATATGTTGCTTTTATTGGTTGAATAAAGAAATTGCTTTGGCATAGTTGATAGGACAGAACTTAAGTAGGTGGAGTAGACAGAACTGAGTGCTGGGAAGAAGGGTAGAGTGGCAGATGCCATAGATTTCCTGCCTGAGACAGATGCTGGTTATAATCTTGCCAGTAAGCCACAGTCGTGTGCAATACACAGATTAATAGAAATGAATTAAATTAAGATGAAGAATTAGTCAATAAAAGTTAGAGCTAATGGGCCAGGCAGTGTTTAAATGAATACAGTTTTTGTGTGATTATTTTGGGTATTAGATAGCCAGGCAGCTGGGACAATAAGCAGCCTGCTTGTCCTGTTACAAGCAACCAAATGCTGAAGCCGGAAGAGAGAGACAACACAAAATTTACACGGGAATTTATAGTATAAGAGGCCACACCCAAATGGGTGGGTAACTTAAAGACTACTAGCGCTAGGATTTTGCCTTTTATTATTGTGTCATCTTTTGTCATGTATTGTTGTTGCCTTTTGGAGGAAGGCACTTTTCTGAATGGAAATGGAGGTGATGGATCTAGGGAAGCGGGGAGAAGCAGTGGCCTGGGAGTAGTGAAGGGAGGGAAAATATTGGTCGACATATTGTATTAGAGAAAAATCTATTTTCAAAATTAAGAAAAATAAGTCATACTTGTTATGCCAAATTGTTATCTAGACATAGACATTTTATTATCATTGTTTTGCTTTTTGAGTTTTTCATAATTTTATATATTGATTAAATTGTGCATTGCTGTAAATTTATTATCCTGAATAGTGTGAATATTTGTGATTTTCAAGTATTAAATAACCAGTTAACTTATCGCAATAGTAGGAGGTTTTCTCAATACCTAAAATATATTTCAATTCTTAGTATTCCTTTTGTAAACTGAACAACACATGTTAGTTTTTTTTTTTTTTTTTACTTTAGCTAAAAATTTGTCTGGACAAATCAGGAACTTGAAATTTTTCTTTCAAAAAACAAGTGTTCTAGGAGTAATGAGAATTCTGACAAAATTAATAAGGCTAAACAACATATGAAGTTCTTAATTTTTTATAATTATATCAATATTGAAACAAGAGATAAGAAATAATGGATAATAATTAAAGCAGAACAGAGCCTGACCTTATTGTTATAAAGCTTACATTCAAGCCTCATTGAACAAGACCAGAGAATTAAAACTGTATCAGGTTGTATAGATATAGACATGTCTTCTATAATCATAACTGAATTGATAAACAAACTGATACCATGCTTTATCAGTACAGCAAACCTTACCTCCATAAATCATAAATAAATCCACCATCTTTGTTTCATAATTCATTGGTATTATTGAAATTTTATATAACCTAAAATTCAGATTTCCCTTCTTTTTTTGGGGGGGGGGGTTCGAGACAGGGTTTCTCTGTGTCTTTAGAGCCTGTCCTGGAACTAGCTCTGTAGACCAGGCTGGTCTCGAACTCACAGAGATCCGTCTGCCTCTGCCTCCCGAGTGCTGGGATTAAAGGCGTGCGCCACCATCGCCCGATATATTACCTAAGATTTCCTTCTTAATCTTAGTCTCAACAAAGTTTTACTACCGTATTTGATATGTGAAATTTAAAATGCATACATGTATATGGATATATACATACATAAATATATACATATATTTATATATACACTCTTATCTATGTTTGTATGTATATGCATACTTAGGGTATGAACCACAATCAGTATAGAAGGGAAGTAGTGGAGGGGAGTAGTTGGTTGATATTTAAAACAATTGAATAAACTCTGTTAAATATATTAAAAGATAATGCAGTTTTATAAATGTTATTTTAATAATTATATTCAATACAAATATACTTTAATGTATCTATTTTAAATTAAATATTCTTACTTATTATTACTGATATATAAGCATATTTATACCCACTGCTTCATTCAAAGGAAGTTCTGCTGTGGCTCTAAATACCTTTGTTTCCTTAGAAGATTTAATTTTCATCTGTGTTGTAATGGTTTCCTTTATCAAAGTAGAAATATAATTTAGGTCCTTCATCATGTCAACATTTATGGAATATATTGCCTTTTATGGTCTTGTAATGAAGTGCAATCATATGTAATCTAATACATTTAATTTAGAAGAAAAAAATATGGAGACCCAAATTCATTGCTCCATGTAGTCCCCAAGGAAACATCCTTGCTTTTAAGCTAGCTTCCCATCCCTACTGAGAGAGAGACTATTGACAATGTTGTTTTTACAAATAAAAAGTAATGAATGCAGGGTCATAAATATTAAACCTATTTCTAGATTATTAGTAATAAATTTATATTAGTATATTATTTCTCTGAATAAAGATTGACATTATAAAAGCATACATATAGCTTTCAATCTTTCAAATTCTAAACAAACTCAATAATTTTTATGAATTCTAAGTTTTATTATGTTTATAAATATGCAGAACAACAAAGAACTAAGGGGTATGATGTGATATCTTTCTTAAATGCGGATATATATGATCATACCCTTGTTGTTAGCTCTTTCTATTCTCATCTGAGTCCACTAATTTTTAAAGACTTATCGGAGCCTCAGGGAAAGAAATAATTTTACCCTCAACAATAACCATCCTTAAAAAAGAAAATTGCTCTGGTATTATAGTAGTTTTGAGAATTATTTGACAGATATTACTAATTAGTACTTTGTTATTCCAGCATAACAAAATCATTATTATTTCTTCTTTAAATTGCCAAAACCAGATCTCAACTATTTCCATAAGTAAATAATAAACTTGGAATATAAATCTAAGCCTGTTTATTTCATTTTAGCCTATTATGTTACAGCTTGCTTAAATCGTCTCTTAGAAGTATCTGAATATTTCTGTGACAATAGAGTGTGCATCATAGAGGTCTCACAATGACACCTGAAATACCTTTATTTTAAGAGTTCATCCACTTTGTCTCTCTTATTTCAGGGAGCATCACATATAAACAGATTACTAATAAGATAATTTGTTAATGCAAAGATGGTATTAATAGAATCATCCTACTGTCTAAATGTGACAGCTGTGTCGAGTGTAGCCCTTGGCCTTTCAGATTATAATAGATGTGTTCCTCTTTATTAACCTGCGGTTTTGGAAAAAGCACAACACGGAAGAGCAGTTCCCTGTTTGCCTTGCAAATGTGTTTCTGAATTGTTTGACCCATTACTATGGTTAATAAGCTACTTAACATTTTGATGCTAAAGATTAGTGGCAACTTCCAGCTTCTGTACTTTTCTGTTGCAACAGAATTATGAATTGTTAAAGATTTTTCCTCCTGAACCTGAAACCTGAGAAGCACATTATTGCAACAGAAGCATATATAAAACTTTCTTTTCTTTTTGTCTTCATTATAAAACAACATATTTATTTATTTTCTTTCTCAAAAATAAGACCAATTTATACATTCCTAAATTCATAGATTATTAAGTGTACTCCTGTAGGGACATGATAAAAACATGCATGCAATTTAAATTCCAAATCTTTATCCAGAAGTAATGAGTGTGTTCCTACAAGTCTGTGGCAATAGCAGTTTCAGTAAAAAGCAAAACGAAACTTGGATTCTTCAGTTTGATTAACCAGTTCCCTCATGAAGGCTCCATCATTATTTTTTTGTTTTGCAACTGAAAATAAATTTATATGTAATATATTCAGATCACATTTTCCCCTCCAGCTCTTTCCAGATCTTCACCAACTTACCAGCTTCACCATGTCTTTCCTACTCTCGATCGAAGGAAATAAAGCAAATGTGCAAACAAAGCAAAATAAAATGAAAAACCAGAGTAAGACAATAGGAAAAAAAATAGACCCTGAGGGGAAAACACAAGAAATATAGACAATCACAAAGACAAATGCATTTGCTCAAATAAACATTCCATAAAAACATGAAATATAAATCATAATATCATAGAATCGTTAAGGTTAGAAAAAGTCCAGACAAAGAATTATGAATCAAAAAACCTCAAAGGATACTGAGTTAATTTTATGTTGGTATCTACTACTAAACTTAGAGTTTGACCTTAATTGCGGCTTTTATACCCAGTGAAACTCCTTTAAAGAAACTTATTCTTTCTGTGTGATTGGTTGCAAATTGGTGAATACTTATGGATTAAGGGTGGAAATCTGTGTCTACTCCCCGTCTCAATACTGGGACACAGTCTGACTTAGACCTGAGTGGGTCCTGTGCTTGCTGTCACAGTCTCATGTTTGCATCAGCCCTGCCATATCCAGGAGGCCTTGTTCCCTTGATTTCTTCCAACCCCACTGGCTCTTGCAACATTTTTGAAACCTCTTCTAAAAAGCTCTCTGAGCCCTGAGAGGAAGGATTTCTAGGTGACATCCCATTTAATACTGAGTTTTCCAAGGTCTCTGGATATTGACGCATTGTTTGGCTGTAGGTCTCTGTATTTGTTCTTATGTATTGCAGTAGGAAACTTCTCTCATGATGACTGAGAAAGTTAATAAGTATAACAAAATGCCATTAGGATTCATTTAATTGCTGTGTTCCTATAGCAATTGTATTTTGTTTTTCTCATCTAGTATCAGGTTCTTGGCTACCCAAGCAGTGTTAGACAGGGTCTCCATATCATGGAGTGGGCCATAAATAAAACCAAAAGTGGTTGGTTATTCCCACAATGTCTGTGCCAAAATTGCACCAACTGATCAAGCAGGCAAGTCACCATTATAAATTTAAGGTTTTGTAGCAGAGTTGGTGACTACTGTTCTCCTCTGGTAGTATGCATAATATCTTCCAGTACTGTAAATACTAGTGCATATGGCAGAAGACTGAAGATAGTCACTAACTACATTTCTGTGTTCAGTGAGTTCTGTGGATGCTGTCTTCATCAAGAGGATCTCAAACTATACTATATGAGTCTAAGAAAAAAGAAATTAAGCTGAGATATTAATAATATAATATAAATCTGTCTCACAAATATGTTGTTGAGTTTCTAGTTTTTTTTAATGGCATACTAGTTCTATCTTTAATCTGTCTTTCAATTGTTTATATCCATTAAACACTATTAATTCATTTTACATGCTAATTTATGATATCTCTTATAATTTAAAATCAGTTGAAAATCAAAGAATAGTGTGTACTAACTACAAAATGTTAGTTTTACCTGAATTTTAACCTCTTGGTAACTCCTCAAATGTCTCTTTGTTTTCATCATAGAACATAAACAAATACAATAATTATTAAATCAGAAGTAAATAAATTAGGAATAGCAAAGTAATTTGCCACATACTATAAACACTGTGGAAAAATAAAATCAATGAACTAGTACAAGCTGGGGAGATGACTTAGCAGTTAAAAGCAATTGCTTCTCTTCCAGAAGATTGGAATACATTTCCCAGATTGCCGGTAGGCTCTAATGCTAGGGGATCTGATGTCTTATTCTGGTCTCTGCAGTCAAATGTACACATATGAAGATAAACACAATCACAGAGATATATGATAATAAATAAAACCAAAAATAAATCAAAAGCTATAACCACTTGTGTTCTAATGTTTTAGAAAATTATGAATGAGAATTATGAAAATTAAAGATTTATTTGGTAATTGGTAAGACATATTCAAGAAAAATTCAAACCAGATTTGAAGGTGAAGATGAATGATGGAGGAAGGTCATTGGCTAATAAAGAAACTGCCTTGGCTCATTTTATTGGTTAGAACATAGGTGGGTGGAATAAACAGAACAGAATGCAGGGAGGAAGAGGAAGTGAGCTCAGACTCGATAGCTCTGCTCTCTGAGGCACATACGATGAAACTCCAACCCAGGATGGACATAGGCTAGAATCTTCCCGGTAAGTGCACCTTGGGGTGCTACACACATTATTAGAAATGGGCTAGTCCAGGTGCGAGAGTTAGTCGAGAAGAGGCTAGATATAATTTAAATGAATACAGTTTGTGTGTTGGTATTTCTGGTGTAAAGCTAGCCGTGCGGGAGCCGGGCAGGATGAAAAACAGGCCCGCAGCTCCTACAACAGATGCATTATATCTTAAAATTATTTGAGTATATATGATTGACAAACTTAGATGATGCTACAAATTTTGACTTATTTTATTCTTAACAATATTTCTAGCAGAAAATACCCTTTATTATTCTTACTAGACACATGCGAAACAGCAACTCTCAGGTATGTGATTACTTCTGAACTTTATGTAGATTAAGATAATGAGCAGACATAGAAATGATCTCAATCAAGGCCCTACTATAAGCTTTGAATTAAATTTTAACAAATGAACATATGCAAGCCTTAGGAAATTCTAGACAGGGAAATTTCTAAAGATTGGAAGAAATTCCTCATAATACTATCTAGTCCTGGTTTTCTGTTTACATTCTACAAAGTTAATTCTACCCCAAAACAAATCATATAAGCGTTTTGCAATGTGGGGGCAGAGAAAACTCAGTGCTTTTCTTGGTTTACTTTTAGTTAGCGTCTAAATATAACTGACTCACTGAAAGACAGTTTCCAAGTCCTTATCTACATAAAGGTCAGAAATTTCTTGTCACCTAGTTGGTAAAATCATCATTGCCATCCTACTCCTTTAACTAGTGACATACCAGGAATCACCTCATTAGAATAAATTTAGATATGGTCCCAGACACTCCAAGAATTTACATTCTTATCAGGAATCAGATTCAAGTATGATAATATTCTTGTTACATAAATATCTGTCTCTGACTCTCTGTGTGTCTCTACCTCTCTCCATGTCTCTGTTCTCTCTCTCTCTCTCTCTCTCTCTCTCTCTCTCTCTCTCTCTCTCTCTCTCTCTCTTCCCCCCTCTGTCTCTGTGTTGTCCTTTTCCCCAACTGAATCAAATTTGAAGGCTTAAGGCAGCATCTTATTGTTTCTCTGAATTCCTGCTGTGAATCGAGCCTTGTATTTCCACCAGCATGTTAGAATGACTGACTATGACGAGAGATTATCAAAGACATGGTTCCACCTGTGTTGCCAGTTGAACAAAATTGGGTTTCCAACAAACTATTCTGAAGACACTGGAATATATAGAACTCTTATGCATCACTTTGTATGGTGAAAAAGAACTCGGTTCTTCAACTAATCTTTCAATTACGTGTTTTTAGAACAAACATTTGAAGAGGTACATCATACATTTGAAAATCTGTCATGATGCTGCCTCACCCACCTATAATGCTGTAAGAATAATCAATGTCATCACTGTGCTGCCTTACATATTCTTGGTTTTTGCCTTAAGATTTATGAGTTAAATGCTATGTTGTTCTTTTAAATCAATCCTTTTTTGAGACACTTTTCATGCTGCCTTGCTTCACCATTTTTATCAATGTGAAGCATTTAGAATGCTTTGCACCCCAAAACCCTTAACATAAGTTAGAGTGACCTCTAATAGCAGGGAAGGAGGTATAGGTGTTATATGGACTCGAAGACAGGATAGGGATGGGGCAATGACTAGGGAACCAAGATGTAAACTTCCAAGATACATAACTTTTTCCTCACTTTCCTTACTTAAGACAAAAACCTGGCAGTTAAAAGTTACATATCTGGTGGACTATTTACTACTGACAGTGGTTTTTCTACCGATGAATTGGCTCAACAAGTTCAAAGACCAATAAGAATACACTTATACAATACTTCTGGGCTAATTAGCCATCCTTTCTTCACATTGACCAACTTTAGATCATAGGAGGAAGAATCCTTAAAAACTTTAAACACTTCTGGCCTTCATAAAGAAACTGAATTTTGACTTCCTGGGTTCTTCTGCTTGTAGAAAATCTTCAGTCCTGTGTGCTTTCTGTATATGTTTCCCAACCCCTAAGAAGAGCTTTTCTTCAACTGCTGAAAAAAAAATCTGTCATAATTATACAATTACTGAGTTTTATAATGAGAAGTAAATTTCAGTTTAGAATTGTCTTTTTTGAGTCAACTATGTTTCTGGAGTGTCATGTTTAAGTTTTCTCAAAGGAAGAGCTAAGATACTCATTGCCATTCTTCTTCCATCATCCTTGTTCAGTTGTAGTATGACAATAATATTTGTGAGATATTGCAGGTATAGCTTCTGGTGTTAGTAGGAGACACAATATCACATCACATCCTCCAACCCTCTGACTCTTACAATCTTTCCCTTTTTCTGCAGCAGTGTTTTCTGAGCCTTAGGCATGAATGTGTTTGTGTGATGTATCCACTGCACAACGCTATACAACTCTTCATTTTGATTGTTATGTTTTTCTGTAGTAGTCTTCATTTGTTGAAAAGACATGTTCCCTTGATGAGGTATGAAAGCGACATTCATCTATGAGTATAAGCCAGGTGTTTATAGGTTTTCATTAAGGATTATGCTTGCTTGTTTGTTGCAGAGAGAAGTTTCACCAATGCTGGATAAAGACTAAAATTACTTGTGTCTATCAGGAGAAACATATTATGCTGGTTTAGTAAATCTGTGTGTGTATATTTTTCTCCAATAACCATGATTTTGCAAGTGTTTCTATGTTTGTTTATAGTTATGATATTAAAATTTCACCATATTATTTCCATGATAGCTTTTACAACATGTCCTTGATGTCTCAATATAGAAGAAAATCAGAGATATTGAAAGATAAATCAGAAGGTTTCTAGAGTGCTTAATTTAATATCTCCAATTTACATGTAAGAAAACTTCCACTTTGAGGAAGGAAGATGATCATTTTTGATCATATGATCTAATATTCTTTAGGTTTATATCATTACTTGAATGTATATCTAAGTCTTCAAATTTTCAAATTAATGCTTTTAAAACATCCATTTTTCATGTGCCTGTATTTTCTTGTTTGCTTTTATGTGTACCATATGTGTGCAGATGCTTACATAGGGTGTTGGAGGGTCTCAGAATCCTCAAAATTAAGTAATTGTAAGACATCCGATGTGAGTTCTAGGGATAAAGACTTTGTCCTATGCCACAGCAATGTTTGCTCTTAGGTACTGAACCACCACTCCAACCTTAAATCTTAGTATTTGTTTTCTCTTTTCAATACCTTGACACATGTTACTTTATAAATACTAGGTCATCTTGATTAATAATCACTTAGAATGTACTATTGTATATTCTGCAAGATTAATGGCACAGACATCACAAAATTTCATTGTATATATGGCTGTTACATAATTTATTTAACAGAATATTTCCATTTGTATAATATTTTTATACAAGAAGATCGATTGGCACTGTGTTCATGTATTTATTACTGCTAACACACTTAATGCTTGACATTTTTCATAGGAACATACATCACCTTTAAAAGAACCTCAAATATGGAATTTTGTAATTCTTTTATTTTTGCCTGTATTCAATAGAATACTTTTGAATATAGTTTATAAGGTGGCATATAAACAATGGATGAGAAATTTAGAATATCCCCAGGTAATCTATTACCATAAGTTGACTATTAAAGTGATTTATCAAGCAAGTGAGGAAGATAAAATGCTAATATCTTATAAGAATTTTCCAACATTGCTTTTTTTGAGAAATATGTATGCTTTATTTTAGTGATTATGAGAACCACACCAAAAGTTTTCCATTTTAACTACATTGTTGCCATCTTTATGGATGTTCTGGAAGTGTGAGTAACAGCACTCTATACTTACATTTGTCATCATTATTTCTTACCCATTACTGAGAAAGATGAATTAATAAGAAGATAGTATTTGTTACTGATTGTTACAGACATGAAGATTATGAGGTCTTTCCACTCAACATAAAGAATAAGTTCTTTCTGTTTTCTGTTACATATATAATTGATATCTGAGAAACTTTTAAAATAATAATGAACTATAAAGGAAAATGTCTGTGACATTTATAATAGGCTGTGCTTGTATCACCTGTACTGTCTGCTTGTTGATATTACTGACAAGCTGAGAAATAGAAGAGTTTCCATCTTTTCATTCCTTAAATATTTTGTTTGAAAAGAGAATCGATTCATGGTTCATTTATAAGAATGTAGTTGGGGCTAATTTACAACATAGCAGGAAATATCTGGTTATTTGTTCATAAGTAGTTATAAACCAACATAAAGTGTATTGATTATACACTTCTATATGTATCAATTTATCTTCTTGAGATTAAGCAATGTCCTCAGTATTCTTTGAGCACACACTTGTTTCTTTGGATAAAACTGTACCTTATTCCATTTCTCTCTTCTCTTGTAAAATTGTGAGAATCTAATTAAATTATTCAACTTCATTCTAAGCCAAGTTAAAATCTTCAGCATGTCATTACTCCTGAATGTTTGTTCCTCTTCGATAGAAGGTAGTTGTAAATGTATCTGTGATTCACTCATCATTTATTACACAGAGCTAAATTAAGAATTTTTCATTTGTTCGCATTGCCGTCTGTCCATGCTATAGAGTAATCATGGGCACATTAATTTTTTGGTTGGCTTTGTCCATTACTATATGATAAACATAGGTTGAAAACATATAGAGACATTCATCATTGGTCTTTACACTTGTGTTGCTGTTGAAATCTTGAAACATGACATCAGGGATAATCTGTTGTATGATGAAGGACTAGAACTTCTCTTATGCAAGGCTGTGATCAACCAGTAGTCCTCTCCTACAAACCAACTTAGTGACTGAAGAAACACAGTACAAGAGGGTGTAGGTAGACCAGATATGAAACTAAACACACTGATGCAGGAAAGTTCGTCATGCCATTGAGATATATGCTAATGGTTATTCAATATGAATTTTAGAATCTTAACACACTAACACCCCCTGACCATCCCTAATTGTTAGTAGAAACTTTAACTGTTTTTGTCTTTTATAATTCTTCAGAATAGGGCTGGGCACATCATAGATTTAAAAATAATTTTAGTGAATAGATACTAAATAAAATATGAGTGTCATCTGTTACAGTAGAATGAGTGATTAATAACTTTTGCTGTGCACAGATAATTTATTCTCAATTAAATGTAGAAACACCGCCAGAGACAATATTGTGGCTATTCATAGTAAGCTAATTTTAATAGTGTCCATTTCTCATTTTTTTCATAATCATGACAGGATGGGAAGCAAGCACAAATGGGGCTTTCCTTTTCCATTGATGCGAAAGTGCAATATATACCTCTAATAACTGCATTAGTGGTGAATATATGGGTGAATAAGGAGGCTATTTTAAATTTGATTGTAGTATATTTCTAAATATCTGAACAATACTTGACAGTTTCTCAGTGGAAAAAATTCCAAGAAGTTTGCATATAGGAAGTATAAAATACTAATATTAATCTCTTGATTTCTATCAGTTTTATATTAATATTGCAGCCATGAAAATGTGCAATTTGACAGAATATATAGGTCAGTGAAAATGAATACTGAGAAGAGTTTAAAATATGTTGCATATACTCTGTGTATCTCAACAATGTTATGTGTTATATCTGTATCTCATATTATCACTCTATGTATGGAGTAGAGGCATATGAAAAGACTATAAGTTATTATTAAAATAAGCATAGGACCAAACTATTCCTTCTGAATGTGGTTTACAGTTGCATGGCTGGGGCAGACTGCCTGGCCACTGGCAGTGGTACCAGGATACATCCCTACTACATATTCTGGCTTTTTGGTAACCTACTTACTTTGGATGGATACCTTGCTCAGCCTAAATATAATAGCGAGGGACTTGGACTTCCCCAAAGCAATGTGCCTTACCCTCTCTGAGGATTGGATGGGGGTGGAACGTGGGTATGTGGAGGGGATGGGAGGAGGGGAGGGAATGAGAACTTGCATTGGTATGTATAATGAAAAAAGATAGGTTGTTCTCTTTTAAAAATATATAAAGAAATAAAGAAAAATAAATAAATAAAATACAAAAAAGACAAGAATAAGCAATACACAGGAGAAAATGAACGTTTTTTTTTTTTGACAATAGCCCCAAGCAGGAATGAAGGTGTGAAGATTAGTGTTGTGTCAACTTATTAGAATCCAGAACCATATGGGGGATTGGCCTCTGTCAGTGCCTTTAGTGGATTATGTGACTGCATAAATTTAAATAAGAACTACTCAGTGTGTGTGTGTGTGTGTGTGTGTGTGTGTGTGTGTGTGTGTGTGTGTGAAGCCATTCTCTGGCTAGGACCACAGACTGTGTATATGGAGAATTGGATTAGCAGAGCAGCAGCATTCTCTCATTGTTCTGTAATAACAACAGCAGAGTCAGTTTATGGCCACATCGTCTTTGCAACCATGATGCCTTTGAGCTTTTGAACTGTGGGGTAGAACAAAAGTGTTTGACCTTTTATTTTATTTTGTCAGCAAAGTTATTTTAGCAACAGAAAAATAGAACCTAGACATGGGTCACGTGGGCTTCTTCTTTATGTTTTCCCAAACTAAGGACTGGGATAACATAGAGATGAGAGGAAAGGGGGGTTCAAGGCATAATTGTTAGCTCTTCCATCTCTCTCAGCCATAAGTGAACTTTCTTTCTCATACTCAATATAAGTCCTTTGCCGTGGGTATCTCCATTCCAGTTCTGATTTTTTCTCTTCTCTATCATGATACAATCATTCATATCTGTTCTCTTAGGTAGTGTTCTTTCAAAGACTAAACATGTGCCCACTGTGAGCTAATCTACTCTGGTTCTCCATCACACTTGCCTAGCCCAACCATATGCCTTCTCTTTCCTGTAAATTGTTATCCTATGCAAGTCTTTTTTTTTTTTTTTTTGGTTTTTTGAGACAGAGTTTCTCTGTGGCTTTGAAGCCTGTCCTGGAACTAGCTCTTGTAGACCAGGTGGGTCTCGAACTCACAGAGATCTGCCTGCCTCTGCCTCCCAAGTGCTGGGATTAAAGGAGTGTGCCACCACTGCCCGGCCTTTTGCAAGTACTTTAACTCTTGTGCCCCTTAGCTCTAGCTGTCAAATTCTGGGGCAATGAATGTTCTAGTTTTGATTTGAAAGAAAATCTCTGAGTAAACTTTATTTAAAATGGTCCAATTTGGGCTGGAGATATGATTCCGAGGTTACAAATACTTGTTCTTAAAGAGAACTGACCAGGTTTTGGTTTTCGGTAACCATACGGTAACTGGCAACCATTCATAACTTCAGTTCCAGGGAGATCTACTATCTTCTTCTGACCTCTGCAGGCACCAGGCACACAAGTGTTTAACATACAGTCATTCAAGCAAAACACTCATATACATAAAATAAATATTTTAAATGTACCCCTTTTATTTTTTGGTAAGGTTAGTACACATGCATAAGAATATCTCTGCTAGTTAACTTTGAAAATAGGATTTCATCCATCTTATATGCTTTGCTTTTTGAAATTATGCCAGAAACCAGTATTCTTCCACTACATAGTTAAGTAGATTTCCAAGAAAGATAGGTTCCACTCTACAAATATCACCCTCAACCATACCACAATTAAATAAAGTCCTTATAGAACTAAATAGCCAATCTAGTATTTAAAGTCAAAGATTTTTAATTTACATATAGAGCTCTTTCTGTAAGGGAAAAGGATCTGCAAATGTATACTTTGTAAGAGTTTAAGTAAGAATACTTCTTTGAGAAATGATAAAAAGTAAGAGGATGCAAATTTACTTGAGGTCATATACCAAAACTAAAATGGATGAAATCAGTATAGAAATAAGTCCAAGAAGCAAATCTACTAACCTTGACTTAAAATCCCAGGAGAATCCAGAAAGCAAGGGTATACAATGATTTTGAAGGAATTACAATGTAGCAGTATAGAACAATTATAATTAATATTGAATAATTAAAAATATGACACATTAATTGTTAACCATGTCTTTTACCATTGTAAATGCATGCTCATATTACCTTTTCTACACGGAGAAAAGATGTTATTGATAGAATGACTATGGAACAAGCATTAATATTGAGTGTGGAAGAGAGCCAATTTCAGGAAGCATTCCTCAAACCTGATTCTGAGAGCCCATTATCACGTTATAACTGTCCACTGGAGTAAGAGTCTGACTTTCTTTAGAACAGCTAAAGCTGATTTTCAGGTGACCGGATAATAGATTATTTTGTCCACTGTAATTCAGAGTATTCAATAAACATAAGTGGCAGGGAAAGTTTACATAATGATATCAAGAGTAATTGACATCTTGGTGCATTTTTACGCACAGTATTATTTGCGCCTGCATCATAATGAAGTAAACACGATTCCTTTCCCTTCAAAGTGATGAAGAACGTGAACAACAAAGCAAAAAGAAAGAAAAGGAACAGCAGCAGGAATCACAGTTCTGTTTTTCTCTGTGGCGCATTTGTACTACAGGCTCAGCTGCTGCTGCAGGCAAAGAAAATCCTATTACAAATGCACACAAACTCATTTCCCAGACAAATAATATTTTCATTAATTTCATAGAAGTTAAGGAATAAATCATACTGTATTAGATCCTGTAAAACCTCAGACAAGGAAAAGTGACCTCCTTACACACCACATCAAATCACCAACCACAGCAAATGTGTGCCACGCACAAATCCACATTTTTATAGATTATAATTTCCCCATTCCTTTATGAAAGTTATATTGCTTCTCAACTCATCCAATGATTTATAATTCTTACACTGTACTGTTTTATAAGCTGGAGGAAACTGGAGGATAGAACAATGTTAACTATAACTTTTACCTAAGTTTTATTTTGTTTGCTAACATAATGACTTACTATGGAATTTGAAACATTTCTTCTGAAAGGAAATGGGTTTTTCAAGAAAAGAACTATATTAATGGGGATTATATGCATAACAATAACACGAAAATATATCAAGTGATTTATTTTTATTTGAAAAGACCATTTGTGTGCCTGAAAGGTGATGCTTCTTTGATTTCCCTCTCTGCTTCCTTATCCTTAGTGTATAGGAAGGCAACTGATTTTTTGGAGTTGATCTTGTATCCTGCCACATTACTAAAGCTGTTTATCAGCTGTAGGAGTTCTTTGGTGGAGTTTTTGGGGTCACTTATGTATACTATCATATCATCTGCAAATAACGAAAGCTTAAATTCTTCCTTTCCAATAAGAATCCCCTTGATCCCCTTATGTTGTCTCATTGCTATTGCTAGAACTTCAATCACTATATTGAAGAGGTATGGAGACAGTGGACATCCTTGTCGTGTTCCTGATTGAGACAATGGGGATGTTCTATCGGGAAACCACTAAGGCCCGCTGGCCTGGGTCTGAAAAAGCATGGGGTAAAACCGGACTTGCTGAACATAGCAGACAATGAGGACTACTGAGAACTCAAGAACAATGGCAATGTTTTTTTATCCTACTGCACGTACTGGCTTTGGGGGAGCCTAGGCAGTTTGGATTCTCAACTTAATAGACCTGGATGGAGGTGGGTGGTCCTTGGACTTCCCACAGGTCAGGGAACCTGATTGCTCTTCGAGCTGATGAGGGAGGGGGCTTGACCGGGGGAGGGGGAGGGAAATGGGATGCGGTGGTGGGAAGGAGGCAGAAATCTTTAATAAATAAATAAATTTAAAAAAATAAATAAATAAAAATAAAAAGGACAAAAAAAGAAAAGACCGTGTGTGTGTGTGTGTGTGTGTGTGTGTGTGTGTGTGTGTGTTTATGTGAATGTGCAGCAGTTTGTTTCAGATACTTAAAGAGGGTTTTGAGTTTAATGGAGCAAGCACAGACAGTTATGAGCTGTCTGGCACGGGTTTTGGGAACCATACTTATCTGCAATAGCAGTAAGTGCACTCAAGCCCTGAGCCACCTCTCTAGCTCTGCGGGAGATTTACTGACTACATGATTATTGAAACTGAGAAGCCAGACCCGGGATATAGCTGTTTGAGGCAGGAGACCTAAGAGGGTTTACAGTTCATAAATGAAGGGTCCAAAACCAACAGACTGATGATCAGTCCCTACCAAGTCTAAAGGCACTAGATTCTAAGTATTTAGTTTAAATACAGTTTAAATTACAGAACCAAGTTCATCTTTTGGGGGAACAAAGTAATAATCAGCTTAACTCAATTCAGCAGATTAGAATAAGATTCTGTACCAAAAACGTCATGAAAGATATGCCCAAAAATAAATGTTTTGCAAGTTATCCAGGCATCATTCAGCTTAGTCAAGTTGTCAGATAAAAATAATCATTATTAGAGCTTAAATATTGGCCTTTGGCAAGCCACATAAAAATTTTCAATCCTTCTTTGTTAACAGAAAGAAACAGAAAAGAGAAAAATAATTGCAAATGTTGATAGATATTTATCATAACATGTATTGAAATGATTCTTACTTATCTAATATGTTTTATTTTATTTTGATCTTGTGAAATGGCCAGTGGAATCATTTGTTCAGAATGAAAAGGTAAGGAGAAGAGATATTGAAAGTTTTATGATAGATAAAGGGGACTTATTATTTGTTGTAAAAAGTAGAAAATGAAGCAACAAAATAAAATTGTTGAGTGACATTGAAAGTTTAATAGAATATTACCAGCAACAGTTTTTTATAACAGTTTTTTTGCGTAAATTTTTATTTATCAGAGAATTAAGTTTTCATGTTTGTATTTGGAGTTCTTGCCTATTTTATATGATTTGACTTTTTTTTTTTTTTTTACTTTTTTTTTTTTTTTTGATTTTTTATTTATTTATTTATTAAAGATTTCTGTCTCTTCCCCGCCACCGCCTCCCATTTCCCTCCCCCTCCCCCAATTAAGTCTCCCCCCCAGCCCGAAAAGCAATCAGGGTTCCCTGTCCAGTGGGAAGTCCAAGGAACCCCCACCTCCATCCAGGTCTAGTAAGTTGAGCATCCAAACTGCCTAGGCTCCCACAAAGCCAGTGCGTGCAGTAGGATCAGAAACCCATTGCCATTGTTCTTGAGTTGTCAGTAGTCCTCATTGTCCGCTATGTTCAGAGAGTCCGGTTTTATCCCAGGCTTTTCCAGACCCAGGCCAGCTGGCCTTGGTGAGTTCCCAATAGAACATCCCCATTGTCTCAATGTGTGGGCTGGTAATATTCTAACACATGTCTCTTATGGTCACAAACAGTTACAGAGTAGAGCATGACTCACAAACCTCCTTTTGTTATAACGTTGGAACTAATTGATGTTTATCATAGGTTAAAATGAAAAATAAATACTGTCTTAATTAAGAGCTTTCGTGTATGTGAAAATCTTATACAATCAAGCAATTTTAGAAAAATCAATGATGCTAAATTTGAATCAGAAGCATTAACATTAGATCATGACTTATAACATATGAGTGACGACTCTCCATGGGAAAGGTGTAAGAAATAAAATCGGATGATTCACTTTCAAAATAAAAGCTCCTTGACTGAACGTAGAGCCAGCTACCGAAAAAAAAAAAAAAAAAAAAAAAAAAAAAAAAAAAAAAAGAAAGTTTAATAGAGGTGTTGCTAATTTGCATGGTTAAATATGTTCAATTAATTAAATATGTTTTCTCTTTCAGAATTACTCAGAAATGTAATGAACAATAAAAAGTAGACATTGCATGATTAGAAATCACTGCTTTGCTATGTGGTATAGCAAATGAGACAAAAGATATAAGATGTACACAACACAATGATTAACTTTGCTATGCTATGTCAACAGAACCGTGAAGAGATCAGTTGATAAAATAGTGATCTGTAAATTTGCTTTATGCTTGGAACAGAGAGAAGTTCAAAATGAAAGTGTGAAAAGACAAGAAAGCTAGTAACAAAGTAAAATGTTGAATTAATAGATATTTTTAAGTGGACATTATAAAACTGGACCCATGTATTGAACTGTAGTATAAAAACAAAATGAATCATAGAAGTAGTATTAATTTATCTCCAATCAAATAAGTTTTAATCATGGGGAAAATATACTATCTGACTAAAATGTTAAACAAATTGAGGGTATTTTTTGAGTTTTGATAGCATGTCTGTTATATGGGAAGCCAACCACTTATCATTGTGACCTGATGTTGTCTTCTACAAATTTGTTATGCTGGAACACGTGCTATTTTTGGTCTATTGGTTGCACATACCTGCTAAGTAAAAATTATTTACTTTGTCATGTTTCATTAACCATTACTAGCCACTGAAAAATTTAGGAATTTCAATATTTTCCCTTAGAATTTGATTGTTTACACCAAAAAAAGAAGTAGGGTAGGGTTAGAATAGAGATAAGTAGGGGTTTTCTCTCAGGTCATGTAGCTCCTAAATAAACTAGAAATTGAAGATTATATTCTCTTAATCCAAATCATTGCCCCTTTTGCTGTATCAACAAGAGCTATAGCTAAACACTCAACAAAAGCAACAAAGAATTCACAATTCATGTACAGGGTTTAAGAAGCAAAGTCAAGATTTATGTTAGATAAGCATCTCTACCAGCTGTCTCTAAATGAAGAGGCTAAACACAGGAAACAGTTTGCTTAGAGTTTCCATTTTGGTTACTGGAAACATATTGCAAGGAATGTCTGAACCTCAGTTAAAAACAGTTTAGTTGGTGGCAAAGACTAACTCTTCCCCGCGGGGGGAACAATCTAAACAAGTACCAGACATTTCTTCAGTTTTCAATCAACTTTGTTACACATTTAAAATACAGTTAAAATACAACAGCGAAACTGGAAACACGATGGTGAAATGCAAGCATAGAGGCAGGACTGCTTTGCCACCAGGAAAGGAAGCAGATGGAGATTCATGTAACTAGGAGAAATCAGAGCCAGCCCGAGAAATTAAAAGCGACAGCATGGTGAGAGCAGCTCCCGCGAAAAACAAGGAGAGTGCTGAGCTCCACCAGTGCAGAAGCAAGACATTAGAGATCAGCCATGGGGATAACACTCTCTAACACTTTTAGACCGCAGAGACAGAGACAGATGCCAAGCAGAGCTGCTGAATGAGTGTTCTGTGACACTTGTACATTTTTGGAACTAAGGTTCTTATCTCCCGGCTACTCAATGAATGATGTTCGAAGCATAATCTATTATAACTTTTTGCTACATTAAAAAGCATATTAGCAGATGCACATGACCTTGTGGACTTTTTTTCTGTGTGCACATTTTCCCAAGTAGTCAAATTAATTAAATCATTTTGCTTGGAATATTACACATATGTCAACTGGTAATTTGCATAAAATTAACTCAAGAACAAAAACACACTTATAGAAAGGTTTTTTTTAAAATAATTTTTAATCCTTAGTCTCATGAACTACCATTCAAGAAATTGAAATGACAAAATCAAACTGGCACAACAGACTGAAGATATCAACACCTAGTCAGGACCACAAACAATATTGTCATTATAGAGTCCTTCTAGAAGAGAAGTACATTCTCTACCTTAGACCATGTAGTGAAAAATTTAGAAGTTTCCTATAAAATAAGTGTAGATAACAACTACATATAGACAGAATATAATGTAAGAAGATTTCCATTCTTTTCCAAATAATTTGGATTACATTAGTGATGATTTTGCTGTTAACTTCACTTACTAGAAAATTAAAATACTTCTTCACACTATGAACACACATATGCACACATAAAACCAGGGCAATAGTGTCTTGCTATAATAGCTAACGTCTATTCTTTTTTCTGTTGTTTCATAAATTTAATTTTCAAGTGTAACAATTTTTACAATTTTTTTATTGAAAATAGATTCTTCACCACAGGTCATGCTAGTGTCTTTGATAGGTGTTGCTTCTCAAGGTGATGTCAATGTGCTGTTCATGGCCTGTGTTGGTGCTTAAGGCCAAGTGAATGTCCACACAGGTGTCCATGACCCTACTGCAGACCCTATTGCAATGGGGGTGGACTATGTTGGTTTCTATGGCCCAAGTTACCTCCAAAAGTCGTAGGGATGTCCATAGTCTGTGCTGCCACCTAAAGCCATGCTGATGTCCATGTTGCTTCTATCCATTGTTGATGTTCTTGACCTGTACTAGCACCCGAGGCCATGTTGATATCTGCTGTCTCTGGTGCCACTTGAGAAGCTTGTTGGTCTCTACATTTCTGCTTTGGCTGGGGGATGTGTGATTTCATTGGCCAGTGACACTCCTGAAGGGCAAATGGATATCCTTTGTCTGACATGTTACCTGAAATGATGTTGCTGTTCGTGGGCCTTACTGCCCCTTTAGGATATGTTGATATGCATGACCATTATTGTCACTTGAGGTCGTGTTGATGACTGTTATATTTGCTGCCAATGAGGGCTTATTGATGTCCACGGCCCATACTATCACTAGGATGGTCCATTTTGTGGCAAAAGTCTGTGTTGATGTCCTTGGTTGATGCTTTCACTGAATGCTATAGGAATGTCCATATTCTATGATGTCACACAAAGCCATATTGATGTCTTTAAACCATGCTGCAGCCATGAACCACGTGGAAACCCATGATCCATTTTTTCTGATGATTAAAAAGGGTAAAGATATTTCATTTACAGTGACATAGATGACTGCAGGCTCAGTTGAAAATAAGTGACATAGAAGGCTTCTTAAACAACCACCTTCCCCTAAAAATAAGAAAAAGTCTGAATAGGGAGTCATTGAAGATAATGCTCAAAAATTGTGATAGATATATTTACGAGAGCTTTTCACGGTTGATGGTTTCTAATAGGGATGGGGAGGGGAAAAAACTAAGTTATCCTTAAGGGGCAGGCTACTGGAAGTTTGACCATGTTCCATTGGGCAACACAAATTGGATTTGATATTTCTTTTTTTTTTTTCCATTTTTCTTCTTCCTTCTTCTTTTGTTTTGGAGGAGGCCACAAGGTTGTGGGGCAGACATGGGAGGAGTTGGAAGTAAATGTTATGGAGTGCCTTATGTGAAATTTCCAAATAATCAAGAAAAATATTATGATATCAAATAATTCTTCTCTCTTATAATACATCCCAACTACAGTTTTCACTCCTGACACTCCTCACACATCTCCCTTACCTTCATTCTCCTTCTTTCAGATTCATTTCCCCTCCTTTTCCACATCAGAAAATAGCATGACTACCTGTTTGCCCTGAAAACAGGGCAAAACAAGATAAAAAGAGATTTATTCCTTTATACTAATTAACTTAGGGTTAACTAAGACATAGTACAATTTTATATTTACAACTAATAAATAATCAAATTTAAACTTTGTTCAGGCCAAGAGAGGGACAGAAAATCTGAAATCATTCACATTGATTTTGTTTCTCTTTAAGACTTATTCTTTTTATATAAGAACAAATCACACTAGAAGAGCAATCACATTTCTTTGACTTTAATCTTTTCCTTTCTTTTGGTTATTTACAATGAACCATATCTTATCTTTCTTTGGAGAGAAAAGGAGATAATAATATTTGAGTTCTGAATTTCTGTTTGGTTTTATTGTATCTATGTGAATATGAATATATACTAAAAGCCACCATCATTCTTTTATTAAATCTTCTCACTAAAAGAAGATTGCCTCTTTTATTGTTAAACTATTTTTTTCAAGTTTATTAAAGTAATTTTAAGTTTATAAATATAACCTATCCTTTATCACAAACTTTTCCTCAACCATAAAATTCATCTTAATATAGTAAATAAATTAATCTCTAGTTATAAGAATAGCATGTTTCTAAAAATATCCATTCATTTACATTGTGTACAATGAAGCTAATGTGATAACAGGTCTGTAAAATATTTAAGTGAAATAAATTGTATGCCAATGGTAAACATTTTGGATAACTAAAATGTATCTGTTCTGCAAAAATAATGGAATGAATAATTTTCTTGTTTAATGTTCTTTTAAAATTTAGGAAAATATTGGTAATATAATATTGTGCTATTTCTGCTTAAATTATTTTATTTACTGAATAATTTTTCTGAACTTTTCAGACATTTATAAAAAAATTTGGTCTTACTTTTCAATGAATAATATTAATTTTTATATCACAAACTAATATAGCTTAAAATTTAGACTACAATAGGTCAAGAATCATTTTGAGATGATTTTATATCTACATGTGATAATATATTTTACACATTGCAATAAAAATCAAACTAGACATACTATATCCTTACATAGAAATATGAAATCAATTTACTTCTTTGAGATGCATTTTTTGTGTAAAAACAGTATTATAAAAGATAAATTTGACCCCATTCCTTAATAACTTTAAGATTAGAAGTCAAGCACTATCAGTTATTGTAAAAAGAAGTAAAAATATTGACAACTTTGTTGAGGGGGAAGAAAGACAGAATGGGAGGGCAATGAAGGAGAGATCTTGATAGAGAGGGTAATGGAAACATCCGATGCTAGCAAATCTCCAAGAATTCACAGCGAAGACACATCTAACACTGCTAGTAATAGTGGAGAGTTAGCTTGGACTGGCCTTCTCCTGTAATCAGATTGGGGAATACTCCCAATATCATCATGGAGTTTTCATTCAGCAACTGATGGAACCGGATGCAGAGATCCACCAAGCACCAGACTGAGCTCTGGGAATCCAGTTGAGGGAATATATGAGCAAGAGAGGTCAAGATCATGAGGGGGAAAAAAGTCTATCCCTGGTGCATGAGCTTGCTTACTGGAACCTATTCTCTATGGTGGGATATCATGTTTGTTGTTAATGCACTGCAGCTTTTGATAGCAGAAAGCCTGTTACAAACTATGTCCAATAACTCAATCTATGACTGCTTGACAATACTTAATGCTCACCTAGTGCTGCAAGTTCATTTCTTGCAGTAATGCGGGTCTTAAATCCCGAGGCTTTTAGGAAGATGGTTATGGTTACACTAGGGCCATCACCTGCTGCTGCCTAAATTGTCCTCTGACCCTGCTTCCTGCTTCACACCAGCAAGAGAAGCAAAAGTTTCCCAAGGCTAGAACTTGACAAACTTTCTTTGTGTCCTCATAATTTTTCACCCGAGTAGAGCAAAAGGCATAGCACTAACTACTATGTGGTAGCACTGGCAGGAAATTATAAAGAAGATGGGCAACTGTGGAGATCACCACATAACTGACATAAGAGGTAAAGATAAATTTAACAAATATGAACCAAAAAATGAGTTGGGAAGTGTTTACCTTTGGAATTCTTTTGAAAGTGTGGTGATTGGTTTCAAGTGCCTTAAGAACTGAGTCATCAAGAACAACTAGAAACATTTTAATGTGAGCCACATGAAAGATACATCACCAAGGCTATGTTCAGAATATCATTTGAATCTAAAGTATAAGCCATAGAAATGAATAAGGAAGGAAAGAAAGAATTAATGAAAGAAGGGAAAAAGAAAGCACAATATTACCTTAAATTTCAAAGCACATGCCGTCATAAACAAATGCAGTACACTCATATTGAGTCCAATAAGAAATCTGTTCGTTATCTCAAGATAAATGTGCTATAATTGAACCAGTGGGGATGAGTAGAAGGATTTATTATTGTTGTGGATCACTGTATTAAAAGGTAAGTAGGACAACTGATTGTATTTGTTCCATGGTAACATGAACAGTGAATTTTAATGCAATGAGAGCTAAAACTCATGGAAGAAGATTGCAGTTCAATATCAATTCAGCTATCTCCAAATCCTGTATCTCAGATATATGGTATCTTCAACAGTAAAATCTTACTGTCAAGTTGTGAGAGGCAATCAAAGGTATTGGCAATAACCTATATTCTTTTTGGGGGGAGGGGGGGTGGAGAAGTCTCTTGAAATGTCCTGAGCAATTACTTAAATGTAAATTTCTCTTTCCTTGCATGTTAAATAGTCTATGTCTCTTGGTTAGTGTTATTATTTACATGTCATTTCTCCATTAAAATGCATACATATTCATATATATAAAGTATGCAAATAATATAATGTTTTGATGTGGATTTGTTTTCCATATGTTTTGAATCTGTGTTGTCAGAGGCTGCTTTTTCATTCCCAGCTGCTTAGACCCAAAGTAACCACACAGGAACTGTATTACTTAGATCACTCTTTGGCTTATTAGCTCTAGTTTCTTATTTTCTAGCTCTTACATTTTAATTTGTCCTGGTCTCTTACTCTGTGTATCACCACACGGCTGTGGCTTACAGCAAGGTTCTGCCCAGCATCTGTCTCTGGCAGGGCTACGTGGGTTCTCTCTGGCTTTGCCTTCTTTCTCCCAGAAATCAGTCTTGTTTTCCTCCCCCCGCTCTGTTCTGCCTTGCTATAGGCCAAATCAGTTTCTTTATTCATTAATCAATAAAAGCATCACTTATACAGAAGGACTTCCCACACCAAGTGTGTTTTATTACCAGTGGATATTTAAAAAGTTGTTTCGGCCAATGGCTTAGTAGAGTAAAGCCAGATAGGAAATCTGCACAGAGACATTGAGAGAAATTAGGTGGAGTCAAAGAAATGCCATGTAGCCGCTAAAGGAGACAGATGTTGGATCCTTACCAGTAAACCTCGGCATCATGCTGATACATGGATTAATAGAAATGAGTTAATTCAACATGTAACAGTTGACTAGAAATATGCCTGAGTCGTTGGCAAAACAGTGTTGTAATTAATGTAGTTTCTCTGAATTATCTGGGTCTGAGCAGTCAGGAATAAATGAACAGTCTCCACCTACAATGTTTCCCAATGGCTTTTTAAAATAATTACTGTTACTCATTTCTTCTTATTTTGAAACTTTAAATGTCTTTTATTTAATTTTTTTATTTATTTTACACACCAACCACAGTTCCCCTCTCCTCTCCTCCCTTGAACTAGAGAAAATCATCCTGAGTGAGATAACCCAGAACCAGAAATGCAAAAACAGTGTGTACTCACTCATAAGTGGATTATAGACGTAAAGCAAATGATAGCCAAGCTACAATCCACAGCCCCAGAAAGGTTAGGTAACAAAGAGGACCCTAAGAAGAACACTTCTTTTCTATTAGTAGTAGTATTCATTTATTTTACATCTCAATAGCAATTTCCTCTCCCTCTTCTCCAATGCCCCTCTCCCCCCAATACACTCTTCCTCTGTTTCTGTTCAGAAAAGAGAATGTCTCCCATGGGTGTCAACAAACCATTCCATATCAGATTGAGGTAGGACTGAGTCCCTCCTCTTGTATTAAGGCTGGGCAAGACAACTCAGTATAAGTAATAGGTTCCTGGGAGCTAGCCAAAGCATGAAGGATATGTCCTGCTTCCAGCACTGAATCTAACCAGTAGATCAAGCTACACAACTGTCACACATGTGTAGTTGTCCTAGCAAGGCCCATGCAGGCTTTCTAGGTATCATTACATTGTTTGTGAGCTCCTATGAACATAGGTTAGTTGTTTTCTGTGAGTTCCCTTGTGATAACCCCCTGGCTCATACAGCCTTCTTCCCTCTTTTCAGTGGGATTTCCTAGCTCAGAACAGTGCTTGGCTGGTATAGGAGGTCTTTCTGTCTATGTGTTGCTTGCATTGGTTAATAAAGAAATTGCCTTGGGCCTATAGCAGAGCTATATGGGAACAGAGCTAGGTGGGGAAAACTAAATGGAATGCTGGGAAGAAGAGGCTGAGGAAGATGTCATGGAGCCTCTGGAGACAGATGATGGTAATTTTACCCAGTAAGCCACTGCCACATGGCAATATACAGATTAATAGAAATGGGTTAAATTAAATGTAAGAGTTAGCCAATAAGAAGCTAGAACTAATGATCCAAGCAGTGTTTTAATTAATACAGTTTCTGTGTGGTTATTTTGGTTCTGGAAGGCTGGAATGAGCAAGCAGCTCCTTGCTACACTTGGCTATAGTTCTCTGCATCTATTTCCATCAGTCACTGGACGAAGGCTCTGTGATGACAATTGGGGTAGTTACCAATTTAATTACAGGAGATGGCCAGTTTGGACTATGTTGGTGGTAGGGATGGAGGGAGAGAGTAATGAAATAAACATCTTGATGGGGTGGGACATTTTGGGGTCAGATAGAAACCTGGTGCAGGAGAAACTCACAAATCTATAAAGATGACCTCAGCTAAGACTGCTAGCAACAGTGAACACTCATTTTTTCCTACTTCTAACTCTGTATTTTGCTCCTTCCCATTCCTAGTTATGTTCCCCCATCTGGCCTTTCCCCATTTATGTCATCTGTATTTTACTATCTGCATCTCTATTCTTCCTTTAGCCCATTTTCAAGGAGATAACACTTAATTTTCTGGATTCAGTGGTGGTTCTGGATTATGTAATCAAATAAGAGACCACTTGTAGCATTACTTTCTGTGTCTGGATTACTTACACAGTAACATTTTTCCAGTTAGATACATTTATCTAATAATTTTAAGACATTTTTTATAACTGAACAAAATTTTCTTGTGTGAATCATGAGTATAAAGGAAGCATTTCAAAATCTTGTGTTTTGTAAATTTTTCTTTCATTAGTGTTTGACAACATCTAGTGGCAGTAATAGACAGGCAAATGTGTCACAGTCAGTATTACAGTTTGTGTTCCAGTATGTGTCAGTATCCATATCTGTTCAGTGGGGAAGGTTATAACTCTCACACTGAGGCTTTACCCTCTTGGTCTTGCAAACGTGATAGCTTTCTTTAATCCATCTGGTCACCATAGCGTGTATCATCTTTTCTTTATCTTTTCTTTGGTTCCTTACAACTCTCTATTCTTTCTGCTCTTCTATTTGTTTGTTTTTTTTTTTTGCCCCGGCCACTCTCAAATTGTTTGGCCTGTCTTTAAATTGGAAGTGGTCATTGAATTATTTTAGTGGCAGCATTTTGGGGAGAGCATGGAGGAGTCAGGATAGAGCATGTTAACCTGCCACTGTTTAAGAACTCAGACATTCAAAGGATGATAAGGAGCAAAGAACAAGATTAGGATAGACTCACTCAGGTGCTGGTGGTCCACTAGTTTTGTCAGATCCTGGCAAGCATATGGGATTCTGAGACAGAATTTGTTGAAGGTCTATTATAGGATCTTACACTGATGCAGTCAGGGAATTCAGGACAGGGGTGTTTCTGGTATTTAAGTCTCAGTCCTCCATTGAACAATCACTGAACTCTGTTCACCCTACTATTTCTTTAGCAGTCAGAGGTAGCCTGAACTTTGTCATGGGAATCCTGGGCACAGGACTTGGTATCATTATGCTATTGACAGGCATAACGATTTAGGAGCATCAGATATCAGAAACCAGATGGTAAACCACGGATAGGCAGTTTCATGTAATATATGGTTTTCATGATTTCATCTTCAGCTGTTCAATCACTAGGTAGTACACAGGTTTTGCATAAAGTCACATCTCAGTGTCACCGAGTGGAGTGCACAACCTGTGAAAAAGAAGATTGCTATGACACACGTCAGATCTTCAGCTGGTTAGCTGTGCTTTAGAAGTTGTCAGTTCTCTGCCTTCTACATGCCACCAGAGGTTGTTGTCATAACTTGAATCCCAGATTTGTCTATCTACATAAATACCGTCACCTCATTACTGTCAAAATCCACATCACTTTTACGTTCCTTCTGTTTTTGATGTTTCCTTTTCATGTTACCAATTGTGGTAATTTGAATAAAAAAGACAAGATCTCCTGAGTAAATTGGGAGCATGGGGACCTTGGGGAAGGGTTGAAGTGGGGAGAGGAAATACAGGGAGAAAAGCAGAGAGAAAAATGGAGAGCTCAATAAAAATCAATTAAAAAATGGCCTTATAGGCTTGTGTATTTGAAGGTTTAATCACAAAAAAAATAGCACTACTTGAAATGATTAGAAGGATTAGGAGGTGTGACCTTGTTAGAGGAAAAAGAAGTTTGTCACTGGGGGTTGGACTTTAAAATTTCAAAAGTCCATGCTGACCACAGAGTCGGTCTCCCTCACCCTCACCCCATGCCACCTCTCTCTTCTTTCTTTCTCTCTGTCTCCAACCTTCATGCCCCTCTTCAGGTCAGCATGTCAAGTTGCCTGCTAATGATCCAGTGACATTTGTATCATCAACTCCATGTTATCACAGTTATGGACTAAAACCCTCAAAATATAAACAAGTCTCCAGGTAATGTTTTTAATAAGAGTAGCCTTGGTCATGCAATATAGTCATTATGTCCCAACAATAGGATAGTCACTAAGATACCAGTTCAGTATATTATCCACACTAGTAAAGGAAAGATTACTGGAAAGAAGTATTTATTGTCCTTGTTTCCAATCACTGAGCAATCCTAAAATGTCTAGGCATATTACTTCAAAAAAGACTTTTGAATGGTTCAAAGCCATTGATATGACCAATTACAACCACCAGTACTGGATCAATCATAGGTATTAAGTGTTGTATTCTCTACCTATACAGTCTTGCCACCTGTTGTACAATAGCTGGCTTTCAACTCCATAAAGTGTTCCCTCTCTGGCCAATGTAAATCTGGCCAATGTCAATTAGAACATGTGTTTACAAAAAAATCTCATGTGAAGTATTTCAAACAGCTGTGGTTTGGGCTATCCTTCTAAAATCCAGGTCAACCAGCTTCAATTCATTTCACAGTCACACTTCTCAAAGTACCTGTGGAGTGTTCATGATGTCATGTGCTTGGGGTGGAGAGATGGTGAAGAGGTTAAGAGCATTTCTTGCTTTCTCAGAGGACTGGTGTTTTATTCTTAGCACCCACATAGGACTCACAATCACCTATGACTCTAGTTCAAGAGCATGCAACTTATTTTTTAAACATTCTCCTTGCACCCCTGGGAAATATTTGGTGCATGTACATACATGGAGCTAGACCACTCATGCTGTACATAAAAGTAAATTAAATAATTGTTAAAGAAAAAAATGTCTGCTGCTGGCAAAAGGGTCATGTGACTTGCTGTTTCACTAATAGTCCTTTTGCTTAAAGTAGATTGGACAAAATAAGTATGCTTTATAACTATTAATTAAAAAGCCCAATTTCTACATTGTTCATCTTTGTTTATTTACAAGAAATAAATATTTTAAGGAACACTTAAAATACAAATGTAAAGAACCCATCATTAAGACTAACAGAGACTTTAAAAGCTTTAAACAATGCCTAATGCTTTTCCTAAATTCAGGAGATGTGGGTCCTTTGATCTTTCCCTCTTGACAAAGCACCCTCATTATCCACGGAAATTTCAGCTATGCACTAAAAATTCACAGAAATAGCTTAGTGATTTCTTCGATTTTCTGGACAGCATTAGATTGTGACAAATCAAACAGAATTATTTCTATGACCCTGAAAGTACAAGACATTTTCCAAATATTTACACATAAATGCTTGATTTTAATACAAATTAAAGGTTATCTTCTGTTCAGCAAATTTTGGTTAATCCGTCTTCATTAAATGTGAATACAGTGTTTGAAATTTTTAGGTAGATAGAAACATACACAATGATGTTGACGTGATAGTGTTCCTTCTCGAGAAAAATCTAAGACAGTTTTCTTGACAGAAAAAGAATTGCCAGATTTTAAAGTACTGGTGGGCAATAAAGGGGTCTTTAATATGTCTTTCCAAATCAATTCTTGGTTCATTTATTTTTTTCTTGGGTTCTTTTCAAATGAAATTAGAATAAAATTATGCATTTAAATGTAGAATTAATCAACTTCAACATTTTTAATGTTTTATAATTGTACTTTTATTTGTTACCCAGATACCACTCTTAAGTAGAAAAACACTAATAACGTCATAGCAATAATATTTGGACTAAAAATCTGGAACACATTAAAGAGAAATATTATCTGAAGTAGCCAATTATGACCTGGATTTGTAGGGGGTTATATTTATTTAATAACATGCTTACATGGATTAGATATCATCATGTAGTGAACAGTCAACTAATCCTACATATATTAATTTATAAACCTCAGCCTGACATTTTTAGGTTGAAGAAGAATGTTCTAGTGTGTCATTCACAAAGGTACTTATAATGATGGTCCATCCATAACTTACTATTTTGGCTGTAATTCTTCAAGAGCGTTATAAGCCAATTTCATGATTATAATGCAAGTTTGTCACGGAATAATTCTGCGTTTTAAGGTTCTTAAAATAATTGAACTTTATCATCTAAACTAGAATGATTTGCTCACTTCAATTTCTAACGAAAATATATAAGTATTTGAATTAAAGTATTTTACTAATGATAAGATAAAATATTTATCAATTTAGTGACAATGTTTATTTTTAATAGTCATTTAACAACAGTATATGCACATATTAATTTTCCAAGTTACTTTTATTAAATCACTAACATTTAAAAAATACTTATTTCTGTTTAAATTTCAATTCATGTGTGTCTATCTATGTGTTATTTGCTATTGCATGCCATTGTCTACAGAAGAGGGCAGTAGATCTCCTCACAGAGCTGTTGTTATGGGTTGTTGACCAATAAGGTGGCTGGGAACCTAACTCCTATCCATTGGAACATGTAGCAGTCTCAAGTGCTAAGCAGTTTCTCCACAATAAATAATTACAGATGAATTTTCAATCTCTACGTTTCTATCATTGCTTTGTGAAACCAAATTACTGCATGCTATATTTTAAAGGTATTTATTACCATTGACCTTATCAGTTAATAGCTAAGACTCAGAGATGAATATTTTGGAAAGATTTCCAAAATCTTTGAAACTTGCTTTGGCTATTTCTGTATCAGGTTTGAGAGTGTTGCCTTTCACATAGTTGCCTTCGCTTATGGTGGCTTTGTGACCATTATCATTCCACTGCATAAAAGAAACAGTATTCCCTAGGTTAGTTCACACAAGATTTGCTCACAATTGGATAAGGCAGAAGATGGGAGTGAAGAACAAGGGAGTTCATAAGGCACACTGTTGCACAATAGTTGATCACACTATGGAACCCAAGACTGTCTCAATAAAATCATCCTTGAATCAGGGAGCAGAGACGAACAGCTAGTTGACAGGAATTACTAGTCATAGAGAGTATGGAGAAGCCAGGTAGATGGAGGGGGAGATGCACAGGAAGGAGTAGAGAGGGAGGATTGTCTCTGCTCCATCTCTCGTCATTAATGGAGGTCAGCTGGTTGCTTCTAGGGCTATCTGAACCAGCAGGTTTTCACCTCAACTTTGACTTCTGAATCTTTATTGATAAATTGGAAGATAGAGACTTCATTAAAAACTATATATGGAGGCAGTGGCAGAGCTGATACCAACAGGATCAGAAGTCTTGCCAGGCCATGGTATAAAAGACAGGTTGCTGACTGTAGAGTAGTGGAGCCTCAGAGAGTGGTTAAAATATCAGCAGATTTAGGTGTAGCCACTAAGACAATGGAAAAATAAGAGTATATTTATGGATCAAATAGCACCAAAATCATTATCACCATTAAGGTAGAATGGAAGTTGCCAATATTACATAAAGAAAAGTTAATAAAGAGAAAAAATAATTAGACTTGGGAAAGCAGTGTGAAAGTTGCGAATGATAGGAGAGCAATGGCGATTAGTGAGTTATTTATGGGACTAGCAAGTAATTTATTGGGGGAGGGACAAGCAAAAACAAAGGCCCTTACTCTATAGACACATCAAAATTAGGGAAAATTTTCTATGCATATGTTTCAAGTTTAAAATTGTCTGATGTTGAAGGGAATTTTTAAAAATAAAATAAAATAAAAGCTTCATCAGATACAGAGATCCAGAACTAATCACTGAGCTGATTTCTGGAGTCCAGTGAAGAGAGGGAGGATCAATAATAAGAGCAAAGTGGTCAAGACCATGATGGGGATACCTGAAGAAATAGGTGACCTGAGCTAGTGGGGGCTCATGGACTGACAACTGGGACACCTGTATAGGACCTAAGTAGGCCCTCTGAATGTGGCTGACAGTTGTGTGACTTGTGCAGTATGTAGGGTCACTCCAGTGGAACCAGTATTTGTCCCTAGTGAATGAACTGGCTTTTTGGAGCCCATTCTCTATAGAGTGATACCTTGCTTAGCCTAGATACAGGGGAACGGCCTTGGTCCTGCCTCACATGATGTGCTAGCCTTTGTTGACTCCCTTTGGGAGGCATCACCCTCTTTGAGGAATGGATCGGGAATGGGGTAAGAGGAAGTTAGGGAAAGTGGGAAGAGAAGAGAGGGAAATGGGATTGGTATGTAAAATTAAAAAGATTGTTTTAAAAATAAAATAAAAAAGCTTTTTATGAAGAACAAGTTCCACTGAGTAAGGTGACAAAGCAACATATGTTGTAATTAATTTTGATAACTACATTGCATGTAGAAAGTTTCTATGTCTTTAAACTTACCAAGTTCCTATTATTCTTCAAATCATACTCTTTATTACCTTCAAAAATGAAATACATTTTCATATGTTTGTGTTTATTACCAGATAATAGAGATATTCTTAACCAAGTTATACTCCCTCATCATCTTTCATTTGGTATAGTTCAACTTAAAAATTAGAGACAAGTACGTAAAAATTGGAATCCCTAAATTTTTTCTGACAATTTTCTTAATGTGTATAAATATGTAAACACTATAATTAAAGAGCTGTCAGGAATTTTAGAAAATTAATGTCATTTCAGGAATCTTAGCAAAATAGATTCAAAGTGCTGATTCCCATGGCTAATTGTTTTCTTAATTGAGTTCTCCAGGTGGTCCTTCTCAATATCTCATGGAAAAGCATACGACTCCCCAGAAACAGCACCTCATAATTTCATGGTCTGAGGTTTCTCCTATATAGAAATCAAAATGATACGATTAATTTATGATCTCTGGTAATGAAGAAACTAAAACATGTCTGCTTACACCTCTAATCTCTATCTTTCCATAATGATAACAAATATCTATTAGCTTGAAATTGCAGAAATTAAGTGATGAAGTTTCTGTGTTCCCATTAAAAATTGACTACTAGCCGGTCGGTGGTGGTGCATGTCTTTAATCCTGGTACTTGGGAGGCAGAGGCTGGAGGATCTCTGTGAGTTCTAGGCCAGCCCGTCTATAAGAGCTAGTTCCAGGACAGGCTCCAAAACTACAGAGCAATCCTGCCTCAAAAAAAAAAAAAAAGGCAATCTGACTGCAAAGAAGGAAATTAAATATTTCTTAGAGGAATTATCTCTACTACCACAAACTGCTTTATTGTACTAATTTAAAATTTACCTAAGCAAAATTATATAACTTAGATAGTATGCCAGACACTAGGGGAAAGAGAGGGAAAGAAGATAATTTGGTAATAATAGATTTAGTCAATAGCTCTGAGAGGTGCAGCTAGCTCAGCAGAGAATTCCAATACAGAAGTTATTCATAGATTTGTCGCATAAGAACTGAAATCCTGTAGAGGATTCTGAATTCATCTATACCAATGACTAGTAAAGTTTCTTCTGGAAATATATCCAATACTAGAACATTGTAAGAGGACTCTGACTGCAGAAGGTGCTGTCCTGTTCATTACATATGGTTCTCCTGAAGGAAATTTCTCCTGCATTTCAAAACTAGTACCAACCATCGTTGTTAAAACTAACTAAAACATGAAGTGTGAGTAATATAGTGTTTATCAATACAAAATATACATGTTTATATTATTATGTGTTACAGAAAAAGCAAGTCCTAGCCTCTGAAAAACAACTTTGGAATCTTCTTTGTTGATACCTCTTAGAATACTGGGCACAATCTCAACAGTTTATATTAAGATAATTTTAGAAAGAAAATCAGTAACATTTGAAAATCAGAAATATGTGATCTGCTCAAAGATGATAGTTTCATATACTGCTAAGGCTATTTTTAAAGGAAAAGTGCTAACATCACCAGTATTTTGTTGAGTAAATTTAAACATACACTGTAAAATGGAGTGGACTCATTTATTTTCTACTGATACATTTGATTAGGTGATAAAGATAACAAGTTATTGGCATCAATGCCATATTGCAACTTAGTAAAAATATTTTCATAGTAAAATATAAATAAGACCCTATCACACGAATCTTTATTTTTAAAGTCTAGACAAAGATATTTCATCTATCAAATCCATATAAAATACATACATTTTGAAATATTTCAAGCAAGATAGTAATTTTCAATATGAGATAAAATGTAAATAGAGTTGCTATCTCTATACATTTATTAATCCATCCATGTAATTTATATCTATTTGTAAACTACATGTAAATTACATTTATATTTAACTGAAATTTATCATATGCATTTATTTTGGAGGCCTGAAGAATGGATCAGTGGCTAAAAATTTTTGCTTCTCTTATAGAGAACTCAAATTCATTTCCCAGCATCCACATGGCTGCTCTCATTGCTTGTAACTCCAGTTTCAGCTGATCCTATGCCCTCCTTTGGCATCTGTGGACAGTAGTTACACATGTCATACAAAGATACACATGCAAGTAAAACATTATAAAGACTAAATAAATAATATTCATTAGAATAAAATTGAGATAAATTATAATATTTTGACTCATTGTCTGGAGGAAACTACTTTCTTTACTTTCTCTTTTATGCCATTTTATGCAAATATTTATGCCACCAATTAGAAAAAACAAGAAATGGAAGACTCTTTATCTCTTGGATATTGAGTGTTTCTTCAGATAAAGTAAAGCACTGCAGGAAAATGTCTCTTTCCTTGATGTGGTCATGGTTCATTCAAAAAATAAGTCTGTCTTGAGAGTAGGTTCTTTAAGAGAAATTCTTCATCTCAGGGAATGAAGGTTATCTTTTTTTTCTTTTTTTTGCATTTTTTTGTTTATGTTTTAAAACAATCTTTTCTCATTGTGCATACCAATCCCAGTTCTTTATCCCTCCCCTCCTCTAGCTTCACCCACCTTCCACCCACCCACCCAAACTATCACCCACAGCTCAGAGAGAGTAAGTCTTCCATTGGGAAGTCAACAAAGTCTGGCACATTACTTTGAGACAGGATCAAGGTGCTCTCCCCTACATTTAGACTGAACAAGATATCCCTCTGTAAGGAATGGACTCCAAAGTTCTAGTTCAAGCACAAGGGCTAAATCCTGGTCCCACTATCCCCACTTAAGTTGGGCCTTCTCTTACCTATCACTAATCAAGAAAATGCCCTGTAGGCTTATGTACAGCCCAGTCTTTTGGAGGCCTATTCTCAGTTGAAGTTCCCTCCTCTCAGATGACTCTAGCTACATGTGTCTAGTTAGCATAAAGCTAGTTAGCACGCTGGTCTAAACAGAGATTAGGATTCAACCTAAAGTGAAAGGAGTGCATACTCATTTTGTTGGGGTGTAAATATTTATTTTTTATACAGGATCATTTGAAAAGCAGGCCTTGAGTAGCTGGGGATATACTTCAGTGGCATAACACTGGCCTAGCATGCATTACCAGTATCTTTGCTATTTTTCCATGTTTATTTTTATTTTTGCACATCTGTGTTTTGTGTGCATATGTCCATGCAACATGTGCTAGCTGTGCTCTTAAAGCTCGAAAGATGTCATCAGATCTCCTGGAACTGGAGCTTCAGATGTGTGAGAGCCTTCTGTGGATGCTGGGAATCAAGGTCTACAAGACGTATAGCTAGAGGTCTTAAGCATTTAAGCCATATCTCCAGGCTAATAACCAGGATTTAATCCCCGACACTTGCAAAAAGAAATTTTACTGAAGTGGCCTTTTGTGGATCCACATTGTATTATATATTTAGTATCCCATTTTCACATTTCAAAAGAAGCATTCCTATAGACAAAGATTTTTAAATAAAATATTAGTCATTTTCAATATTTATGTCTACTATAAATTTTGGAGCAATGTGAAAATAGAATGTTATATATGTGGCTTTTGGCAAAAGGGAATCGAAATGATATCTTTCAAAGATATGCTTCATTTGGTCAACAACAGTCTTGAATGAAATTGAAGCTATATATATTTCATGTTAAGAAGCTTTCAACTGATGGAGAATGCTTTTTCTAAGGGTAATTTTGCTTTGGTGTTATTAGAGACATAGAAATAGAATAAGACATCCAAAGACATTTATTCTAAAACTTAATTTCTGTTTTAATTTATAGTGGTATCTTTCTAAATAGGAATTTGTTGTGTGACTCATGTTTTCCTTAATATTCATGCTAATGATATCACACCAATTCCTGAGTGATCCTTCAAGTAAAAGAAAAATGTCGATTGTATAGTATGAGTACCTTCAGTAGATGGAAGTTTATTGTTATTTGTTGATCACAGGATTTACTATATATGACAGTTCCAGTAAAAAAAAATAGCATATGTCATATCTAGAAACAAATACTGTCAACCGTATTTATAAGGCATTCTGATTAATAATATTTTATCACAGATTGCACATTTACTTACATAAACGATTAAATAATTAGTTGTATATAAGTGATATCTTTTTTGCAGTGCATGTCTGGAAATGTCACAACATTTTAAAACTTCATAAATTGTGCTAGATGACACCTGGCATCACTTAATGTCTGAGTGGACTCATTTTTGGTCTTCATTTCAGCATAATCCAGTTTATTTCTCTGACTTCCACAATCAAATGCCATATGTTTTATCTTATCAGTAGTTCAAACCTTATGTCTTTGGTATAGGCCATATGCAGCTTTATATCTACATTGAGCATTTTCCATTAATAAAAGAATGGAGTTCGTGTGTGGTGCCACTACCTAACTTTAAAAATCCTTAACAGGCTAGGTACTAGGGAAAAAATAATATATTTTTTCTGTTAAATGAGTATTATATTGAGATACCTCCATGTTCTCATATTTACACCAATAAATTAGTACATATCTAAGACCTTTTCAGAGAAATTTCTTTCGACAATAGATGTTGATTAATAGATAAACCAACAAAACACATATGACTCTATATTCTTGATGCTTTTTTCTTCTGTTTTGGTTTAACAGAGAGGAAGAACAATAATTTGAGTGGATGAAAAGAGGGTAATATGGGAGAAGAAGGGGGACAGAAAAGTATCTAATGAAAAACATTCTATGAAATTTTCTTACATATTAATTATTGCTGTATATGTATGCATCTATACATACATATATATTACTAAACACATAAATACCACATAAGTCAATATAATGCTCTCAGCATTTCTTAGCTGCCTTTTATACTTTGTGTAGGGTTAATATATGGTGCAAATTTCTTCATCCTCATTAGTGTGTATATTGTTGATGTCTGTGATAGAAGCTGTTTGTAAAAAGAAAGAAAAAGAAATCAACAACCATTCAACATTCACAGAATAAGAGACTTTAGAGGGCTCAGCCTGAAGTGGATTTTTGTATCAAATCTCTTCATGTAGGTTCAGAAATTTTCATTGATGAGGTGATGGAAATAGTGTAAAATCCAGAAAGAGTAGATACTTTATTAAAAGTGTTCCATAGACATAACAGAAAATTGTTCACATAAGCTCCCAAGGGTAGGACTGCATCAATAAGAGTTGTAGATCAAGTCAGACAGACTCTCAGCATGGCTGTGAACATGGTTCATGAAGTCTCTTATTCCTGTCTGAGAGTTTAATGGATGCTGCGGGGTGTGGTGAATTTTATGTGGGATGAGGTCCTGAGAGGATAATTGCTATCCAGTTAATTATTCCATACCCATACATGTACAGAGAATACTAAAATCAGTGCATATTAAAAAAGAGAAAGAACACACAAGGTTCAGAAGTAAAAGTGTTATTGAGAGAGGGAAGTGATTTGAGGATAGGAAATGGGGATGGATTTGACATAAACATATTACATATATATGTATACATATAAAATATAAAAAATTTAAAAGTAATCACTTTCACAATCTTTCACCCTTTTCCAATACTCCATTGATCAATAAACAATTTCTATTGATGTCCTAAAAATAATGACTATGTTTGTTTTAGTAAATGTTCCTTCATCTTGATTATGCCCAGACATTATTTTTTGCCATCAATTTGTTAAAACAATAGATCATTTTAATATAACAACTTAGCCATATCCTGAATTACCCAAATATTGGCTAAATGTGTTTCTTGGTATCTCAACATGTGTTTTAAATAACACTAATAGTTGCATTGCTAGTGTTAATGTGTCACACTCTGTAAGTTGAAAAGTGACCATTTCAAGGTTAACAAGACACTGCTATCATGTGATTCGTGCTTTCTTTGAACATTTCTACCATCTCACGTCTCACAAACCTTTAATTTGTCATGTTGAAGAATGTCCTTATAGTTGTGCATACTGTTTATGCTACGTGTGGTAGCTCATCTCAGTTGTCAACTTGATGTGATCTAGAATTACCTAGGTCAAAGACACTTGAAACTGTGGATAAGGTCTCCCACCATGGATGTCACTTCACATAGGATCCTAGACAAAAGAGTGGGGAAGTGGAGGGAAAGAGACACAGTGAGAGACAAAACACACACATTCACTTTTCTTTTCATGATGAGGGGTGAAATGAGATCAGATGTTTGAAACTTCTGCTGCCTTTCTTTGTTTGCTATTATGGACTGTGCCTTGAACTGGGAGCCAAATGCATACTTGTTTTTTCTTAAATTGCTTCCCCGTGGTACTTATTCTTTTATCTTAGTTATGTGTTCTTATCTTTAGTTTGGATGTGTACATGTGAGTGAAGGTACCTGTGGGGTCTTAGAGAGGTGATTGGATTGCTAGTTACAGGCAATTGGGAACCACCCCATGCGTGTGTTAGGGATTGCAATTGGGACCTCTGGAAGAACACTAACAACATTTAACCAATACGTCATCTCTCTAGACTTCTATACTAAGTATTCAAAATAACTGGAAAAGTAAATCAGAAAGTTAATACTATGAGATGAGGGTGTTCCTTTGAAAAATCTGACTAAAACAGGCAAGCATAGAAAGTAGTTTATCTACCATGTATTTGTCTTGGCTTGGACCTTTTGTTCTAGTCTAATGTTTTTGATATTCTAGAGAATTTAACCCTACATAGTATTCACACTCAACCCTCCCTGAAGAATATACCTAAGTACCTGATACTAACCTGGAACCCGTGCCTGCATCAAACAGTCCACAGCCCACTCTGAACTGTGCGATGTTTCTCTTCCCCTAATTACCATCAAATTTGGGCAAATTGTATTCTTATGCATGTGCACCAGAATAGAAAGGTTCATCTAGCCTAAAAGGATTCTTGTTATATGTCCTATAAGAAAAAATTTGTCCTAAAATATGGATTATAGAGAGAATCCATCACTTATGCATATGTATGACTAGTCAGGCATCTGATAAAAAATCAGGTGTACCATCAAATATGCACCATAGAGAAATGTTATGTAATTTATTTTGTAAATCAAAATAGAAAATTTCTCATTTTCTGTCCCTTAACGATAAAGCTCTAACTTCTTTTAAACCAAATAAAAAAGAAACCCAAATAATAATTGGAGCCCTGGAGCATCTTTACTCATGTGGCCTACTGTCAATCTTGTAAGCGTATTTTTCCGATCGGTGCTGCTGTTTCACTATAAATAAAGTTCCCTGCTAATCTGCAATTTCTATGACCCACTCTTTCAATTATTTGAATAGGATGGCAAGAACCTAAAGATACTCTGTTCAGATCCCATGCACCAGAAACATGACCACGTTGTTCATTGGCACATTGAGTTAGAAAATCCCTTGTAAGCTGGGAGCAGAGTTTAATAGATAATCATAGTGAAAGTTTAGATAGAATGAATACTGGCAGAAATACTCACAATGAAAGCCAGGCTCGGAACATTTAATCAGAAAACAAGGACTCTCTCAAGAACAACCTTTGGAGATATCTGTATCATGTTTACCAGAAATTGGGTTTCATTCTGCATGTGTCCTGAGAATTGGTGTAAAGTTAAATTTTGAGATAATTGAACAACTCATTTGGCAGGAAAAAATTAAGTCGTTATAGCATTTAGACAAATCCTGAGAAAGTTGCAATTGTTAAAGTAATTTGAAGGACTGGAGATAAACTGTGTTACTGAAACAATAGAAAAAACATCTTCAGAGTAAATTCACATCAGTTGGAGGCTCCATCATATACACATCCAAATTCATGTAGAAAAAAAAAAAGAATATAACGTTAAGGGAGTTACCTTATATCTGTGAAATGTTTCCTCAGTGTCAACACATGGAAGCTGATATAGTTATAATCTAAGGAAGCTAATCTACATATCATTTTGCCCAAAAAATATGATAGCTTTTTCTTAGTCATGTTGGCTAAATAAGGATGATAAAGATTTTTAAGTATCAAAGAATCCTGAACTATAGTTTCAAAGAGCAGCTGAATCCATCCAGTGTTCTGCAGCATCAGAATCTATGAAAGGGGTCCCTGAAAGTCTATTTCATGAACCTGTGTGGGTGAAGACTAAGTTTCAGTGGAGACATTGGAATATTGGTGATGCCAAGATCAGAAGAAAGAGACCTAGGTATGCCATAGACATGGAGTAAAGCTATCTTAGGCAGAGGGTGTGTGTGTAGAAGGTGATAGAAATGGAGACTTATGGCTATCTAAGTTCCCTACTTTCATCATGAGCTCAAGAATGAATGCATTGGACTGATGGATTTGGTGTTTGTCCTGTGGGATTTTGGTCTTGTCTTGTTTTGATCATTCTTTGATGTACCTGATTCTTTCATTTTGTAATGTGAGCATGTATCCTGCACCATTATGTGTTAGAAGAATGTAGTATTTTTTTAATTTTATAGAACATTACAGTTAAAATTTTTTCTTGAATCAGAGACAGAATATGATCTTTGTACTGTTAAGCTTTTGGAGTTGTTGAAGAGTATGCATACTTTTAAAATTGATTTGTACACTTTTTATCATTGAAAAAAAATGAAACTTTGGGGGAAAAGTGACAATAGATATCGTCATTTGTTTTCCATTGCTGTTTAAAAAATTAAAAATAGTGTTCAAATAGACCTTGGAGAGAGAAATTATTTATTTGGCTCATAGTTTCTCATGGTCATGCTTCATCCAGAATGGTCAACATAGGAGCTCAAAGTAAAGTTATGTGTGCAGAAAATCAAAAAGAGTCCATGGATAAAACTACATACTGCATTGCTGTTCATGTCTGGCTTAATGTTCTGTATAAAATACTAATCAAAAGCACCCTTTTAAAAGAAAGAGTTTATTTATCCAAAAGCTTGCAGTCCAAAATTGAAGGGGGTCAAATCGGAAGGCTAAGAAGGAATCTGTAGGCAGGAACTGAAGGAGAGCCCAAAGGAGAATGCTGATACTGGATCACTATCTAGGACTTGGTCAGTTGGCTTTCTTATCCAGCCCTAGCTCACCTTCCAAAGGATGGTACTGCCCTGATAGACTGAATCCTACTATATCCCCTAACAATAAAAAGTCAGCAGATGGGCTGGAGAGATGGCTCAGTGCTTAAGAGCATTGCCTGCTCTTCCAAAGGTCCTGAGTTCAACTCCCAGCAACCACATAGTGGCTCACAACCATCTGCAAAGAGGTCTGGTGCCCTCTTCTGGCCTACAGACATGCACACAGACAGAATATTGTATACATAATAAATAAATAAATAAATAAATAAATAAATAAATAAATAAATAAATATTTTTTTTAAGTCAGCAGACATGTTAATAGTTTAATCCAAGTGGAGTGGACGGGACAGAAGAATAGACAGATCCTAGGAAGGGTGGAAATAATGTTAATGCAGTACTCACAAGTGAACTCTCCATTTTAGAAAAGGGACAGTACAAAACAAGGCTACGTTCTCCCTAAAATTCAATGTCTTTTTACTCTAAGCTCCTATAAATCTAAAATAAGGTACAGTGTTTCTTATTCACAGAGCAGAGAAATGGAGCCCAACTGCATTAAAATCAAAGCAAAGCTAAAATGCAACACTATAAAAACCTCAAGACAACATCTGGAACTCATCATTGTTTGACCTCCAAAGGATGTGGAAAGCTCCACATAGTCAGCTCTTCCATCCATCCACAGCACAGACAGCTTGTCCTGTAGACTGTGGCAGGCTCCGCCCAACATCAACTGCTGTCTTTAATGCTCATCCTGAAGTTCTGATTCTGGCATCCGCAGTATTCTGCAGTCTCCATAGGAACTACGGTTGCAACTTCAAAAATGGCTTCTCCTGAATCCTCACAGTGCCAATTCTCTTCTGCTCTCAAGGATAGAATTATACGTTCAAAACCAATAACATGTAGCATACTCTTATGTCTTAGCAAGTTTGACTTCCAGGTTAAGAACAGCAGTGGCCACTTTATTACCACACCTTCTCATTACTGACCACAAAGAAATGCTTCCAAGAATATTTACCTTCACCGATATATCAATATTCTATTTCTTTGCTTACATGTTTTATTTATTTTTCACTGATATTAAAATAATATTTGTTCCTGTGTACTATTTTGATATTACGACAGAATAATATACCCCTATTAATTTTATCAAATCACAATTCAGTAATTGAAGGAATACTTTTATGTTTACAGTGTAGCTTGCAGTGCACTTGATAGTTTATACGGACACAGCTGTAAACACAGTTGATTTTTCAGCTCCAGCTATTCAGCATCCATTTTCCCAGGAAAGTAAAGTTTCTTTTCCACCGACTCATAATTGGAAACATTACACAAACAGCAGCAATAGAATCTTTGGTTTTTTTCTAAAACTTTACAAGCTAGTCTCATTGCTGAATTTTTTTCAGTATTCTTATCTTCCAGGCTCTCACAGAAAATTCCATTACATTATAAATACTCAATGGGTTTTCTAGCCCCAAAATTCCAAACACATATACAATCCTCCCATAAAAGAATCATGGCTTGATTCTTCAAAGAAATACTTTTGGTACATTAGTTACCAATTTATATTCTAGTTTACTTTCTCTTGCTGTGGAAAAAAACACTAACGAACAGCAACTTTGAGGAGGAAAAAGTTAGTTTGTCCTACGTTACATAAGCACAGTTCATTATTGAGGGAAGACAGAGTAGGAGCTCAAGGCAGGAACCTTGAGGAAGGAAATGAAATAGCTCATGCAGGATGGCTTTACTGTTCCCTGGCTTGCAGAACTACATTCCTAATTTTGTTCAATTCCATTGCCTCAGGATGGCACTAACCACAGTTTTCGGACTCTCCTCTGTCAATCAGCAATTATGAACATGCCCTACAGTCATGGTCCTTAGCCAATCTGATAGAGGAAATTCTTTATTTTATTTAGTCCCTTTTGAAAGTCTGTCAAGTTGAAAACAGAAGCTAATTATGACAGGTTATGATTTCAAGAAAATGTGTTTTGTTCTCATGTAGAGAAGAGGTGGAGTTGTGATGGTTAATCTCGCCTGTCAATTTGTTGGAATCTACAATTATCTGCAAAATGAGCCACTGGACATTTCTATGGGATATAATTATGATGATATTAATTGAAATGGGAATACCCAACTAGTGTGTCTGACAACATGCGTCAGGAAAATGGTCCTGCAATAAATAAATATGAAAAAGTGAGTCAAGTGCTATCATTTATCTCTCTGTGTCCTTTCTTACAGATCATGGACATAATCAATCAGTTACTTCTAGCTCCTGTGACCATGACTTCTCACCATGATGTATTGTACCTTAAACTGTGTTCCAAAACAAGCGCTTATGTTACTTTCGTGAGGTATTTAATAAATGAAGTTGAAAACATAAGTAAGATGGTAAATACTCATGCTCCTACCAAGTCATCAACCCCCTCACATTGGGCTATTTCAGTAGAACTTATACCATTAGCTTTTATTCTACCAACTATAGATCTTGAACTATAGATCTACTAGCATGTAAGACAATTTCTTATATAAATCTCTTACTATAAATATACATATATAATAATCTATATTAAATATATACATATAATATATATTTACATACGATATAGATTAATTTTGAATTGGATAGCATTTACTTGGTTCTAACCTCCTTGTACACTTGAATAATTCCACTAATGCAAGTCTGTCTCAATGCTATCTGAAACTCTTTCATAATACTATTTTCCATAGCCTACCAAGTAAATGTAAAGAATGAGATTTCTGAATTTTATCTTTTTTAGATTATTTACTTTAATCCTCTTTGTATTTATTTATTTGTATAGCAAAGTTTTACTTGATACACTCATTCAATCGCTATTCACAAAACCATGATATCTTGCAAGATCTATATCAGATTATGAGGATAAAGAAAAAGTAAAACAGCTTCCTTTGATCAGCAAAGAGCTTAGGACTAACAGTGAATAGACATGTAATTCAAATGTCTTTTCTATATATTTTATATATTAATTAATAAATATTTACTGAAAATTGTAAAAAGGAAATGGACCAAAATTAAATAAGTGAACGACCAATTTTAACAATATTTGTGCTCTTTATCACCCTCACTGAAAATCCTAATAGTTTGACTATTAAGTGTCATTTTTCTGTGTTACAATTTTACATTCAGCTGAGATGTGTGACAGAAATAGTTTTTCAATTCTGAGGTTATGTTTATGTATAAATGAACATTGTAAATGTGAGCTAACTTCAAATTTATTATAGATTTTTGTCATTGATTCTTGAGGCATGGACTATAGAAATTCCACTTAACCATCGAACTGAATGTGTAATTGAAAATGTTGTAGAGCATCTACTGTATTCTTCATTAGATCTTCGTTTGAATTAAAATTAAAACAAGAACAGGTCAATAGCTCCCAGAGAAATAAATAGTATTGTTTGTGCAACAAGTTAGAGTTCTAGCATCCAGCTGATGTAATCCATGAAGCTTGCCTTTTCAAATCTGTTGTTCATTATTAGAAACATGAAACTCAAATTATTTAATGAGTTTTCATTTAAATTTATATTTGCAACAAATTTAGTATAAAGAGAAAATTCACCTGCTATAAGACACTCTACATAGACTATATTTTATTGCTGTCATATTTCTTCTAACTTTCAGAAACGATTAAATGAAATACTTCTCTTAGAAATAAGAAGACTAAGTCAAACGGCAATTGTTGGACACAATTACAGTGTTTAAAGATACTTAGCTAGTTGGCAATCTTGGAAAAAAGGAAGGGCCTTGAGAGAATGATAAACTTACCTGAAATTTTATATTATATTATATGATATTTGATATCTTATATGCAAGATTAGTTATGTCAGGGAATTGGATCTTCAATATCTGACATTGGATACCTAGAAAATGAGGGTACTAATTACTGATAAAATTGAATTAAATTCAGAGATAGAAAAGGGGAATGAAGGGAAAAAGAAAGGAGGAAGAAGAGGTGAGAAAGGAAAATGAAGAGAAGGAAGGAAAGAAAGATGAAAAGAGTATAGAAAGCAAATATACATAGAATATGTCAATACAAATTTAGCTATGCTGGATGCTAATATGTCACTAATAATGCAATGTATATGCTAAAATGCTGGGTATGGTAAAACTCAGAACTTAGGAATAAGATATCATATGTTTATTAATTAGCTTTATCTAAAGAAAACCTCCTATGCTAATGAAATGAAATATTGTGAGTTTTCCATTTGGTACCTACACTAAGATTCCTCCTTCTCCAAAAAAGTTTGTTAAAATAGGCCGTACCTTTTCCATACTTATAGCTTGAAAGTATGGTATTTTTCTAAGTTCTTCAGATATTCTAGACAATGTTATTAAGGCTCTTAAAGTAATTTTATCCTTAGTAAATATGCAAGGGGAATTTAAAACCCTCTCAGAAAAGAATGGGCAGAGACTTTCCAGCCCTGTGGATCCCAGGAGGCTTAGAGTTTTTAACTGCTGAATCCACACACAGGCACAGCTGAGGGAGGGCTGCCAAACCATGCTGGAGGCAGGCAGCTGAGCCAGGGGATGGGGGGTAGGGGCGGTTCTAAAACCAAATGTTGGGCACCAGATAATGCTTGCAACAATCCCACACCAGTTTGGAATTATTATTAATAAAAGTGTTTTTTATTTGAGGGGAAAAAACTTATAGAACACTATCTACATGACCAGGAAATGGGTCTAGTCGCCCGAACCAGAGTCCAAAGCAAGAGAGAGAGAGAGAGAGGGAGGGAGGGAGGGAGGGAGGGAGGGAGGGAGGGAGGGAGGGAGGGGGGGAGGGGAGGGCTGCTGCTGCTTTTTAAAGCAAAAGAGACGACACCCCCGTGGGCTGGTATCTCAAAGGCTATTGGCTGAAGGAGTGGAAGGAGCTCCCACAGTACCTATGCTAATGAAAGGAAAATATTATGAGGTTTCCCTTTGGTACCTACACTAAGATTCCTCCTTTCCCATAAGAGTTGTGTTAAAACAGGCAGTACCTTTTCCATACTTATAGCTTGAAAGTATGGTACTTTTCTAAGTTCTTCAGATAGTTTAGACAATGTTATTAAGGCTCTTAAAGTAATTTTATCCTTTATCAATATTTTAGTTAAAATATGACATAATTTTCCAGCTCTTTCTCTTTATCCAACACCCTCAACGACTCTCATATCAGTAGCTTCCAACCTTAAAATTCATTGATACTTTTTCTGTAATTATTATTAATAAGAAATATATATATATATATATATATGTGTGTGTGTGTGTGTGTGTGTATACATATGTAAGTATATACTGTTGGATATATATATTTAAAAGGACTAAGCACTTACCATTAGATATCAAATTATCGAGCTCATCTTTAGATATAATTCTGTTTCTCACCAGTAATTAGTTGTTTCTAACTCTTTATCTATGGGAGAGACCAAGTGAGATTTCCCACATCTACTCTAGCATGTCAACTGGTGTTGTCATTATTCTAATATTTTTTTAAGCAGTCGCAAGGTTCAGATTCCATAGGTAAAGTTTCCCACTTGTATCTAAATAAAATAATCTGAGAGCTGAGTTCCAAGTCCCCTGACTCTTACATTCACTCCAGCCTCCCTATCCTCTTCTTACCAAAAATATGTCTAGGATTTGTGTTGTGGACCTATGAACTGGGACTAGGCACTCTGTCTTAATTATGGTTTACTATTGCTATAAAGAGACACCAAGACCACTATAACGCTTATAAAGAAAACATTTAATTGAGGATTACTGGCTTAAAATTTCAGAGGTTCACTTCATTACAATCATGAAGGGAAGCACAACAGCATAGAGATAGGCATAGTGCTCGTGCTGAGAGTGTTACATCTTGCATGCAAAAAGAAGTAAATTAGCAGTCACACTGAGGAAAGTATGAGAAAAAAAAACTCAAAGGCTGCCCCCACAGTATTATGGCCATAGCTCCTAGCAGTGCTACTCCCTTTGAGGACCATTTTTTTTTTTGGTCAAACCACCACACATTTATTGCAGACTGTGCATAAGAATTATGGGTTAGTTTCGATCAGGGCACCTAGTGAGACATCATTGTGGTGAGTGAGTGCTGCGGCACCCGGGAACAGCCCGCCTACACTTCCTGATCAACCTACAGGGCTACACTGCCCTGTACCTCCTCTCTCTTCCTATCCCATCCAGCTTACATCCAGATCCCCCCACCCTCTGTTTCTCTCCCCCCTCCCTTCCCTGGTGGCAGAGAGCCTCCCTGCTCTGCCTGCTTGGGCGCTGGGTCCTAACCCCAAGCGTAGGGTAAAGGGGAGCTCGGGGGCTTCTTTGTCCCCATAGCCCGCCTGCAGCAAGCAGGGTGGGCCCTTTGTCTGCGAGCGAACCAAGCAGCAAGGAGTTTCATCAGGGCACCTAGTGAGACATCATTGTGGTGAGTGAGTGCTGCGGCACCCGGGAACAGCCCGCCTACACTTCCTGATCAACCTACAGGGCTACACTGCCCGGTACCTCCTCTCTCTTCCTATCCCATCCAGCTTACATCCAGATCCCCCTACCCCCTGTCTCCCTCCATCCCTCCCTTCTTGGAGCAGAGTGCCTCCCTGTTCAGCCTGCCTGGGCGCTGGGACTGAACCCGAAGGTGAGTGCAAAGGGGAAGGTGGTAGCTCCTTTGTCTCCATAACCTGCCTGCAGCAAGCAGGGTGGGCCTTTGTTTGCAAGCTAACCAAGCAGCAAGGAGATCGGAACTGGACTCCAGGAGAAACATCACGGGGGAGTGACATCACTGGGAAGGTACATCAGTTGGCAAGAAGACCTGATCCTGTAAAAGAAGATCCATAGGAGAATATTGGAAGGAAGAGATGGGGAGACGCCAATGCAAGAATTCACCCAACAATCTGAAGAACAACACGAAACCACCAGAAGCCAGCGACCTCACAACAGGAGGACATGAACACCTTAATCATGAAGAAGGAGAAAAAACTGACTTCATGACAGTGATTGACACCCTTAAACAGCATATAAAAAACGCCCTTATAGAAATGGATGAGAAGTATAACAGAAAGTTCGAGGAATTGAGTAAATCAGTGAATGATACCCTAGGAAAGCAAGGAAAAACAATCAAGCAGATAATGGAAACAGTTCATGATTTGAAAAATGAAATGGAGGCAAAGAAGAAAACACAAACAGAGGGCCGGCTGGACATGGAAAATCTAGGTAAACGAATAGAGACTACAGAAACAAGCATAACCAGCAGAATACAAGAGATAGAAGAAAGAATCTCAGAGTCTGAGGATAACATAGAGAAAATAAACGCACTGATCAAAGAAAACAGCAAGTCCAACAAACTCTCATCACAAAACATTCAGGAAATATGGGACACAATAAAAAGACCAAACCTAAGAATAATTGGAGTAGAAGAAGGAGAAGAAGTGCAGCTCAATGGTCCAGAAAATATACTTAACAAAATTATAGAAGAAAACTTTCCCAACCTGAAGAAGGATGTACCTATGAAGGTTCAAGAGGCATATAGAACCCCAAATAGGCTGGATCAAAAAAAAACATCCCCTCGCCATATAATAATCAAAACACAAAATATACAGAATAAAGAAAGAATATTAAGAGCCGCAAAGGAAAAAGGCCAACTTACTTATAAAGGTAAACCTATCAGACTTACACCTGACTTCTCTATGGAAACCATGAAAGCCAGAAGGTCCTGGATAGATGTACTGCAAAAACTAAGAGACCATGGATGCAAGCCCAGACTACTATATCCAGCCAAGCTTTCGTTCACCATAAATGGAGAAAACAAAATTTTCCAGGATAAAAACAAATTTAAGCAATACGTAGCCACAAATCCAGCCTTACAGAAAATAATAGAAGGAAAATCACTAACCAAGGAGTCCAACAAAGACCTCAATAACTCAGACATCTAGAGACCCTTCACCAGCGCAACTCAAAGAAGGGAAACACACAAACCCTACTACTTAAAAAGTGACCGGAGTTAACAACCACTGGTCATTAATATCACTTAATGTCAATGGACTCAACTCACCTATAAAAAGGCACAGGCTAAGAGACTGGATACGAAAACAGGATCCAACATTCTGCTGTCTACAAGAAACACACCTCAACCACAAAGACAGGCACCTACTCAGAGTAAAGGGCTGGGAAAAGGCCTATCAAGCAAATGGACCTAAGAAACAAGCAGGTGTGGCCATACTAATTTCTAACAAAGTTGACTTCAAACTTAAATCAATCAAAAGAGATGGAGAGGGACATTTTATACTCATAACAGGAAAAATTCATCAGGAAGAAATCTCAATCCTGAATATCTATGCCCCTAATATAAAAGCACCCACGTATGTAAAAGAAACATTGCTAAAATTCAAGGCAGCCATCAAACCACACACACTAATAGTAGGAGACTTCAACACTCCTCTTTCACCAATGGACAGGTCAATCAGACAGAAACCTAACAGGGAAATTAGAGAATTAATGGAGGTAATGAAGCAAATGGACTTAACAGACATCTATAGAATATTCCACCCAAATAGGAAAGAATATACCTTTTTCTCTGCAGCTCATGGAACCTTCTCGAAAATTGACCACATACTTGGTAACAAAGCTAACTTACACAGCTACAAAAAAATATTACTAACCACCTGTGTCTTATCAGACCACCATGGATTAAAGTTAGAATTCAACAACAATGCTACCCCCAGAAAGCCTACAAACTCATGGAAACTGAACAGTCAACTACTGAACCATACCTGGATTAAGGAGGAAATAAAGAAAGAAATTAAAGTCTTCCTTGAATTCAATGAAAATAAAGAAACAACATACTCGAACTTATGGGACACTATGAAAGCAGTCCTGAGAGGAAAGTTCATAGCACTAAGTGCCCACTTAAAGAAAACAGAGAAAGCACATATTGGAGACTTAACAGCCCACCTGAAAGCTCTAGAAAAAAAAGAAGCAGACTCACCTAGGAGGAGTAGAAGACTGGAAATAATCAAACTGAGGGCTGAAATCAACAAAATAGAAACACAAAAAACAATCCAAAGAATCAATGAATCAAGAAGCTGGTTCCTGGAAAAAATCAACAAGATTGACAAACCCCTATCCAAACTAATCAAACGGCAGAGAGAAAATTTGCAAATTAATAAGATCAGAAATGAAAAGGGGGACATAACCACAAACACAGAGGAAATTCAGAGAGTCATTAGATCTTACTACAAAAACTTGTATGCCACTAAACTGGAAAATGTAAAAGAAATGGACACTTTCTTAGATAAATACGATTTACCAAAATTAAATCAGGACCAGGTGAACAAGCTAAACAGACCTGTCAGTCGTGAAGAACTAGAAGCTGTTATCAAAAACCTCCCTACCAAAAAAAGCCCAGGGCCAGATGGTTTCAATGCGGAATTCTACCAGAACTTCCAAGAAGACCTAATACCTATACTCCTCAATGTATTCCACAATATAGAAACAGAAGGGTCATTACCAAATTCCTTTTATGAAGCTACAGTTACTCTGATACCAAAACCACACAAAGACTCAACCAGGAAAGAGAATTACAGGCCGATCTCACTCATGAATATCGACACAAAAATCCTCAACAAAATACTGGCAAACCGAATCCAAGAACACATCCGAAAAATTATCCATTATGATCAAGTAGGCTTCATTCCTGAGATGCAGGGCTGGTTCAACATACGAAAATCTATCAATGTAATCCATCATATAAATAAACTGAAAGAAAAAAACCATATGATCATTTCATTAGATGCTGAAAAAGCATTTGACAAAATTCAACATCCATTTATGTTAAAAGTCTTGGAGAGATTAGGGATACAAGGGTCATACCTAAATATAATAAAAGCTATATACAGCAAGCCGACAGCTAACATCAAATTAAACGGAGAGAAACTCAAAGCCATCCCGCTTAACTCAGGAACACGACAAGGCTGCCCACTTTCGCCATACCTCTTCAATATAGTGCTGGAAGTTCTAGCAATAGCAATAAGACAGCATAATGGGATCAAGGGGATTCGAATTGGAAATGAAGAAGTTAAACTTTCGTTATTCGCAGATGATATGATAGTGTACATAAGCGACCCCCAAAATTCCACCAAAGAACTTTTACAGCTGATAAACAGCTTTAGTAATGTGGCAGGATACAAGATCAACTCCAAAAAATCAGTCGCCCTCCTATACTCAAAGGATATGGAAGCAGAGAGGGAAATCAGAGAAGCTTCTCCATTCACGATAGCCACAAACAGCATAAAATATCTTGGGGTAAATCTAACCAAGGAAGTGAAAGATCTATTTGACAAGAACTTTAAGGCATTGAAGAAAGAAATTGAAGAGGATACCAAAAAATGGATGGACATCCCTTGCTCTTGGATTGGGAGGATCAACATAGTAAAAATGGCAATTCTACCAAAGGCAATTTATAGATTCAATGCAATCCCCATCAAGATCCCATCAAAATTCTTCACAGATCTGGAGAGGACAATAATCAACTTTATATAGAAAAACAAAAAACCCAGGATAGCCAAAACAATCCTATACAATAAAGGATCTTCTGGAGGCATTACCATCCCTGACTTCAAACTCTATTACCGAGCTACAGTAATGAAAACAGGGTGGTACTGGCATAAAAACAGAGAAGTCGACCAATGGAATCGTATAGAAGACCCGGACTTTATCCCACAAACCTATGAACACCTCATTTTCGATAAAGGAGCTAAAAGTTTACATTGGAAGAAAGAAAGCATCTTCAACAAATGGTGCTGGCACAACTGGATGTCAACCTGTAGAAGAATGAAAATAGACCCATATCCATCACCGTGCACAGAACTCAAGTCCAAATGGATTAAAGACCTCAATATCAGCCCGAAAACACTGAATCTGATAGAAGAGAAAGTGGGCAATACCCTACAACAGATGGGCACAGGCGATCGCTTCTTAGGTATAACCCCAGAAGCACAGACATTAAGGGCAACATTGAATAAATGGGACCTACTAAAACTGAGAAGCTTCTGTAAAGCAAAGGACACTGTCACTAAGACACAAAGGCAACCTACTGACTGGGAGAAGATCTTCACCAACCCCGCAACAGACAAAGGTCTGATCTCCAAAATATATAGAGAACTCAAGAAACTAGACTTTAAAATGCTAATTAACCCAATTAAAAAATGGGGCGCTGAACTGAACAGAGAATTCTCAACAGAAGAAGTTCAAATGATCAAAAGACACTTAAGGTCATGCTCAACCTCCTTAGCGATCAGGGAAATGCAAATCAAAACAACTTTGAGATATCATCTTACACCTGTAAGATTGGCTAAAGTCAAAAACACCAACGATAGCCTTTGCTGGAGAGGCTGTGGAGGAAGGGGTACCCTCATCCATTGCTGGTGGGAATGCAATCTTGTGCAACCACTGTGGAAGTCAGTGTTTCGGTTTCTCCGGAAATTCGGGATCAACCTACCCCTGGACCCAGCAATACCACTCTTGGGAATTTACCCAAGAGATGCTCTATCACATGTCAAAAGCATTTGTTCAACTATGTTCATAGCAGTATTATTTGTAATAGCCAGAACCTGGAAACAACCTAGATGCCCTTCAATGGAAGAATGGATGAAGAAAGTATGGAATATATACACACTAGAGTACTACGCTGCGGTAAAAAACAATGACTTCTCGAATTTTGCATGCAAATGGATGGAAATAGAAAACACTATCCTGAGTGAGGTATCCCAGGCCCAAAAAGACGAACATGGGATGTACTCACTCATAATTGGTTTCTAGCCATAAATAGGGTTCACGGAGTCTACAATAGGCGAATCTAAAGAAGCTAAGTAAGAAGGTGAACCCAAGGAAAAACATATAGTTATCCTCTTGGATAAGGGAAGTAGACAAAATTGCCGGGGGGAAAAGTGGGATCTTGGGGGTGGGGTGGGATGGGGGTTAGGGGAGATGGGGAGAGAAAAGGTAGAAGGGAAGGAGGGTGGACTTGGGGAAACAAGAGGATCGGGATAAAGGAAGGTTGGATAGGGGAGCACGGAACCACAATTCTTAGTTAAGGGACCCACTTTAGGGTGGGCAGGAGACTTGACCCTAGAGGGGCTCCCAGGTGCCCAAGCTGAGGTCCCCAGTTAGTTCCCTGGGCAGCTGAGGATAGGGAACCTGAAATGACCCTACCCTAGAGCAATACTGACGAATATATTGCATATCAGCCTAGAACTTGCATCTGGCGATGGATGGAGATAGAGACAGAGACCCACACTGGAGCACTGGACTGAGCTCCCAAGGTCCCAATGAGGAGCAGAAGGAGTGAGAACATGAGCAAAGATGTCGGGACCACGAGGAGTGCACCCACCCACTGAGACAGTGGAGATGATCTACTGGGAGCTCACCAAGGCCAGCTGGACTGTTACCAGAAAAAGCATGGGATAAAACTGGACTCTCGGAACATGGCGAACAATGAGGGCTGATGAGACGCCAAGGACAATGACACGCGGTTTTGATCCTACGCAATGTGCTGGCTTGGTGGGAGCCTAGCCAGTCTGGAGGTTCACCTTCCTAGATATGGATGGAGGGGGGAGGACCTAGGACGTACCACAGGGCAGGGAACCCTGACAGCTCTTTGGACTGGAAAGGGAGGGGGAGAGGAGTGGGGGGAAGGGGAGAGGGGTGGGAGGAGGGGGAGAAGAGTGGGAGGAGGGGGAGAAGAGTGGGAGGAGGGGGGGGAAATGGGAGGCGGGTGGGAGGAGGTGGAAATTTGTTTTTTTTTTCTTTTCTGTATCCTCCTTTTATCAATAAAAAAATTTAAAAAAAAAAAAGAATTATGGGTTAATTTAAGATGTAAGAGATAGTTAAAAAGATGCCTGAGCTAATAGGCCATCCAATTTATAATTAATGTAGGCCTCTGCCTGTTTCTTTGGGACTGAAAGGCTGCAGGATTGGGAGGGACAGAATCCTCTGTCAACAAATGGTACCCAACGTGGGGCATAAACCCATGACCCTGTAATTAAGAGTCTCATGCTTTACCAACTGAGCTACTGTGGGACTACATTGTCATGTTCATCTCCACTCGATCGTCGTTCTGGTTTTTACCATCACTTAACCAGTTGTGGCTTTAGGTAATGGTCTTCATATTCTGCAAAGAGAAGCTGGTTTGATGAGAGTAGAGAGCTCTGCTTTACTTATCTGTCGGTATAAGGATAAGTGTTCAGAAAACAGGAATTAAATTGATTTAAGAAAGAAGAAGTAGTAGGATTTCTAAGATTCAAGATTTTAGTAGCCATATTATATTGGCTGGAATTCTTGTACCAGGCATGATTTCCCCAATCCTCAATGAGGTTTTGCTTATCAATGAGATATAAACACTACTATTTCATCTTTTAGTATCTTGACATGCTTGCCATTATTGTGATTCATAGGCATCGCAACTGGGTGCTAATCTTATATTTTTTCCTGCCTTCACAACTTATAAATTACTTTTTGATACTATGAAGCTAGTTCTCAGGGAGGATAATTTCATATAAGAAACAGAAACATTGTTTAGGATGTCCAAAATTTAGACAACTTGAAGGCAATTCTTGCTTTTCTAACTGTCTGGCAAATGATACATTATTAAAAGCTATAGAGAACCAGATGAATTCCTCATGCATGGTCATGGTTGAAAGAAAATTGTGTCATAGATTAGGAAGTCCAGAAACATCTTGGAGAAAATAAAAGATAAGAAGAATTGAAGACTGTTATTTTGAATGTGCTTCCAAATTTCTGGTTTGTCTATGAGTAAAATGTTAAATTTATAGTTTACAGAATTGACGAATATATTAAAGTATATTTATTAAATGCAAACTGTTATCTGATAAAGAACACATAAAAATTACCTGAAAAATCATAAAATAATTAGAAAAGGTCGGTTCTACTTATGTTTACCAGAAACTATAGAATTTTCCTGCAATTCTAATAGACACCTCATGTCTCATTGATTCAACTGAAACGTCAAGATCTTATTAAGGAATGGCTTTATTATTTACATTGACTTGAAATGGAGAAATTCTGTAGACCCCTGTACAAGTACTATTATGGCAAAATACTCTGAGGTATTGTTTTTTTTATATTTTTATTTATTGATTGATTGATTTATTATTTATTTATTTATTAAAGATTTCTGCCTCCTCCCCGCCAAGGCCTCCCAATTCCCTCACCCTCCCCCAATCAAGTCCCCCTTTCTCGTCAGCCCAAAGAGCAATCAGGGTTCCCTGCCCTGTGGGAAGTCCAAGGACCCCCCACCTCCTTCCAGGTGTAGTAAGGTGAGCATCCAAACAGCCTAGGCTCCCACAAAGCCAGTAAGTGCAATAGGATCAAAACCCAGTGCCATTGTTCTTGACTTCTCAGAAGTCCTCATTGTCTGCTATGTTCAGCGAGTCCGGTTTTATCCCATGCTTTTTCAGACCCAGGCCAGTTGGCCTTGGTGAGTTCCCGATAGAACATCCCCATTGTCTCAGTGTGTGGGTGCACCCCTCGCAGTCCTGAGTTCTTTGCTTATGCTCTCTCTCCTTCTGCTCCTGATTTGGACCATGGGATTTCAGTCCGGTGCTCTAATGTGGGTCTCTGTCTCTGTCTCCTTTCATCGCCTGATGAAGGTTAATATCCAGGAGGATGACCAAAGAAAAACATACTGTCATTTATTTTTTTAAGTTCCTAAAAACCTTCTAACTCATTGATAGTTGTTTATCATTGACTTTGAAAAATGGAATCAGAATTTTATAGTATATAAAATAAAGGAAATCAACTTAATTTAATAATTCTAGGATATATAAAATAGTTATAGAAAGTATTCTTTAAATAACTGTCAGAACACAGTCCAAGAAAGAAGTCATGAAAATTCTGACTGATTGTGAGAAAATTCAAAGAAAACAAGACAAAAGTCTTGTTCCCAGTTTCCTCAAAAAAACAGAATTGTTCTTGGAATGTGTTTTTGTGCTCCTCCCAGAATTGATTTTCTGTCAGCTGTTGTTTTTCCTATGCCTGTATGGAAAACCATAGTTTTGCCATGTGCAACTTGTCCTTGTGATTATAAATGTTATTCAGGTTACTCTTCTTAACTCTCAGAGTAAAAATTATCTGATTCTCTGAATAAAGTTGGTTATTGCATGAGAATTCAGGCTGCTTCATTTTCAGGCCTTGCTCTTTCATGTTCATGGCGCCAATTAGAGCAGTAATATATAAATAGTATAAACTATTAGAGTAAATTATTACTAATAAGCTTTTTTGCTCAATTCACTCTCATAGTTCATAAACTCTGTATTAATTACTGTGATTCAATGTCTCCCCCAAACTATGTGAGAACACATTACAAATTGCTGTTCTTGTTAGCACACTCAAATATGAAGGCAATATTAAAAGAGAAATTTGGATAAAATCAGGAAGTAAATGGGGATGTATTGGAAAGAAATAAAACATTTCAATTCACTTTGCTACATATATACATAGATTAGCGAACATTTCAGATCATGATGTATGCTGACATTTCCAAGATTTAAAATCTAACACTTTATAATATTAGCACTTTACATACCTTCCCTCTTCCTAAGTCTGAAGAGTAGCTAAGGATGTTTAGCCAAACACTTAAAGAAACCATGACCACAGCAAAAAGAAAGAATTTAATTGGAGCTTGCTTACAATTTCAGAAGTTTTGAGAATTAGCTGAAAGTTTTGCATCCAGCAGTAAGAGAAAGAACTACTGGATATTGCAAGGGTATTTGAAACCTCAAATCCCACCCCTCTAACAAACTTCCTGTAACAACTTAAATTAATCCATAACAACTTCTTTCTTCAAAGACTTAAAGTATTTGTTGAAAAGTCTTTCTCTTTTTAGGTTAGTGTTACCCCATAATATTTTTTTTTTTTTTGTTACTTGTGGCTATTGTAAAAGGTAGTGTTTCTCTGATTTCTTTTCCAGCTTCCTCATCATTTATATTAGGAGGGCTACTGATTTTTTTTAAGTTGATCTTGGAACCTGCCACATGACTGAAGGTATTTATCAGCTGTAGGAGTTTCCTGGTAGAGTTTTGGGTTCATTTATATGTACTATTATATCATCTGAAAATAACAACAGTTTAATTTCTTCCTTTGCATTTTGCATCCCCCTGAACTCCTTTTGTTGTCTTATTGCTATATCAAAACTTCAAGAACTATGTTATAGAGATATGAAGAAAGTGGACAGTCTTTTCTTGTTCCTGAAGTTAGTGAAATTACATTGAGTTTTTCTCCATTTAATTTGATGTTGGTAGTCAGCTTGCTGTATATTGCTTTTATTGTTTAGATATGTTCCCTGTATCCCTGATCTCTCCAAGAACTTTATCATGATGGGGTGTTGGATTTTGTTTATTTTTCTTAGCATTTAAAGAGAAATGATCATATGTTTTTTTCTTTCAATTATATTATATTATGAATTACATTGATAGATTTTTGTATGTTGAACCATCCCTGAATCTCTGGGATAAAGCCGACTTGATCATGTTGAATAATTTTTTTGATGTGTTCTTGGATTCAGTTTGACTGAATTTTAGTGAGTATTATTGCATCTATGCTTATGAGTGAATTTGGTCTATAATTCTCTTTCTTGGTTGAGTTTTTGTAAGTTTTGGTAACAGGGTAACTTGAAGAGTATAATCATTAGCTATACTGAAAGTTCTGGTAGAATTCTGCACTAAAACCATCTGGCCCTGAGCTTTTATTATTGGGAGACTTTTGATGACAGCTTGTATATCCTTGCAGTTTATAGGTCAATTTAAATTTCTTACCTGGTCTTGACTTAATTTTGGTATATGGTATCTATCCAGAAAAATGTCCATTGCTTTTACATTTTCCAATTTTGTGGAGCATAGCTCTTTGTAGTATGACCTAATGATTCTCTGGAGTTTCTCAGTGTCTATTGTTATGTTCATAATTTAATTTGGATGCTCTATCTCTGTATTTTAATTAGTTTAAATAAGGGTTTGTCTATTTTGCTGATTTTCTCAAAGAACAATATCTTTGTCTCATTGATTCTTTGTACTCTTTTCTTTGCTTCTATTTTATTGATTTCAGCCCGCAAATTGATTATTTCCTGTCTTCTACTCCTCCTGGGTACATCTGCTTCTTTTTGCTCTAGAGCTTTCAGGTTTGCTGCCAAGTCACTAATGTGAGCTTCCTAAACTTTCTTTATGTGGGCACTTAGTGCTGTGAATTTTTCTCTTAGCACTGTCTTCATGGTGTTTCATAGTTTGGGTATGTTGTGCCTTCATTTATTTGAATTCTAGGAAGTTTATAAATTCTTTATTTTTTCCTTGACCCAGGAGTGGTTTAGTAGTTGACTGTTCAATTTCCATGAGTTTGTAGGCTTTCTGAAAGTACAGTTGTTAAATTCTAAATTTAAACCATGGTGATCCGATAAGATACAGGGGTTTCTAATATTTCTCTTTGTGTGTGTGTGTGTGTGTGTGTGTGTGTGTGTGTGTGTACATGTGTGTTTGGGTGGAATGTTCTATAGATGTCTGTTGAGTCCATTTGAGTCATGATATCTGTTATTTCTCTTACTTTTCTGTTAAGTTTCTGTCTGGTTGATCTGTTCACTGGGAGAGTGTTGCCTTGACGTCTCCTACTATTAGTGTGTAAGGTTTGATGTGTGATTTCAGCCTTAGTAATGTTTCTTTTCCATATGTGAATTCTATTGTATTAGGAGCATAGATGTTCAGGATTGAGACTTTATTATGATGGATTGTTCCTTTTATTAATACAAAGTGTTCTTCTAGATCCTTTCTGATTGATTTTAGTTTGAAATCTATTTTGTTAAATATTAGAAAGCTACATCCACTTGTTTCTTAGGTCCATTTGATTAGAAAATGTTTTCCCAATTTTTGCTATGAGGTAATATCTGTTTTTGAGGTTGAGGTGTGTTTCCTGTATACAGCAAAATGTGGGATCCTGTTTTCATATCCATTCTCATAGCCTGTGTCTTTTTATAGGTGAATTGAGTACATGGATATTAAAAGATATTAATGACCAGTGGTTGTTAATTCCTGTTATTTTTCAGTGATAGTGGTTATATGTTTCCCTTCATTGTGTTGTGGGAAGTTTTCTGCTGCCTGTGTTTTTGTGGATGCAGTTAGCTTTCTTGGGTTGGGGTTTTCCTTCTATTGTTTTCTGTAGGGCTGGGTTTGTGGATGGATACATATTGTAAATCTGGTTTTGTCATGGAATATCTTGTTTTCTCCTTCAATGATGATTAAAAGCTTTGCTGGGTATAGAAGTTGGGGCTTGCATCTGTGGTCTCTTTGTATCTGCAATACATCTGCACAGGACTTTCAGGCTTTCATGGTTTCCACTGAGAAGTCAGGTATGATTCTGAGAGGTCTGCCTTTACATGTTACTTGACTTTTTTCCTTTGTAGTTCTTAAAATTATTTTTCTGTATGTTTTTCATTTTTAGTTATTATATGGTGAGGGTACAATTTTGTTTTTGTTTGTGTTTTGATTCAGTCTCTTTGGTGTTCTGTAAGCTTCTTGTACCTCATAGGTATAACCTTTTGTAGGTTGGGAAAGTTTTCTTCTATGATTTTGTTGAATATATTTTTTGTGCCTTAGAGCTGAAGTTCTCCTTCTATCCCTATTATTCTCAGGTTTGGTCTTTTCATGGTGTCCCAGATTTCTTGGATGTTTTAAGAATTTGTTGGATTTAATCTTTACTTTGACCAATGAATCGATTTCCTCTATAGTATCTTCACCACCTGATATTCTCTCTTCCCTCTCTTGTATCCTGTAGGTTATATTTGCATCTGTAGTTTCTGTTCATTTACCCAGATTTTCCATATCCAGAATTCCCCCGGTTTGTGTTTCCTTATTGCCTCTATTTCAGTCTTCAATTCTTGAACTGTTTGCTTCACTCATTTTTTTCTTGTTTTTCTTTGAGGGATTTATTAATTTCTTCGAATTTGTGTATGTCTTCCTCTCCATTTCTTTGAGGGAGTTTTTAATTTCCTTTTTTAAAGGTCTCTGCCATCTTCATAAAGTTACATTTAAAATAGTTTTCTTCTGATCCTCCTAGGTTGGGATAATCCACCTTCTTGTTTTGTAACCACTGGGTTTTGGTGTTTCGATGTTGTTTTGTAGGTTGTTGGATGGGTTCTTGCATTGATGTCTACACATCTCTCCCTTCAATTGATGCCAGCTGTGTCAAATCCTTGTAGTTCCTGTCTGAGTCTTTGGGGATTGTTCTTGGTCTGCTGTGTATTGTCAATATCTGTGTCTCAGGGAGCTACTGAGGTCTCTCTTCGCCTGCTCTCTTGGTCTGTTTTCCTGGATTGCTCTCTTGGTTCACTCTATGCAGTCACAGCTTGTGCTTTATAGTTTCTCTCTTGGTCCCCTCAGCACAAAACTCTTCTGCTGGCTAGCTAGATAAGCGGAGGCAGGTGAGAGAGATGCCTGGTGTTTAGCCCCACTAGTAAGGACCTAGAGAGTGGATGTTTTGCTGGATAGCTGGTCACTCACCTCTTGGTCCTCTCTGTATTGTAGCAAGTTGTGTTTCAGAGTTCCACTGAGGCTGCAAGGGGATAGTTGAGTCTGGGGGTGGGATAGGGATGGTAGCTTGTAGGGTCTGGTGAACGGGAGTGGGTATTTAGGCAATCTACCCACAAGAAAATTTCTTGCTACCTGGCTAGAGACGTCGAGGCAGTTGGGGAAGGGTTCTGGGGTTTTGCCCCACTATGGAGGTCCTAGAGAGTAGGATGCCCCTCTGGTTGGCTGGTCACTTACCTCTTGGTCCTCTCTGTATTGTAGCAAACTGTGTTTTAGAGTTCAGAGTTTTAAGGGGATAAGCAAGTTTGGGTATGCAATGTGGCTCTGGGTATTTGTTTAAAGGCTGCTTTCAACTTTTAGTTTGTTTTGAAAAATTACTATCACAGTACATTTATATATTATTCTAGAAAATACATAATTTAAGATTAAAATTATGCTCCCAATTTTCTCAGGAGACCTTGTCTATTTCCCGTTCCCAGGGAAATATATATATTTCTCTTAGGGTGCTCCTTGTTACTTGGCTTCCCTGGGGTTGTGGACTATAGGCTCACTATTCTTTGCTTTACAGCTAGTATCCAGTTATGAATGAATACATACTATGCTCATCTTTCTGCATCTGGATTAACAGACTCAGAATTGTTTTTTCTAGTTCCATCCATTGAATGCAAATATCCAGATTTTATTGCTATTTACCATTGAGTAAAAAGCAATGTGTAAATATACCACATTTTTTTATCCATTCTTTAGTTGAGGGGCATCTAGTTTGTTTCAAAACTTCAGCCATTAAAAATAATGCTGCTATGTGGGAGTGAAAAAAGAGGGTAGAAGGGAAGGAGGGGGGGAAGAGGGGAGGGGGAGGAGAACTAGAGGGAGTGGGATAGTCAAGATGGGGGAAGGACAGAGATGGAGAGCAGGGAAAGAGATATCTAGATTGAGGGAGACTATGGGACCAGCAAGAAAACTGGCAGTAGAGAAATTTCCAGGAATCGACAAGAATGACCCCAGCTAGTATTACAAGCAATAGTGGAGAGGGTGACCAAACTGGCCTTACCCTGTAGTCAGATTGATGGATATCTTAAATGTCACCATAGAAACTTTATCCAGCAACTGATGGAAGCAGAAGCAGAGAGTCACAGTGGAGCACTGGACTGAGCTCCCAAAGTCCATTCAAAGAGTGGGTAAAGTGAGAATATGAGCAAAGAGATCAAAACCATGATGTGGATACCAACTGAAACAGCTTACCTGAGCTAATGAGAACTCACCAACCTGGCCTGACAGGGAAGGAACCTGCATAGGACCAAACTAGGCCCTCAGAATGTGAGTGACAGTTTTATGGCAGGAACAGACTGTGGGGCCGCTGGCAGTGGGATCTGGATTTATCCCTATTGTTTGTACTGACTTTTTTGAACCCATTCTCCATGGAGGGATATCTTGCACAGTCTAGATATGGAGTAGGGAAAAGTGGATGGGGGTGGGGTGGGAGAAAGGTGGAGGGGAGAGAGTTGGAACTGGACATAGTATGTAAAATGAAAAAAAGATATTTTTTAAATAAAATAAACAAGATTAAAGCTATGAATTTAGCTTAGGTTCTAAAAAACTGATGGTATGATAAAGCAAAGGTAGTAAAATATGATTACATTGCTTTCTTAAGTTCATTTAAACTTAACAGTAGAATAGCAGGATATGTATATAGCCTTAAATGATCTCGAAGTATTATATATGCTTCGTTATTATTGTAATAAGACACCATGACAAAAGCAAATTACAAAAGAAAGCATTTAGTTTTGGCTTATGTTTCAAAAATGGGACTCTGTGACATCATGACAGGGACTTTGGCAATCGGCAGACAGACAAGCAGAGTACTGCGGCAGTATGTCAGAGATTAAACCTTGATCCAAAAACACGACACACAAAGATCTGACAACAGAATTTTTGAACCTTAAAGCCTATCCCAATGACATCCTTCCTCCAACAAGGCCACATCAATTAATCCTTCCCTGGAAGTTCCACAAATTGAGAATCAAGCACTCAAATATATGAACATATGGACACCATTCTTATCCAAACTACAACAAGGCATATTATTAACATAGTGGCAAAGAATGAAAAGCCCTTTCTCTTTGGAGTATAAGAATGTTTTTCAGAAAATATCATTCCATTAACTTATGATAGCAATTAGAGAAAATTATATTTTAAAAATATATTCTCATTTTAAGTTTAACATTACTATTTCAAAAAACTTACAGTTATTCATTTATGACCAAATATATTCAGTTATGACCAAATGCTCCACATTAGAAAAAATATTCATATATAGTATGTTTATCGTAACTTTCTAAAAAGAAAATTAACATAAACAAAATTTATTAGAAAACATAGAAATGCATGTTACTCTATATGAAATGCAATTAACATATTATATAAATGTTTACACATCAAAATGATAACTTCATTACAAGATTAATGTGAGATGATTTTGCATTATCAGCTAGATTATAGTAAAATATTTGGAAAGAGAGAAGATGATTAAGTTCTCAACAACTAAGAGGATCTAGTTTTATATATCTATAAAGATATATAACTCTAGTAATAATGGCCTCAAAACCAGAAGTAAAGAATCAAAACTATGCTTCATGAATGTTTCATCTTACCATTATCATTATAAGTATATTGCTAATTTAAATCACTGGAACAAAGTTTGTGACGTATCACTCCGATGGTATCTTAGTATACTACATTGGGGTTGGAGTGGCAGAAGTTATCTATATGTATTTATTTTGCAGTGCTATGTAGTCGTGCATGTTAGATAAGCACTCTACCAGTGGAGCTGCATCCCCTGTGTCAACAACAGCTTCTTTGCAAAGGAGAAATTTTCCAAATGTTTAAATTTAATAAGAAGAAATGTATGTCCAGAAAGCTAGAGAATGCATGCCTCCATTATAATAGCCAAATATTTTTATCATTTGAACATATACTTGATAATTTAAAATACATCTCAAAACAGCCTAATACATTACATATGGATCAGTGAGCTCACTACTTCTGTAAATATTGAAGAGTTGTTTTATATTTAGTCCCTTACATGTGGAATTTTAATAAAGGTACAAATTTGTTAGGTTCAAAATCAATATTTTCAATAATTATTTTTATTTTAAATAATGATATAACAAATGTGTATATTTGTATATCATCAGTTATAATAGAAACACACACACACACATATATATACATTTGAATTACTATCCAAATGAAATCTAAAATAAAGGCTAAAAGGAAAGCTCATTATCTTAGAGCACATGTCGTTTTTTCTGAGGATTCATGTTCAAATTCTCATACCAATATGGTACCTCACAAGCATGAAAAACTACAGTTACATACAATACAATATCTCCTTATGGTAACAAACAGCACCAGGCATGTAAATGGTGCACAGTCATACAAATAAGTAAACCATCTCTGTATATACAAAGTAAAATAAAAACAAAAATCATAATATTATGCTTTAGAGTCAAATATTTATCAAATATTTCTAATAAAGTAGGAAGAACCCTCTCTATGTAACATGCCTATAAATATATACTCTTTCATTCTCATGAATATGAAAGATTTTTAAATTGTCATATAAGGAACAAAAATGTTTATCCAATGAAACAACAAGCATTGACCTTCAGACATGGTTTTATCAAAGCTAAAGATTTACCAGAAACAAGTAGTGAAATTGCATGCCTGCACACATATGTATTGACATGATATATACATAGGGTATAAAATGCAGAAGTATAATAGACATATTATATATATTTGTACTTGTCACATATACATTTAATTATATATGTATATAAATATATATATTTGAGAGGTCTATGTTTATGTGCAGAGGAACTTTATGTATATATGTATCCATTTGTAGCACATATATATATTTGTATCATGTAGAAATTATCTAATCCTTAAGAATCAGTTATAATAAGATGGGAAAACTGCATAGGGAAAATTTCCTGTTGGTGTCTTCAATTTTTTTAGAATTATCAGAGAAATCTTTTATATATGGAACAAAACGTTCATAGAATTGTGAGGGAAAGGCTTCAGACCCAGCAAGACCCTGAGGACAATGTTAAAGACTTTTCTTTTGTCCTGAATGGCACAGGAAGTAATGTAGTGTACAAGAAGAAAAATAGCATGGCTTGTCTTCTGTATTAACCCCCACCCCAGCTGCTATGTAGAGAAAAGAATGAGAAGGGAGAATGTACATGCAGAGAGAACAGTTGGAAACCACTGTGATAAATAGTTTAGCCAAGGGGTGTAGTGTTTTGGGAAAAATAATAGTGTTACTGAGATCCTACATTTTTAAAAATTTCTTGAATCTTATCTGTGGGCTCTTCCTATAGAATTTTATTTTTAGTCATGCTTACTTCCTTCATTAGTGGCTTAGTGAAGTCTGATATTTATGTCACTTTAATGTGCAATTTTGAAGTACATTATCAACATGAACTATTTTATATATTAAATCATATTTGGTATGCAATACCTCGACATGAATGTATATGAAGTTAAATAACTGTTTAAAAAATTCAAATATTTTGAGATGATAGTAAGATGAAGATCTCCTACAGTTCTACCATCTGGGGATTAGAACACTGATGTTCTCTGTTCATGAATGTGCACATTAGAGTGACTACGTTTAGCACAAATATAGTACATTGTGTTCTACTGTAATATAGAAATTGTCATATATACTAGAATATGTTTAATATATCATTATATTTTAACATATAACCTTATCATTAAAATAAATAAAGAAATGATATATATTTACACTTCATACTTTTAAATGATTTTATTCCCCAAATATTTGTATATGCCTACTATTAGAGGACTCTAATCATGGCACTTAAATATTTTAGTAAGTGAAATTAGAAGACAGGTGGTGAATAGTTAATCTTTTTTAATTTTGCATGCTTTCAAATGCCTATTTCTTTTTTAATTTCATATATTACTTTTAAAAACTTTCATATTACAAAATCAATAGTAGCATTTACTTTTGTGTAGAATTCACTACTTACTGTACATTTATTATTTATTAATTTTGTTTATTATTATTAAATTCATAATCATTAGATTAGCATAATATTTGAAAATAGGTTGAGTATTATTTGTTTCTAAGTATAATACAAATTTCTATTTTGGATTTATCATCATATTTTTCAATCAATTTTTTTAAGTGCTATACTTGTCTTGACCTTATGTATCTTTTCAACTGATGTATACACCATACTAAAAAATAGCACTTGGTTATAATACTATGCATATATATTTACAGATCAGTAAATGTAAATTTTCCAAATCCTTTAAAATATTTCCTGAAACATTACATGTAATAGTACTTTCAGATTTTTTAGTTTTACTTTTGCTATTCATTTTTTTATATTCATTATTCATTGTCTACAAATCCTGATACATGAGAATTTCTTTTCAAGCCCTCTCAGGTTTTCAAGTGGATTTGTTTGGCCATGTGGGCGCCAATTTGTAGGGGGAAGTTGCTGTTTGTTCATCCTGGCCACCCAGAACCAAAATAATCACACAGAAACTGTATTAATTAAATCACTGCTTGGCGTATTAGCTCTAGTTTCTTATTCACTAACTCCTACATCTTAATTTAACCCATTTCTATTAATCTGTTTAATACTATGAGGTCATGGCCTACCAGCAAAGTTTTAGCACATGTACCTCTGGCCGTGAATCAATGATGTCTCACTGATTCGTTGAAGATTTTTATGTCTGTGTTTGTTTGGGACATTAATTCATAGTTTTATTATCCTGTGTTTGTCTGGGTTTGGTATTAAAATAATTAATGATGACTATACTGCAATTAATTTGTAGAGTAGATGTCCTTTATTTTTTGGTGTTGGGTAGAACATTTTATTGGCATTCGCTTGCCTTAGAATTTTTTATGAAATTATTTCAACTATAACTCAATTTCATTAATTTCCACTGAAGCCATTAACTCATCTTTGTATTTCTTAAATGAGTAGAAATGTAGTAGTTTCACAGTAGCTGAAAGATGGAGCAGTGTGTCAAGAGAAGCTGTGAAGGAAAAGGAGAGGCTAATGAGCATACATGTTAATATTCATTGTACAACATTTAAATATTCATATCTCCTGATTGACAGCTTTTACTTGATTTTATGAGAAATTGTTTTCTTTCATTATTTCTGAGTTTTGTTACTGTCTTCTGATAACAGACAGGTTTTTAACTACTTAAAACTATGATTCACAATGGCAGCAGACAAAACACATTAGTGCTCTAATTGCCATTTGTCTGGAAAAAAATGTCCCCAATAAAGAGAAAAGAGTGGCTGTACTAAAAATCCTTCTCCTTTTAAAGCAACACTTTTCAAGACTAAGAATCCCACTACTGAGGATACTTAGCATCGCTTTTTTGATAATAACATGCCCAAACATATTTACAAAAGGGAAATGAATGTAATGTAATAAAGACAAAGGGCAACATATATATATATATATATATATATATATATATATATATATATGTGTGTGTGTGTGTGTGTGTGTGTGTGTGTGTGTGTGTGTGTGTGTGTGAATATAGATAACATAAAAATGAAGTGAAAGTCTGTCTGTTCAGAAGTACAACTGATAAAATATATGTATCCCTGGCAAATGCACAGTTGGAACACAATCTTCATTGTGAAAGGATAGGCAGGTAAAGCTCTAAGAAATTAGTTAATAGGGAATTCTGTTTCCTGTACAAGTCTCTCTGCCAAACATAATGACACTGCCTCCCAATACATATGAACACCTTAGGAGGTCTGAGCAAACCGAGGTGCAGGTACTTACCTTCCACCTTTTTTAACAGACTCCCTGCGATATTGGCCTGTCTCTGCTTCCACTCTCACTGTAGAAATTATGCAATCACAGTTGTATTACTGCTACTGACTTTCTGTGGGTTCTATTCCCCAATTCAGGGCCTCATATTTGCATGACAAGCTCTTTATAAACTGAGGCATGTGCCCTGCCCAGTGATGGAGTTCTGAAGAGATTGACATGATTTAGCTCAGGCATGCCTCTCAGAACTGCTCCTGAATTACAATATAATCATTGTTTGATTCCTGCAAACACAATGCTTTCTTTATTATTCCGTTTCATTGTAAATTACCAGCTTCTAGTGATATTCTTCAGAGAAACAAATGACCTTAGCAACATTAATCACTTCAAATGTATATGCTGATTCTCTATCTCTAAGTGTATTTTGGAAGGAATCTGTTTCAGATTGCTTGACTAAACTTTAATAAACATTTTATTTCAATCAGAATGGGTAAAACAATTAAGGTTAAAAAACAACAATGCAGGAGAAAGCCCAAGTTACTGAATAGAACAAAAACACATATAAAAATATATCAGGAAATCGAAATGTTTCTCTTCTGCTTACTTTTGATTAAGTAGCAAATAGTTGTTCCTGCTTTTGCTTATACATACGCAAAATGAATTAATATATTAACATAATCTATTGCCACTCCACTTGCAATTATGAATATTTATTGTGATAATGGTCAAAAACTGACTACACTTCTGGTTTATCTACTTTCTGCTATTTGTTTAATATATTATAGAGTCTATTTCCACTTACAAAAATCTGTGTTATAATGGCAGCACTCTCATAAATCACAGGCTTATGTTTTCTTGATTATATCCAGACATTCTGTGGAGCTAGTGACCAGCAGTCTGGCCTTCTTTGATTCAACTATATGATTCTCATATAGGAACCAATGTGCCTACTGATGGAATTCTCGAGGTATATTACAACCATTAAGTAACACATTTCTATACAAAAATTTAAATATGAATATGACTTACTTTCAAATTATGCTATGTACTAAGTGATAATTCATATTTCAAATAAAATCTATTTGCTTGATATCATATATTATTCCTATTAATTTTAAATATAATGTACACTAGCTACATTATTATCCCTTGAAAACTGTGCCTCTTGATGAATGGCTTTTAAATTGCCTAATGAACTTAAAAATTAATAAATTATAAAATTAAAGATATCTTGAAAATTAACTAATTTTATTCCAGGAGATTTGTTTCTATTTTCACTCCAAGCCTGCCAAAGAAGTTAAGCCTTGATTCACAGGGCAGAGTCCATGTTCAGGTGGCCAAAATAAATCATAAAGTTTTCTGGCAGACCCAGAGGAAGAAAGAGGGAGGAAAGAGAGATTTGGAAGGATTAGCAGACCTTTTTGATCTGGGAAGTGAAGAGGAGGGCAGTTGATCTTTGACTCTTGTTATTCTATAGATCTATCAGGTTTATAACCTAATATCTAACTCCAAAGCTTTATTTATTATTAATAAAATAATAATAAAAGCCACCTTGTAATTTATTACAAATTTTATATTCTTCATGCCAAGCTAAAATTGTTCAACAAGCTGATCTGGTAGAGAGGACTGAATATAAGAGTGAAAGTTTTTTTTTTTACCTTCACCCCTGAAAGAAACACCATTAGGTACCCAAAAGGAAGCTAATGAGACTTTTAAATCTAGGCGATTTAGAATGAAGGTATTCAATATTCAAAAATAATTTATGCCCCATTTGACACATTTGAGCTACAAATGTCAAACCATATTAAATAGTCCAATTCCTCAAAATGACAAAAGCATCAAGCCTTCAGAAGTAGATTTATAAGCAGATATTCAGTGCATAACACTGCACAAAATATTTTCTTTAAGTTCTCATACATTATGTTATTCTTCAGACAGACTACGTGCTATTTTAGGAGACAAATCATAAACATATTTATTGTATTATTCAGTATAATTAATAGCAGGTAGAAATTTATATTTTCTAAATATTTGTCAAAAAAGAATAAATATATTGAAAGTTATAGGCTAATAATTTGTAGTAATACAAACAACATGATATGAGCATTTTTGGTGATAAGAAAACATTGGATACCAAAGTGTATGTTCTGATTTTAATTACACAAAGGTCTCAACTAGGAATCTTATTTGATATTGAAAATTAATGTAACAAATATCTTTGTGAAAGGAAGATAGTCATTGGAAAATAAGCCAGGGTTACTTCTGAGATGGTAATAAGGAAATGTACTTTGTCCCTCTACATCTCTTTGTTTTTCCTATGAGTGTGTTTCTTGTGTGTAGGTGTGTGCTTGTAGGTATAATTTTAGTAGTCTTATAAGTGTTTATACTTGTAAATGTTATTAAGATACAACAATCTGTGCTTCTCTTTTATAGTAAACATATGCATGAGTGACAACCATTGACTCATATAAAAGTCACAATAAGGAGAATGTCATGATAAATTTTGGAATTATTTAAAGTTAATGAAAAACACACACACATGCATGTACGTGCATGCGCGCACACACATTATACTATTTTGTCAACTTTAATACACAAGCATATCAATGAAACCATAACTCTCCTCTCCTTGTTTGTGAACAAAGACTTACATTAATATTACAATATAGTACAACTTCAACATTTACAAAATTCTTAAAATAAAAACCTCCCAAATTTAAATGTCTGAGTTCCTTTAAAGGAAAAAAAAGTTTCTTAACTCCGATCTCTTGTTAAATACAAAGCAAATCAATATTTTTTTTATTTCAGAATTGAAAGATCATGTACATATATATGAAAGATCATATATGTAATGTTTAAGCAAAATCAAAGTTCAAAAGTGTAAATATATGCTCTGGAACTCAGTATCTAGATTCTTGCACTCATTCATAATCTGCTGGGTTTCTAAAGATTTGAGACGTTCCCCTTCTCTCGCTCAGTCAAAACGCAGATATTGTCCAAAGGGCTCAGAATGGCTCTATTCCAAACACATTCTTGTCCTCAGGTGCTGAAATCTCCCACATCCTAGGATCTCTGATTTGTCTGAAGCTACCCTTGGCTACAGTTGGCTCCCTGGCCTCTCTCTAAAGGGTACTTTGCCGTATGTTGCCAAGCTTCAGTTTCTCTGCATGACTGCTTCAAACATGGGATATCTACTGAAATGACAATACAACTTTCCCCATGCTCTTTCCTTGCCAGTATTCAGGAACTCAGATATTTCAATGTGGTGGGAGGTCTCAGGTTCTCTCCATGACACATTTAATCTTACAAAACAAAAACAACTAAAACGATTATCACACATTGCCAAGTTCAGCTTCCTCTTGAGATAAAGCCTCTGGGCTGGGTAGTAAGTTTTTTCATGTCATCCCAGCAGTTTTAATAAAAAAAATATGGAATACTTCACAAATTTCTGTGTCATCCTTGCACAAGAGTCATGCTAATTTGTGCTTGGTAGTTTTATGTTAACTTGACACAAGATAAAGTTATCTAAAAGAATATCGCCGGGTGGTGGTGGTGCACGCCTTTAATCCCAGCACTCGGGAGGCAGAGACAGGCGGATCTCTGTGAGTTCGAGGCCAGCCTGGTCTACAAGAGCTAGTTCCAGGATAGGAACCAAAAAGCTACGGAGGAACCCTGTCTCGAAAAATCAAAAAAAAAAAAAAAAGAGGAATATCAATTGAGAAAATGCCTCCATGAGATCCAGCTTTAGAGCATTCTCTTCACTAGCGATTGATGTAGGAGGCCCCAGACTTGTGGGTACTGCCATCCCCAGGATGGTGGTCCTGTCTTCTATAAGAAAACAGGGGGAGCAAGCCATGGGGAGCAAGCCAGTAATCAGCACCCTTCCATGGCATCAGTATTAGTTCCTGCCTCCAGGATCCTCCCTTGTATGAGTTCCTGCCCTCACTTCTTTTTATGATTAAAATGTTATATGAAGAACAGTTCATCAAAATAAACTCTTCCCCCACCAAGATGCTTCTGTAATACTTTTTCTTCCTAGAAATAATAACACTAAGTAAGACAGCCTTGTACTGCACCCCACCCCTGCTGGATAATAAACCCCATGATTAAAAATACATTTTGGAAAAAAGATAAATACTATAAACAAATGAAAGGAATCATACCCATAAAAGGCATCAAAGTTTTGTCTTTTCATATCAGAAGGTACACCCATAAAGCTTCAGCAACATGACTGCATAAACATACCTGGACAAAGACAAAAACAACAAACATGTTAATGTGGATGGGGAAAGCCAATTGGGCCTTAACCTTAAACAAAAACTACAGGCCTTTAAGAAATGCCGAGAACAGGATTAGTAGTCTTCCCCAGGGAAGAACAAGGCCAATTAATTTGTTATCTAATATCAAATGATTAGAAGTAAAAGCATATATGTAAAGAGCATTATAAAGACTGAGAAATCTGTGTATATATATATATATATATATACATGTAAATATACATGTGTATTTATGTGTCTGTGTATATTGTGATTAATTTTAGGATTAGTCATGAATTCCAAAGAGCAAGGAGGTGTATAGAGGAGGATTTGAAAGGAAAGGAAGGAAGAAAATATATATTGATATTATAATCTCAAATGTGGGAAGAACTATTTTTAAAAAGGCATCATAACTACCACAAAAATTATTGAATCACAAAATTTTCAGATACACATTCTAAAACTTACTATGCTATCTGTGTTAGAGAAAACAGAATGTCACTTAACCCATTTCCACATTAGCAACTGTTAATAACATACAGTGTTACATGCAAATACACATTCTCTGTCTCTCTCTCACACACACACACACACACACACATGCACTGTATCTTAGAGTCTCTTGGACGTACTACAAGAGAGAAATAGAAAGAGACACACACAGAGAGAATGAATCTGAGATTGGGAGAGACAGAGGGTAAGAGAAAGGAGGGAATTTGTAGAGAAGAAAAGTTTCTTCGGGAGTGGAAAGGAGATATTAGAATAAACGGGGTATTATGATCAAAACAGACCAGACTGTGTGTCTGTGTGCAAGAGAGAGAGAGAGAGAGAGAGAGAGAGAGAGAGAGAGAGAGAGAGAGAGAGAGAGAGAGAGAGAGCGCTGGAGCATGCACACATTTGTTCTCATGTGTATGTGTCATGTGTGTTTGTATTTGTTAAAAAAAAAACTTAGGAAAAGTCTTCCTTAGGAGAGCACTAAAAATTCATTCTATTACACATTTTAAAGAGATTAGTTCAATGAATAGCCAGATTTATCACATTAGTGAATGATAAACATAAAGTGCATGCATTTTATTATAATTAAATTATAGATCATTATACTTTATAATTATATGATATATCTGATGGAGATTTTTATTCCAATTTCCCCATTCTCATGAGTTTATTTATCTAACATTTTCACAGATATTCACCTTTCTACCATCACAAGAAGATACTTGAAACACCACATTATTCTCCTTACTCTTATTTTTTAAACATAATCAAATAACCAAAGTGTCATATGCATGCATTTTATTTAATGAGTTCCATTTTCTGAGATAAAACTAAATCAAACTTATTCCACATAGCTTAAAGTTCACATACCTTGCTTTGATAATGACATGAATAACAGCACTGTAAAAAAAAATATTAAAATAAAATATAAATTTAGTAAGAAAATTTTGACTTTATATATTGCTCCAGAAGGATAGGAATGTACAAAATCTTTGCCTTTTAGGGATGATGACAGATCATTAGTGATGAGAAACATATATTTTAGGCTTAACTTGAAGACATTTGAACTTTCCCACATCTCACCTGGTCAGTGATACCAATATTGAAACAGGTAGCAGAATGAGAAGGAAACAGACACATGACAAGAGCAGCTCATGTGTTTAATTGAGAACTTAATTCATCTCAAGCACTTACAGCTCAGCAGTGTTCCCTCTAGACTGAACATCTCAAGGACATGATTATCTAATTAGGAAATGATGCCCCAGGTTTTCAGCCTGGTATTAGCAAGAACTGTTGAATAACCATGATTGAAAATTCAAGTGTGTAAGAATGATTGCTGAGTCAAACTGTGTGGTAGCTGTCACCAAGTTACCACACATTGTGGATTAGTTTATACTTTGTGTCTAATCAAATTATCTACGTGGGGAATAGACACATATATAACATTAATATTATCATAGGGAGAATTTTGATATTCAAAATCAAATGGAACTCTTTCTGATAATTGCATGAAATATTAGGCCTGGTTTCTTGAAAATGATTGGTATGTCAGAATGAATAAATGGATTACAAATGAAACCAATTTAAACCAATTATGTATTTATGTTTTAGGAATCTCTTATATATCTTATCAAATTTACCTCCTGTCCTCTACTCTCCAACTCCTCCAACATCCTAGTACTATTTCTCTTTCTTTACAATATATACCTATTTTTAACCCCCACTGAGTTCACATCTAAAGCAATAGCTTATTAAATATTGACAAGGAATACTAGTGATCAGGACTACTTGGTTTTCCTGGAAGATTTCCTTTGACAGATTGCCCATGTTCCAGTAGATGGCCTTACACCTATTGGTCATCTGATCTGATTTTTTTCTAAAAACACTATGTCCTTGATAAAAGAGCTTTTCAATGGTTTGTTGCAAATAATAAATTACTTCACAGCATAAAGTCAGAATTGTGATGTAATATTTGTACTTAAAGTAGTTGGTACTTTCAGGAACATGTTTGAGTTTACTGTTTGAGAACATGAATCACTCAGCAGAAATACAAAATTATATGTCATATGCATATTGTGTTCTTTTATGGAAATAGAATCATTGAGTATGCTTTGAAGCCTATAAGTTTTCTCTTTCCTGAAATTCTTTGATACATTTTATTAATGTCCAATACATCTACTATAGTTTGGGATTTTTGTTTTGCTTTACTTTGCTTTTTTTATAGTTTGTTTTTATGTTGACTTGCCACAAATTACAAACACCTTAGTAGGGAACCTGACATGGTGAATTATTCTGATTGCTTTGATGTATACAGACTGATAACAATTCACTGTGTGTGGCAAATGTTCACTGTAGAGTAGACAAAAAAAAAAGATGTCAGAAAGGAGACTACCTAATATTACCTTTTTTTCCCCTTGGCCTCTGCTCTTACCCTGGAATTGATTTTTCCTGTTTCCGCACCTGGTGTTCCTCCTCCTCCTGCTGCTGGTGAATATTTCATCACTGGTAGCAGGACTAGGGTTTCCAAGCTATCATTATAGACAAGGGATCAGCAGCTCTCTATGAACACTCTGGACTCCTGGCACCAGGTCAAACTATCTATGCACCCTGACTGGGAGACTCATAATTTTGGTAACTGGTAGTGTCATAGATTCTCAGTTGTCATTTAGTTGTTTATATTTTAAATAGGTATAATGAATTCTCAGACACACACATGTTACGGGAGGTCCTCCCACTCCTCCAGCCTATCGCCGCTGAGATACCAGCCCCTTGGGGTGTGGTCTCTCTCCCTTTAAAAAAGCGGCCACTTCCCTCTACTCGCTCTCTTCACTTCCTGCTCCGCCGGTGACTTGACTTCCTTCCTGGTTACGCAGAGGGCTGACAGTGATCTGTAAGTTTTTTCCCCTTTAAATAAATACCACCCTATTAATCATAATTCCAAACCGGTGTGGCATTGTTTGTGACTTACGCCTTCATTTGGCGCCCAACGTTTGGTTTTAGAACCTCTCCCGGCTCGCAGCCGCGAGTTCGGCTTGGCGGCCGGAAGTTCGGCTTGGCGGCCGGAAGTTCGGCTTGGCGGGCGCTTGTTCGGCTTGGCGGGAGCCCTTGCTTCCTCAGCTGCTGCCTGTGGATTTAAACTCCACAGGCCCGCGTAGTCTCTGCCCGCGTGATTTGCTCTTTTCTGAGTTGTTTTCAAATCTCCCTTGCAAGCACAGCTCTTAAGTGGCGCGAACCAGAGCACGCGGTTGCTGAAAGCTGCAACCCCTCAGGGTGACTCGGTCACGTGGAGGCATAAGTAGCTTCCAGATTGCTCTTCTCTACCCCTGGATTCTAGGTTTCTGGTTCCATCTCTGGAATTGATTTAATTACATTTACTTTGTTGAGCAACTTACATTTTCCAGTTTTTAACAAATACTAGGCGGACTCTGAAACAGGACCGTGTTTTCGTCGAGACTTGGCAACAGCGCCACCTGCTGGATAATAGGTAATATGGCAGTTCTCGTTTCCAACGCGAATTTTACTGTTCTGGTTACCAATACAATGGGTTATATCATGCAAGGTTTATATGACTATGGGGATAACTTAATTTACTGGTTACTAGGTTTCAGTATTCTTTTGAATATTCTATCATTTAGGAAGATCATGGCACTCCTAAGAACCATACAATCTTTACTAGAAACTCATGCAGGTCAGGAGATTCAGGATTCAAAAGAGACAATAATAAAGACAATAATAAGAAGACTTGAAATGATTGAAGAAATGATTGGAGCTGGTGAACAGAGTAATAAGGCACAAGGACAGGATACAATGCCAACACCAGCTATTAGAACTGGCTTACCAAAGGTTTTAGCAGCATACCCTATACTTAATTCTGACAAAGCGTCAACTTCTAAAGGCTCAAAGGGAGTCAGAGAAGCTAGATGGACGCCAATAGCAATGAATGATCTAAAAGAAATTAAGCAAGCTATTGTTAATTTTGGCTTGCACTCTGCATACGTAAAGGAAATGATAAGGACTTGGGCTTCTAATGCTAGAGCTACCCCCCATGATTTCCATCAGTTAGTGTCTGCAGTTTTAGATAATGGACCTTCCTTGATGTTTGGAATTTATTTTAGAGAAGAATCCAAACATATGGAACAGCAAGGAAGAGCAAAAGGTATTGAGGTTTCCCAAGATCAAATTCTTGGTGCAGGAGAATATGCTGATCCACAGGTCCAAGCTCTTTATGATGATGAAGTACTGTGTCTATGTCACCAAGCAGCTTTAAATGCTTGGAATAGGATACAAGATCCAGCAAAAAGGGTTGAATCATATACCAGAATTAGGCAGGGACAGAGAGAACCCTTTATTGACTTTTTGCAAAGATTAATTAAGGCTCTGGACATAGGGGTAACAGACCCAGAAGCTAGACGAATACTTCTTGAATCTCTAGCTTTTGAGAATGCAAACATAGAATGCAAAAAGATAATTGGGCCTTTAAAGTCTAGATCAGCACCTATGGATGAATGGATTCAGCATACAATGAATGTTGAGACGTTTAGCTATAACGATGAATCTTGGGTAGGAGAAGCGATTTCCACAGCAATGAGGAGACATCAAACTGCCAGGTGTTTTAATTGTGGTAAATTAGGACATCTGAAAAGGGATTGCAGGCACAGAATTTCTAGGAATATTATCTCCTCTGGGAATGACAAAGATAGGAGACCTAGGCCTTCAGGTATATGTAGGAGATGCGGTAAAGGCCGACATTGGTCCAATGAATGCAGGTCAACAACAGACAAACAAGGCAACCCGATACCGTCGGGAAACTCCTTGAGGGGCCTCTCGCAGGCCCCCAAGCCAACAGTGGCCCAGTCATTCCCAGTCACAGTGGAGAACGTGCCTCACCAAGAAAATTAAAAGCTCCAATTTCTGCTGTAAAAAGTAATACTGGTCTAAATGATGAAATCCATGTGGAGGATGAGTCAAAAAACCCAGTTGGACAGAGTAAACGTATATTTTGGCAGACTTCTATTAATGATCAAAGACCAAAGCTAAGAGTCTGTATAAATGGCACTTTTATTGAAGGCTTATTAGACACAGGTGCGGATGTAAGTATCATTACCCCAGAATCTTGGCATCCGAATTGGCCTCTTCAAGAGGTAGATGTTCAGTTCCTGGGAATTGGAACCCTATCTCGTGTAAAACAAAGCACAAGATGGGTTGAATGCATAGGGCCCGAAGGGCAAATAGGAAGACTAAGGCCATATATAGCCAATATTGCCATAAATTTATGGGGCCGTGACCTGCTACAGCAATGGAATACCCAGATTAACATTCCTGTAGTTCCAGGAACTCATAATTCTGGGAAGTATATGATGAGGTATTATGGAAAAAGGTCACTAGCCATTCAGGCTGTACAAGAACATACAGCAAATACCAAACCTTTAGAGGTACCAACAGCCCTACCTTTAAAATGGCTAACTGAGAAGCCAATATGGATCAAACAGTGGCCTCTAGCTGAAGATAAACTACAGGCATTGGAACAGCTGGTGCAGGAGCAACTAGATGCTCACCACATTGAAGAATCAACCAGCCCTTGGAATTCTCCTGTGTTTGTTGTAAAAAAGAAATCTGGTAAATGGAGAATGGTGACAGATCTAAGAGCTGTCAACAAAGTAATTCAACCTATGGGCCCACTACAGTCTGGAATTCCTTTGCCTTCTCTGTTACCAAAAGGATGGCCTCTTATAGTTATTGATTTGAAAGATTGTTTTTTCACTATACCGTTACAAGAAAAGGATAGAGAAAAATTTGCCTTTACAGTGCCTACTTATAATAATTCTCAGCCCAATAGGAGATATCAATGGACTGTCCTCCCACAGGGTATGCTCAATAGTCCTACACTGTGCCAATATTTTGTGAGTAAGCCATTGGAAATAATTCGTAAACAATTCCCCAAGTCCATTATTTATCATTACATGGATGACATCTTGTTATCTGATTCAAATAAAGATACTTTAGAAAGGATGTTTGAAGAAGTAAAGAAAGTCTTGCCTAGGTGGGGATTACAAATTGCCCCTGAAAAGATTCAAAGAGGAAACTCTATTAATTACCTAGGTTACAGAATAGGGTTAGAGAAAATTAAAACGCAAAAGGCACAAATTAGGAGAGACCGCTTAAAGACTCTTAATGACTTCCAAAGATTGTTAGGAGACATTTCCAGTCTACGACCAGCTGTTGGGATAACACCTGATCTAATAGTTCATTTAAACAAAACCTTAGATGGTGATAAAGATTTGAATAGTCCAAGAGAACTGACAGCTGAAGCAGAAAAGGAACTGACAATGATTGAGGAAAAATTACAGGAGGCACATGTGGATAGGGTGAACCCAAATCTTAGCTGCATCCTAGTCATATTGCCTTCCAGAATTTCTCCTACAGGGATTCTAATGCAGAGGGAAGATATTATTTTAGAGTGGATATTTATACCTAATAAACCAAGTAAAAAATTAAAAACTTATGTGGAAAAAGTCTCTGAATTAATTATAAAAGGTAAGCTGAGACTTCGTCAACTAGCAGGTATAGACCCAGCAGAAATTATAGTGCCTTTTACTACTGAAGAAATAAAAAAGTTATGGGAAGACAATGAACCGTGGCAAAGAGCTTGTGCTAATTTTTTGGGAGAAATTAATAGCAACTATCCCAAAAGTGGTAGACTTAACCTCATAAAAAGAACTTCTTGGATTCTTCCTAGAATTGTACGTGATGCTCCAATAACTGGAGCCCGTACGTTCTATACTGATGCAAATAAATCAGGGAAAGCAGGTTACAAGTCAGATGAATTGAGTAAGGTGGAACAAAGCCCTTATAATTCTGTCCAGAAGGCAGAATTATATGCCATTCTTATGGTGTTAAGGGATTTTAAAGAACCTCTTAATATAGTTACAGATTCACAATATGCAGAAAGAGTTATCTTGCATATTGAAACCGCTGAATTTATACCAGATGACACAGAGTTGACTTCATTGTTTATCCAGGTACAAGACATAATCAGGAACAGGCTTTGTCCGATGTACATAACACACATCCGTTCCCATACAGGTCTGCCTGGTCCTCTAGCCCAAGGCAATGCTGAGATTGATCAATTATTGATTGGAAGTGTGTTGCAGGCCTCAGAATTTCATAAGAAGCATCATGTCAATAGTAAAGGCCTAAAGAAAGAATTTTCCATTACTTGGCAACAAGCTAAGGACATTATAAAGAGATGTCCTACTTGTTCTTTCTATAATCAAACACCGTTGCCTGCAGGGAGTAACCCAAAGGGCACTAAGAGAAATGAAATCTGGCAGATGGATGTGTTCCACTTTATGGAATTTGGTAAATTAAAATATGTACACCACACCATAGACACGTATTCAGGTTTTCAATGGGCTACTGCCCTGAGCTCAGAAAAGGCTGATTCAGTAATCACACATTTATTGGAAGTTATGGCCATCATGGGTATACCTGCACAAATAAAGACAGACAATGGTCCAGCATATGTATCTAAGAAAATGAAACGCTTTTTTGATTATTATAATATAAAACACATTACAGGTATACCAAATAATCCTACAGGTCAGGCAGTTATAGAAAGATCAAATCGTACTATAAAGGATATGCTGAACAAACAGAAAGGGACCGAAAATACCCCCAGAAATAGATTACATAATGCTTTATTAACCTTGAATTTTCTTAACGCTAATGAGAAAGGAACGACAGCAGCAGAAAGACATTGGATAATGGAAAAGTCTGCTGAACTAAATCAACCGATTTATTTCAAAGATGTGCTGACCTCTCAGTGGAAGCCAGGAGATGTGCTACGTTGGGGAAGGGGTTTTGCTCTTGTTTCCACAGGAGAAGAAAAATTGTGGATACCATCAAAATTAATAAAGTTTCGATTTGAAGAGGAGAAACCTCTTGGAAAGGAGAAATGACAACTTATCCACAATGATGATATTCATACAGGTGGTAAGAAAAACATATAGAATGGGGGCAGGGTTCTGTTCTTATCTCCACAGGAAAACACTCATCTTTGAGAAATTCAAGGGACCCTGGATGTTTGGATACTGACAGATGGAAAAATACCTGCCCGATAGGAAATATCAAGAAAACTGAATGGGATGTGTAAGTAATATTAAACCATATTTCTAAATTTATAAAGCTGGTTTTGAAGTTGGACTCTGGCTCAGTCCCTCTCCAATTCCAAGCCTGTTAGTAAGAGAAAAACCCAGAGTTTCTGGAGTTTCTGTCTCATGTCAAGAGCCATGATGTGGGACAGAAAGAAATATGAGTTTAGAAAACATCTTTGCTTTTCTTCATATCTATCATACTTTTCATTGAATATATCTATCATGTCTTTCATTGAATATATATATATATATGTCTATATGATTAATGCTTAAGTTTTTCATAATGAACAATGAGTTTTTCCTGAAGTGACATTTGAAGTTTCCAGGAAGAAGATGGGGCCCCATAACAACAACTCCACCTGGTTGATATGACGTCAGATACTGATAGCGCTACAACAAGACCTGCTTTGGGTACCAGCTGCACAAGACAGTTCCAACTTGGTTAGCTGAAATGGTGCACATCTTGTACAACATTCTGGCCAGATCTCCACAAAATACTCAGAGACTATTTGCAATTTTAAAAGACATTGATCTTGAAATTTAACCATCATTTTACTTTCACAGGATCCCCCAGAAAGAACGTCGCCCCTATGACAGCTGGAAGTAATTTTAGAGGACGACGTCCCCTCTCCCAGTAAAGTTTGCCCTTGGGTTTAGGGACATCATTTAGGGGTTGATTATAATTAGTATACGATTGAGGGTTGGGGGAGGAATTTTATAAGCTCAGGGATCATTTTGAAAAAAAAAAAAAAAAGAGGGATGATGGGATAATAGATTTGTAATTGTGAGTTACTGTTGTTAGACAAATATATTGATATAGATTCTTGTATATTGATACAAAGTTAAATTGTATTGACTATTGTATGCATTCATGTTTCTACCTCTGTTTAAAACATTTTTTATGTATTGACATATATATATTGTATATATTTACCATATTGCAGTGTACATTTCTACCTCTGATTAAGATACTTATATAATGTTCGTGTATTGGTATATATTTACCCACTGCAATGTATATTTGTACATTGTTTATATTTGGAGGTCATTGTCCTCATTTGTTTCACAGTTGTTTATTGTCTTAGTCTTTAAGTTAGATAGATATTGAGAATTATATAGACTAATAGTCATCTAAGTTTGTCATTTATAATTAGACTAATCAGGTTCTTTAGATATATAGAGATTATACTCAGTATAGATAGATAATCTTCAACTTCTTCAAAGAGCTGTAGAAAATGGCCTTTAATCTAACTCAGAGTTTTGTGGTAGTGAGACACAATTGCTCCTGGCAACACCACTCTATTCCCGAGAGAATGTTGAGCACCAAAGACACTCCACCTGGAGCATTTCTTTTTGGCAGAACTGGCCTTGGGGCAAAAAAATGCCCATACCTCAACCACTGACAAAGATACAGAGCATGCATCAATGGATAAAACAGGGCTGTCTTATCCTGCCAAGACAGGGTAAGATAGTTTTGAAAGTTGCTTGCCTTTGAAAATGGTGTGTCAGTTATGTTAGGCCTTAGCCAAAGTTGGTTGCTTCAACGCTGCTAATGTGACTTTGGGTGATTGCCTAGGTAGCTAGTTGTCTCTGTGATTTGTTGCATGTTTTGGAAGTTGTTTTACTGAACTTCCTAATTAACCAGGTAACATTATTTCCCTTCTCAGATCTTCGATGGGGTTGAAGACTATATAGATGTAGTTACTTTTCTCTCATGACTTGGCCAATTTATTTATTATACAAGACCTAAGCTAGTTAGAATAGGATATTTGTACTTATTGTATATAATTTCATAGTAGGTTTAGAACTCTCTTATTTAAACAGAAGGGGGAGGTGTTACGGGAGGTCCTCCCACTCCTCCAGCCTATCGCCGCTGAGATACCAGCCCCTTGGGGTGTGGTCTCTCTCCCTTTAAAAAAGCGGCCACTTCCCTCTACTCGCTCTCTTCACTTCCTGCTCCGCCGGTGACTTGACTTCCTTCCTGGTTACGCAGAGGGCTGACAGTGATCTGTAAGTTTTTTCCCCTTTAAATAAATACCACCCTATTAATCATAATTCCAAACCGGTGTGGCATTGTTTGTGACTTACGCCTTCACACACATACATGCCTGTACACACACACACACACACACACACACACACACACACACACACACATATATATATATATATATATATATATATATATATATATCCCTATATATACACCTCTTGGTAATGTCCCTCTAGAGAATCCTGAGTAAAACAGTGATATCAGTAATGGAATATTGCTTTGACAGACCTATGTGATTGGGAGTATTGAAGTAGCATTTGAACTTTGGGCTGAAAAACCAGTTGAGTGGTCAGAGCTCAGAGAGCTGTTTTATAGAAATTTGGAATATAAGGATGTTGAAAGTGTGAAAGGCAATAAACCTGCCTAACTTGAGGAGTTTCAGAGGGAAGTATGCATTATATAAAGGTGTCTTATGTCATATTATAAATTAAGAAATTTTGTTTCTGATTAATTGTAGCAGAAAATTAGCCTGTGACTAATAAGGGATGAGTAGCAATTAAGTAAAAACTTTGCCTTTGGCTGAAATCAATATTGGATACCAGTCACCTGGCCTTGAAGATAGTCACAGTGTAAGAGGTTCTGAGTTCCAGAAGAGAGTTCAGGAGAGGCTATTGGTGAAGATGCAGCCAAGTTGCACAGCTGAACCCATGATTATCTAAATGTCAGTACAAAGAGACAATCTATCAGGAAAACAGTATGTAAGGAGTGAGTACAAAATGAGCCTTGGAAACAAGTTGTGAGTGCTCCAGGGAGAAGATCCAGAGAAGAAGGAGTGCTCCAGCCACTTGAAACCCAGGAGATCATGAGGCCCAAATTCTGATAAAGGGCTATGCACTGTTTCAATTTGGTTTTGCTTTGATGTGATTGTGAACGTGACCTGATCTTCCTTCTTAAAATAAGAGCATAATTAACTCATTTTTCTTAATTTTTAGAAACTCATAGTTTTGAAATTTTGAATATTTTTGAGAAACTGTGAACTTTTAAAGGTACACTTGAATATTTTCAAAAAGATTGAATTTTAAAGAATGGTGCTTTTTAAAATTTGGCACATTTTCTATTTTGATATTGACATCAGTATGAGGTCTTGTTGGATAAATAGAAATGGAAACATGATTGACAGTGTTGTTTTGGAGATCCAAGTTTACAAGGGAACAATTTTCCTTTCTTTCCATCAAGTGACATAAACCTACACAGGTTTGGCAGGGGAAATTTTTATGTGAAAAAAATACCTCAATAATATTAACATATAGGCAAGTCTGTGGAAGCATTTTCTTAATTGATGACTGATGTAGAAAGTCTCTGGGCAGGTTGTCCTGGAGTATATAAAAGAGTTAATTGAGTAAGCCAGGAAACGCAAGCCAATAAGCAACATACCTTTTTTGCTTTAGTTTCAAGTCCTGCCTCCCTGTTCATCCTTGAGCTCCTACTTTGACTTCAATGGACTAAGTGTTGTTGTCAGATGAAACAAAACCTTTTCTCCTCTGGTTGATTTTTCATGGTGTTTTATCACAGAAATTTAAAACCTGACTAAGACATACTATCATTTTTAGTTTTATATATTATATTTCATGAGAATTCTAGTTAAGTATCTATATAAATAAACATAAATTTATGTTGTAACAGAATAGTATTTTCAATATAATATACTTTTAAAGGTGTTCAGATCCTGAGCTCACTGTAGTTAATTTAAGATCCTGGACCTCACATGTGTAGTATATTGATGATAGGCTAGACTATACTTATAGGCTTCCATTTTCCTCTAAGTCTGTTCATCTAAATAGATGGAATTGTCTTACAACTTTTATTAGCCTTCATTCAATATTTATTTTCAACATATTTCCATGCCTATAGCATTACACGACACAGATTTAACCATTGCATTTATAAAACAACCATACTGAAACTGTATCATTTAAATCACTGCTTGGCCCATTAGCTCTAGCTTATTATTAACTATCACATCTTAATTTAACCCAGTATTCTAGTATTCTGTGTATCTCATGACTATGGATTACTAGGTAAAGTTCTTTTGGCTCTGGAGGGACTCATGGCTTCTTTCTGACTCCACCATTTTTTCTCCCAGAATTCAGTTTAGTCCCCCTGCCAGCTCTGTCCTACCCTATCAGCCTATCTTGCAAAGCCAGTACCTTTATTAACCAATGGTATTCACTGCATACAGAGGGGAATCCCACATCACACACACGCACACGCACACACACACACACACACACACACACACACACACACACACACACATATATATATATTTAAAGTCATTTCACAGTGCAATGAGTGTACCTTGCCCATATAATCATCTTTAAATTTCTTATAAATTTAGAGAAACTTTATTCATTTTATGTCACCAGTGGAAAACAATGAGAATTAGAGAAGCTTAATAACTTGATAAAATTTTCGCTAGGATTTTCAATATAGTCAGGAGTTCCTTACCTGTTTTTTATGAGTCTTTTCTGTATTTGGGGGATTGACTACTCTGTTCATACACATCATTCAATTATATAGCCAAATGGCACATCCAATTCAGAATTAACATTTTAATTATGAAATGAGAATTTTAGTAATATTATAATAGCAATTAAATTACAAGAAAAACTAAAAGATGAACAACTGTTACTTGCAGTGTGTATCAACGACCAAAGTATAACTACAATGAAAAAGAACGTCGATTTGAGAACTGGATTCTCTAATGAAAAAAAGCCAGCTATTGTCTATTATTGGAATATTTTGTGACCATTTTTGTATTTTGCTTAGTTTAACGAGTCAGAACAGGTAAGATGAATTTTTTCTTAATATTTGTACTATATCAGATTGATAGACTTTAAGGAACGTAAAAATTGTCAAAGAGCCTTATTATTAACCTCCCTGAATTTGTAGTACATTTTTGGTTTTCATTTGGACACATTGTTGCTTGGGAAGTTTTGTCTCATCAGTGATCACTGTAAGTCAGATCCAGAACACGAGTGAAGCTGGGACATTCCCAAACATTGCATCAATAATAAAGTTGAAAAGGATTAAGTTTTTTAAGCTCTGGTTTTAGTTATTAGTGTAAGTTATTCCTTCAGATAAAAGCAATCTAGGGATAATAATTAAATTACAGGACTACCATGATAATATAGATCGATGGTAGAGTACTTGTTCAACATGTGATAAATGTAAATTCTAATTATACTTTTCCTACTTGACAAAGCAATACTCCATGAATTTTAAATGTAAATGTGAGACTATGACAATGGAAGGGGGAAATTTTGAGCAGCTGACACTGTGTTTGGTATTAAAATTTACACACAGCTCTGATGAGATGTATATGTATAATAAGAGGGAAAAATCTTGTTATTTCCTACTTTGATTATAAAGGCAGCAATGAACCTATTGAAATGATGAATACATTTTGGGAACTGTTATGTCTTCCATTCGGTATCATAAATTTTCTTCGGGTCACCAACCAGCTCCCAAATAAAAGCAAAGAGAACTCTTAAGTATGAATGCTCACTCTTAACTGAGGATTACATAAATTACATATATTTTGACTTGGGGGTGGAGGCAAATAAAATTCAATGTTACTTTTATGGATGGTTGTAAGTGCCAACAAAATATGTATTTTCAAGAAGCTTTATATCAGATAAGTAAAAGGAAAACACAATATAGAACCTAGAATATCAAGATATAATATATTTTTGATAATCAGGAGTAATGAGATGTCATGGGAAAAGCATAAATATAAATATAAATCATGGATATTATAAAACAACAATAATCAAACCAAAACATGCACTAATCTCTTGATCATTGGAGGAAGGGTAATTTGCTTAAGCTTCAGCAGACAGGAGCTTTTAGAGCATTAATAATGAGACTTCTCTTGATTACTGCTGCTTGCCAACCTTCTGGTGACATGCTTTTGGGCTGATTAATATTTGTGTTTTTGGAAGGGAGAGAAAAGAAAGCAAGAAGTAGTGAATGGAAAACAAGGCAGGTTGCTATCAATGCTAATGAGAGGCTGGCTAATTGTTGAAGAACTCGGTACCTTAGCATAACTACTTTGTATTCCTTAAGTGCTCATTAGATAAAAAGTTTGCCAAGTATAAACTTGCAAAGTGGTTTATAATCAATGTGTAGGAAAAGATAAATCATTTTGAATTTTCAGATATTTGTACAACATACACATTCTTTATGTAGTGTCCAATTAGAGTTATTCCTCTTAAATCCATATTGTACTTAAATTTTCATATGATAACATATAGCTATAAATACCATGTACAATATTAAATTACTCTAGAATTTTAACAAAAAATCAGATAATTAACTCAAACATCAAGGAAGGGAGTCCCTATTCTATTCAACGAATACTGATAATACTAAACTCTGGTGCAAGAGATACTTTTATGAAGCAGAGGCATAATCATAGGCACAAGTAGGAGAAAAATGGTCTCAGCCTCCCTTTTGAAGAATGGTACTGGAAAAAAAATGGTGATAACAAGAACAAAACAGTCAAGCAAACCTATTGCATGACTGCAAGTTGTAGGAAGCATATGACAACAAATATCAAAATATAGTCTGATTGAAATAGTATCATTAATACTAGGACCAAAAGGATATTGTAGGGCCTTCAGAGTACAGGAAATGGTAAAATAAAAAAAGAAATATGCAATAATTCTGAAGCTCTAAATTGTGTATACTTTAGAAATTATCCAAAATTTTGAATGAATAAATAGTTGACCCATAATCAAAATATATTGTCAATGACTAACTTCTACAAGGATTTGTAGCACCACTCATGGAAATAATTCCAAGTACAACCAGCAAATGCCAAAATCTATGCAGAGAATGACTTGTCCAGGTTTATATTAAGAAATAAGTCTGATTGAAATAATATGAGTTCATTTACTTGAAGTGATAAAAATAAGGAATAATCTTGTTAGGAAGTTGCTTCTTTACTCCAGGGAGTAAAGCACTTTGTAAGTGTAAGACTATGACAACGGAAGGGGGGAATTTTGAGCAGCTGATACTGTGTTTAGTATTAAAATTTACACACAACTCTGATGAGATGTATATGTATAATAAGAGGGAAAAATCTTGTTATTTCCTACTTTGATTATAAAGGCAGCAATGAACCTATTGAAATGATGAATACATTTTGGGAACTGTTATATCTTCCATTCAGTATCATAAATTTTCTTCAGGTCACCAACCAGCTCCCAAATAAAAGCAAAGAGAACTCTTAAGTATGAATGCTCACTCTTAACTGAGGATTTCCACACTAGCTCTTTTTTTTTTTAACTTAATTTAACCTGTCGCTATTTGTCTATGTTTTGCCTTGGAGCTTTGTACCTTTCTGTCATTCTGTATGTCCTAGTTCCCTGCTTCTTGTCTATCTGGCTAGCCCCTGGCTCTCCCTGAAGTCTCATTTTCATTCTTCCCCCAAGCCTAAATTTTTCCTCCTGATAACTCTCCCTGCCAGGAAATCCCAACTGTATCTCTGCCCTCATTATGGACCATTTAGTTCTTTTATTAGACTAATCAGGTACTTTATACAGGCCATATAAAATGTAACATATTTTAGATAGTTAAACAAGTTTAACATATCTTGACATCGTTAAACAAATAAAACACAGCTTTACATACTTAAACAAATATTCTGCAACATTCATCCCTTTTGTCTAAATAAGAAGAAAGATTTTAGCTTTAGCATAATAAGACTATATTTAAGAAAACATTTTTTAAGTCAGAATTGTATTTGCAATATCCACTCCGTTTGTATTTGGTAAATTCAAAGAAAATATTCCATTATCTCCTATCTTGGTGAGTTCAAAGTTGTATAGCTAATTTATTTCTATCCTAACTTGTATTACCAATATCAAATTATCTTAGTAGAACTTAAAATATTTTCTTAGATTAACAATTTAAATTTTTATGCTTCTTATCTCTTAAGTAAATTTCTTTTCTGAATTTGGTAACAAGCAAGACTATAACTATAACTTTTTCACCTTTACCTCCATCAAGCTCTGAGAAGGATATAATATTACCTGAGTAAACAGGAAGTGCAGAGCAAGCAACTTCCAATTCTACAGAGACAACAAAGATATTTGACTGTCTGGACAGTCACCAAAGTTTCCGTTGCAACATTGGGGCATTCATTTTCAGTTTAAAGGCCTAAGATATCAGACAGATTTTTCTTTGAAACTGAAAAAGGCTATCCCACATTGTCCTGGAAGAGTTCAGCAGCTTTTTTTTTTCCTTTGTTGTTGGGTATTATGGACTCCCAGACCCTGAATTTCCTGTAAACAACTTGTTATGCTTGCAACTGCTCTGAGCAAAATATCTTGTTTTCCTGTGTTAGCAGCTGCTCTAAGCACAAAACCCTGATGGCGGAGGAGTGATTTCTGATGGGTCTGCAGCTGAAAGATCCTGAGAGCTGGGCGTGGCCAGAGCGCTATATTAGCTGCTACTGAGCACAATAAAGTTGGCATTCTGGGTATTCTTATTTTAAGCATGACCAATGATTCTGTGTCTGTTTGTGTGTTGGTGTGTTTAAATCTCCAGCCCCTCTTCCGGTTCTTGAACTTTCCAGTATGCAGGCACCAGTAATGCTGGCCCCACACTATTTGTGTAGTACCGTAGTACACATAGTAGCATGGAAACTACATTTTGTGTCCTACCTTTCCAGCTTGTACAGTATACTGTCAGCAGTTGAAACAAGGGCAGTTTCTTGTCCAAATGGCTGGTTTTGCCACAATGAATGCAAACTTTATATGGAGGTTCTTCAATGCATATCATCCTTTGCTAAACAGACTGGTATTACCAGGAACACATGTTCCTCACTGTCATGAAAAGCCTTAAGTTATTAAACATCTTGAATGCCATGTACTGTAGGTATCTGAAACATTTGAAGATCACTTATCTATCTAAAGTATATGTTTTTAAGCTCGAAAACATTCCTAACATGACTACAAGTTTGATTATTATACATGATTAAATACTAACATGCATTTCTTAAACATCCTAAATAGTTTGTAGTAATAGCTTTCAAATAGTATAACTTAATATTAGCTATATAGGTCCAATACCTTAAACAAGAGTGTGTGTGTATTCATATAAATATACAAAAAATCCACACCAGATCAAAATATTTTCACTAAATGATGAAAAAGACCCATACCCATAATCCACTAATTGACCAAAAACTATTTCACCTCTTGAGAATATGGGCATTGTGTTCACTAATCTACTTTCTGTTATCTCGGAATGATGGTATCCCTGGGGGACCCTGAGACAATTAAAAGAAAGATAAAGTCCTAAGAAAACTAGTAATAACATTTGTTGTTCAATCACTATGCAGTGAAAACGTGAAAGGCTTATCTGAAGTCCTGGCTAGAATATTCTGTGATGCTGAACCATTTCAGTGAGCATCCTTGAAATTATTCTGAATGCAAAACTCTAAGAAAACTGTAACAGATGTTCTATTAATGGCTGGATCACCTGGACAAACCACATTCATTAATTCTTGCTCTAAAAACATATAAATTTTCAAAAGTAACATACATATCTAAATTAACAGAAGTATGGACTGTGTTTTGTACACAAGCCAGACAATGATGATTTTTGCTTTAAGTTTGATCAGGTAAAAGTTATATATCAACTTTATTTTTGCCATATGAAAGGATGAGATATAAAATAAGTAATGAGGATAACATATCTAACAAAATTATGAATCATGCCAAACATTAAAAGCTCATACCAATACAATTTAACACAACTTCACAAAATATACAATACTACATATTTGTTGTTAAAAAAAAGCATTAATTAAACACCAAAGTCAGATGTAGACCAAATACAAAAGAAAAATATTGACAAATTTTTATAAAGAACAAAGATAAAAAATTTATCAAGAAATATTTAACTCTAAATAGAAGAATTCTTAATATAATGCAACAGAATAATATTGATTTCATTCCAGGGATGGACACATGACTGGCTCCACGATTGTGGGTCAATAAATGTTAAGTCTAATAAGCAGATTAGAGCTCCAGATTCCTGTCCCAGTGAGGTCAGTCAGCAAAGGCATGACTCTTTACATTTTACTTTATTCAATGAGCTGACAATATGAAAAAAAACAGTAGATTTTATTTATTTATTTATTTATTTATTTATTTATTTATTTATTTGGGTTTTCGAGACAGGGTTTCTCTGTGGCTTTGGAGCCTGTCCTGGAACTAGCTCTGTAAACCAGGCTGGGCTCGAACTCACAGAGATCCGCCTGCCTCTGCCTCCCGAGTCCTGGGATGAAAGCCGTGCGCCACCATCGCCCTGCAACAGTGGATTTTAATACCCTAAAAATTTGCTTTGAAAAAAACTCATATCCATATAGGAGATTACATATGTCAAAAAGTTGTTCAAAGACAGGGAGTCATTCTGGGGCCAGGCCCCACTGGTTGATGTAAGATGTCCTTTATATGTGTTGCTTTTATTGGTTTATAAATAAAATTGTTTTGGCTAATGACTTAGCAAAATCAAGCCAGACAGGAAATCCAAACATAGATATAGAGAGAAAGTAGGCAGAATCAAAGAGATGCCATGTAACTTCCCAAGGAGATAGAGCCGAAATATTACCTGGTAAGCCACAGCCTTGTGGTGACACACATATTAATATAAATGAGTTAATTTAAGATTAAAGAGTAAAATCGGGTGGTGGCGGGGCACGCCTTTTAATCCCAGCACTCAGGAGACAGATGCAGGCAGATCTCTGTGAGTTTGAGGCCAGCCTGCTATACAAGAGCTAGGTTCCAGGACAGGCTCTAAAGCCACAGTGAAACCCTGTCTCAAAAAAACCAAAAAGAAAAAAAAAAGATGAAAGAGTAAGTTCAGAGGAACCCTAAGATAATAGGCCAAGGAGTGTGCTTTAATTAACATAGTTTCTGTGTGATTATTTCAGGTCTGTGCAGCTGGAAAATGATTGAAAAGTCTCCAGCAACAACTGGTCCCGTGTATAACCACATTTCTATGATATACAGTTCCTTTAGTGGAGAAGTTTAATGATTACATAATCAAAGTTCACATTTAAATATATTAATTTTCTAATAAAATTACCGAGTTTATTGATCAGGTATATCAGTAAGATTTTACTAATAAATTGTATTAACATTGTGTAAAGATTCTAGAGAATGCATTCTTTTTCCACTTCTTTTCTGAATTCAAACTCTATGTAGTCACATAGTGAGGATATTTAAAGCAACTTTTATAAAATGATGTATAATGTGATCATCCACAAATACGATGGATATATACTATTTCATAAATGTGTATGCAAATATATGTGTTTGTGTGTGCCTATGTATTTGCAAGCACAAGTTCTTAACTTATATTGTATTGCTTTGTAGAAAATAGTTTATTATTTGAACCATGTGTGTAAAGTCACTTTTGGAGTTTAGTAGAGAAAAAAGAAAAAAAACTTGAAAAGTAAATATTTCATTTTATTTTTCTCTCCTACTCTCTTCAAATTTTAAAGTGTTTAACTTGAAAAGTGAGAGGAGGTAAACACTTATGTGGTATCACACTTTCGCTGATATGAAACCATTTCAACCTAATTGCAGTCACAGCCTCCTTCCTAAAATGGGCCCATGGATCACTTCCACCACTGATTATTTCCTGGGTAGCAACACACAAAAATCATCTATCTAAAAAGATAGATGTCTCCAGCAATCTCCAAAAAGGTTAGCAAACAAATAACTGGCTACTCAGCTGTCATTCTGTCTTCTATGCTCTACTCTCAGAGAATAATGCTCTATTATGTGGCTACGTATCTTGCTCCCTAGAAATAAAAATTTACCATGAGATGTGAGCATATGTCCCTTCTTAAAGGAGTTGTTTTGAAGGGAGTTATATAAGTATTCAATGTGACGGAGCTTTAAGAAGAAACATTAGTCCTTTCTGTATGTCTGCTATGTATCTATTTTTAACATCATTTCTTAAGAAACAGTTCAAGAGAAAACACCACAGAGCGCAGATAATATGCGTAGTACCCACCTCTAGCAGATTTTTTATTATACTTTCAAATTTTATTTATTTAATGAACTAATGAGATGTCAAAATATCTCTAATTCATTTTGGTGTCACTGCTGCTCACTTTCTGTACATAAGCATTGACTATTAATTGATTATTCAAACTATTGCTATTTACATCAAGTATACATAAATATACTGAAGTCCATAAAGCTTTTAAAGACAGGAGCATTGCAGTATTGTTAAAATTATTTTATCTTTCTCCTTATTCATTTTATTTAGGCATTGTTATTGAATATTACTTTCTTTGAAGAATAAATCTATTTTGCCCATTGAATTTAATATAGAAATAATTTATATAGTTGAGAAAAATATTCACCTATAATTTATTTTAAATGCCATCATTTTTAAATGTTTTATATCTTAAAATTTTACAGAATTTTTTTATTTTATTAACATTTATTTTCATATATTTTTATATAATTTTCACATATATTTTCAAATAATTTTCTCCTTTGTTTTCTCCTTCTAATCTTTTCCAAGTCAGTACCCTCAACTCAGCCCATGTCCTCTGCCACTCTCAAGTTGATAACCTCTTTCTTTTTGATTATTATGGTGACATATATGTATACGCATATACATATGTAAATATATACACATGTGTATATCATATAAATATACATATATCTGTCACTTTTCTACATATTGTTTAATGCTGACAACTTTGTGTTAAGTAACTAACATGGGACCTTAACTCTGAGAGAGGCTAATCCCCATTCTTTCTGCAGCTATCAGTTGTCTGTAATTCTTTATCTAGGGAAGTTTATATCATTAACTACAGCATTAATCCATGCAAGTTTATATCATTGGTTTCATCAGTATTCCACAACCCTTATTCATGATCTGTGAAGAATCTCTATTCTCTGCCTTCTCTCTTTCAACACAGTCAAACATTGAAGTAAACTATTTATAGACAAATACCATAGTTGTTGTTTATGATGTATTCATATGCTACTCTATTTTTTCTGCTTCAATTTAATTTATGATATTAATAAAAAGTCTATTTATTCTTAAAGTTTTCTCATTGAAAAAAATCAGAAGTTTATTACAGGAGTAGAGCCAGGAGAAGGGAAACATAGCAACTGTGTATGTGCGTACGTGTGTGCAGAGAATGAGCGATAAGGAGAGAAACAGAGAGTCTCTCTCTCACACACACACCATACACACACCCCCACACACACACATACACACAAGCACACACAGAGGGAGGAAGTAATGGAGAATGTGACCATTAATATATATTCTGTATCCTATGCAACTAAACCCAACTGATCTATGTTTTCTTACTAATTGCGGTTAAATAAGCTTATTTGCCTTTTCCCTCTATAAACAATTTGAAGTGATTGCAAACATAACTCATTGTTCTCATATCTTTGAAAATACTCCATATGAAGCTAGACTTACCTATTCTATTCTGTTCTAATTCAAATGCTTTCCACCCACCAGCACTTTCTTTCCATTCAACTTGGCAGAAATGTATTTTGTTCTTTTTGATTTTTTTTTTATTTCTCAGTACAACACTTGATCAGAATAAAATTGTCTAGCTGTCATTTTTCTTGGAAAATAATATTAATGCCGCCATTTCTACTGTATTCTACAATAACTCTAGAAGCATATTGTTTAGAACAGCAACATTTTTGTTAGATTAGTAGTTTTCTCTGGAAATAGAACACACTGTAGCATTTGGCTTTGGCACAAGGAAATACAACAGAGAGCACTAATCACATTTCTCTCCATGAACCTCAATCTCCACTGATTACATACACAAAAAGCATAATACTCAACATTTTGACAAATATGTGATATGTAAAGCCTTCGTATATCAATGTTATGCAGAATTACTTAGATGAATTTACATTCTGCTCTAGTAAACAGCAATTCCCAAATCCCATAAGCAGGGATTTACATGCACAATAAAACAATAGAAAAAGCCTTGTCAACACACTGATCTCATAGCTTGGCAAATTGTAGGAAATCTAAGGCTGTCATTCAAGCATGTTTATCATATGATTGTATTTTTTTTCTAGAGAACAGCTTTCATATAGTGAAGAGTCTCCGTACTGTATGAAAATTTTTCTGGTAGGATGAATTTCCTCATCCTTGCTTATTTTAATTTTAAACAAATTTGAATCAGTATAAAACATTAACTTCCAGGTATACTACACTCCAAATGTATCATGTTTTTCAGCTGAAGACAGAAATTTAGTAATATCCTAATCATTTTCCCTGTAAGCAATGTTTGTACTATAAACTACGGGTTAAATAATAGGTAGAAAACGAACAGCAGGAGTTGATGAACTTCTGAAAATAAATTAACTCTATTTGAATGCAAATGTTATCATTATTAAAAAATGGAACAGGAGACATTTCAAAATCTCCAGCACATTAAAGGGAATTACTTCCAGGAAGATTATTCTGCATCATACCCTGAACCATTTCTTCATATGCTGGTAACTAATTTTTGGATATATTTTTATGTATTTATCATATGTAAACCATGAATTTTATCTACATTTCTTGTCAATGGGTTTAACAATAATTTCTAAAAAAAAACTTTTAAACTGTTGAGTTTCATGAGAAGAAGGAAACAATATTTAAGATTTAATTTACTCAGCAAGAGAAAAGACACACAAATTTTCATCGAATGTCTTGTGGAAGAGGATTGCAAAAGCCCATACCAGTGCTTCTTTAGGGGCACATACAAATAGTAAAATTTAGAATGATAGTTTCTTATGAACAATGATCTGTCCTGTTGATATAAGTAAATTATCTGATCTTTATATCTCTATCAATGTATGGAACTATCATCTATTTGATTAAACTGCGCACATACTGTATTTCAGATAGTGTGGGGGTGTTTGGTGTATAAGCACACAAGACGATGGAAGACATAAATGTTAACTGTATAAATAATATCGGGAAGTAAATGAAGATGGAATTGTTTTAGCCATTTTAGGGTTTTGTGGTGCTATGGTATTTTCTGTAACATTACAATTTTTACCAATGTAAAAATCAAGATGATCATGCTCTCTTAATCTGTGCTTTGTGAAGAATATGTGCTTAACCTTGCTTTTATTTCTCCTTAAAGTGCTTTCCTGTGGTGTCTCACTAACATCAACTCAGTGACAAATGTTCCTGTCAAATGATGGATTTCCGTGTATGCACAGGTACATTTACTCTACTGTCTTGACTTTATTAAATGTCTACTTTCATTATATTTATATATCACATTTTATTTCTAATCTATTCAGCTGTATTTTAGAATATAAGACTTTTGTCTTATAAAAAATTAAATCATTAACAAAAAGTCATATTTATATGTTGTTACTTAATGACAATGAAAAATAAACTATCATCTGAATTTGAATATGACAATTATTTTATAGCCATTTTATTTTTGAAGATGTTAATTCTTGAGAAAAAACTGTAATTAATCATGGGATAAAAACAGATTCATGGCGCCTATAATTACCATTTCCAAAGTAAAAATTATTGATGTTTGCTTTGTTTTTTTGTTTGTTTGTTTTATTAGTTACAGAACAAAGGAAAGTTACAAATCAAGGCACTTTACATATTTTAGGGACACTGGGTAGACAGGTTGCAACAAAGCCTGGGAATCTCTCCTGTATATCCCAGTGCTCCATAGTGACCTTCTCTTTTGTACTGTTGGTGACTCCTAATCTGTTACCATGAGACATTCCAAACTTACCCATTCATTACAAGATGTTAGGTTACACATGAAAATAGACAATAAACGGCAATTAAGTTGAATAAAATATCCCCAGATAGTTTGGCTCTATGGCATCCATCCCAATGCCTCACAAATAGAAATTTCTGATCACTCCAGCAATCATGCAGTGTTGTTAACATGCATGTGGCTTTTATGGAAATTCAATTAATATTCAGATTTCAATCCTGGAAAATGTATTAAAATAGATTTTAAAATGGAGCCGAAAGTTTAGAAAATAATGGATGTATGTGAAGTTTGAAACTGGGAGTTGCTTGAATGTTTCTTGTGATGGGCAGTTTCTACAAAGAACTGAGCTGTCCTGTAAGAAAACAATCAGGCATTGTAACAATATATAAGTCATTTAGAGGAGGAGTTTACGGACAAGTAAATAGCATTTTGCTCCAGTATAAAAATCAACATACATCTAGGCTCTTCCACTGAGGCTGTTGATATGAAAAAGCAATTTTCATATGAGGGCAATTCAAAATTGAGACATTCCCCAATATTCTTTCAGTGTTCCAAACCAGCGCTACTTCATTTTGATTTCTGTCACTGCAATTTCAAACATCTGAAGTATCCCTTCTTAATATTCTGTACCTCTTAATCTTTTTCCATTTGACTTCTTGTAGATGTAGCTCTTTGTAGATGTAGCTCTTGTAGCTCTTTGAAAGCCTTCCCTAGTGTCTCTTCTACTTTACCACTTTAGGTATTCCTTAAGTGGTTCAGTTCACAGATACATTTTACAAATGTTTATCAAGTTTCAGTACAACAAAATTTATTCCAAACCTAATACCTCTCTGTTTGTAATCCCAGGGAACAGTATTGTATTGCATAGCTAGAAATTACCTTCTTTGGCATCACCTTCTCTTTCTCACTGCTGACCAGTAAAGCATGGTGCATCTATTCCCTGATAATCCTTTCAGTCAGTTCCATCTATTGTCATCAATTAACTGCATTCCTACAATAATTTGCTAACTGGAACTCATTCAGATAATCATCTGTAGTAAGATCTCACGTAGAACATTCTCAATGTACTGCACCAGAGGTTAAAGAACAAATCCATCACACTGGGGAGCATTCTAACTCACTTTAATAGTGCTGTCTTTGTTATACAAATTGTGGCCAATTGTCTCTCTAAGAATATGCCATCAATTGGAAAATGAGTTTTAATTCATGTAAAAAAAGAAATGCAGCAATTGCTCAAGTAAAAAATTCCCTGTGAAGTATTTAAGCATCCCACTCTTGTAAGATAACACATGATGAATCTTTCACATGGACATTTGAGATCTTTACATCATAAATACCCACAAATGCTCCAATAGCTCTCATTTCTTATCCTGTAAATAAATGGGATATTTTCTTTGGGACAAAAAAAAATATTGTAGTCACACCAATATCATTAATACTTAAAATGTCATTTACATTTGTAAGCAAGCTGAATAATTAAAAAATGCAAATTTAGCCTACTTAGGAGTAATAATTTTGTATGTAAGTTTTATGAGATAAATTTCATTATTTATTCATGGTATACCAACAATTAAAGAAACAAAGTACAGTAAAATAACTGCAAAATTCAGTACATAAACAAGTGGCCCAATGGCACTCCACACAAAATAGGATAGTTATTTTCTTTTCTATTAAGTAAATTCATCTGGGAAATGTGCATAATGTCGAAATAAAAGAAACTATTTTCAAATTAAATAAATATTTAAAATTTTTGCAATTGACTGCTAATTCACACACAGTTTCCCTAGTGGCTATACTATAAACAAAATAAAATATCGTATTACAGCAAGTGATCTTGGAGATTAAGGTAAACTTTCAATTATTCTAACTAAATGCAGTAGAAGATAAATAAGAAATATTCAACATCTTCTATATTTTTAAAAAAACTAGAGTTCATTATTATTAAGATTTTGCTTGGTTCATAGGGACTCACAGGTCTGATGTGGAATCACAGAAACTGCACGAGTCTGCTAGGTTCTCTCTATGTCATGGTTGTTTAGTGAGGGTATTTGTAGGACTTCTATCAGTGGGAGCTGGCTTGTCTCTGGTTTTCTTTTGTTTTTTTTTTGCTAGCCCTTGGGACTCTTTTCCTCCTACTTGGGTACTTCATCTGGCATTTATACGAGTGTTTTTGCCTATTCTTATTGTGTCTTGTTATGCCGTGTTCAGCTGATATCCCTAGGAGAAAAACAGTTCTATTTTTATGGGAAATAGAGGAGCAATGGATCTGGGGAAGAAGTGAGGTGAGGAAGAACAGGGAAATAGGGGAGGAGGAGAGGAGGCTGCCATAGAGATGTAGTGTGTGAGAGAAGGATAGAAAAGGTAAAAAAATTCTTGTGATAAACATTGAAAGCGAATTTGTCTTCAATTTGCAACAGAAGTGCTCATTATGGTGTAACTTAAATATTTACATTTATCTTAAGTTGTTTCCTAGAATTTTGGCTTAGAGACGCTCTGGAATTCTCTTTTTTCTAAGGATCTTTTAGGAAGTCTCACCCTCAAAATTGTGGCATTATTGTCACAGTACAAATGAGATTATTGTTTCTTTTTATTATTTTATAATTTGTCTCCTTTGTCTTCCATTGTCTTGCTATAAAAAGAAAACAAACCAAATAAGTCACAACAACAGAAAGCACCTTAACAACAATAATTACAAAACAAAAACACAACAACAACAAAACTGTTTATACCTATACAAAATGTGTTGAAAAGCAGATTTAGTCAAAGTCAGACAAAATCTGAATACAACTCTTGATGGTTATAGTTAATGCTTCAATTTGTCTTTTTAATCTTTGTCTATATTTTAAAATGAGTCCACTGCCCCTTCTCTGTGTGTGCAAGCATGTGCTGGTGCCCTCAGAGGCCAGATAGAAGCACTGATGTAATCATTCTTTTTCTGTCCTTCCAACCAGCTCCCAAATAATGATACAGAGACTTATTATTAATTATGAAAGTTCGGTCTATAGCTTAGGCTTTTAGTAACTAGATCTTATAACTAAATTAACCCATTTCTAGTCATCTAAATTTTATCACGTGTCATTACCTCTCTTCCATCTTGCATCTCCTATTTTTTCTTCAAGTCTCCTTCCTTCTACCTCTTGCCTAAATTCCTTCTCCTTTTTCTCTCTCTGTAAATCCTACCTGTACTCCCTATCTAGCTTTTTATTACACAAATACAACTCCACACAGAGTGCAAATACCCCATAACACACTAGGTTTCCAACTGCTGGAGTTAGAAGCAGTTGTGGGCCACAAAAATTAGGTGCTGAGAGTAAAAATCAGATTGTCTGAAACAGCCATACATATTTTAAGCACATTTTTAAGTTAAAAATTTTAAAATTTTTAACATATTTTTACATATTTCTAAGCCACTACTCCAGTTCCTATAACAATATCAGCTAAAATAATCATGGTATGTCATAACATATTCTTTATTGAACCAGAACACCCAGTACATTCATTTCTGTTGTTTTCAAGGTCTTGTTAATGCATATTTTAAAAACTTTTGCAATGTCTGTGATATCCTATAGCTATCATTCAATAATTATATATTTTGTGATACTCTTCATTAAAATGAAGTAGTAAGGAAATGGGTAGACGTTGGTGAAAGTCTAGTTCAGTTGTAACTGAAACTCTAAAGTTTTGTATATTCTATTTGCAAAGGATGATTACCAAGGAAAGAAACAGCTTGGAGCACTATCATCTTGAGCTCCTTATATGGATTCCAGAAGATCATAAGTGTGTTCCAGCCATCTGACTTTGAACCTCATGCTGTTAGCCTTTGGTTTTTCTTTCATTTAATTGTGACTGTTCTAGTTATTCCTTCCTGGAATAAAGAAACTCTCCAACTTACTTTAATTTTACAAAAACCCTCAGTTATGGGGCACTAAATATTTCTGAAAAACTTTAAAATTTTAGCAATAATTTTAATATTTAAAGAGACTGACGTCTTTTTTTTCATTTTATTGAAAATAGATTTTTATTTTCTAATATAATTTAATCTCTTACAATTTTCTTTTCCTCTATTTTTTCCAGTTCCTCTCTACTTTCCTTTCCATCTGGATCCAATTTCAGTCTATCATTAGAAAACAGGCTTCCATGTGATGAAAATAAAATAACATAAGATAAAGCAAAAATCTATAAAACAGAATAGGATAAGATAAAACCAATTCAATAGCATCTTTTGATGCCAATTATCACACAATTTACTGTTGCTTTGTTAATTTTTTACATTATTTATAATTTTTATTAATCTCCCTCCCTTCTTCCCTCCCTCTCACTCTGTTTTTCTTTCTCTTTCGCTTCCTCTCGGGCTCCTTTCCTTCTGATTATCTTGTCTCATTCTGTTGTGCTATTTTGATTTATTGTTTTATTTTATTTCATTTTATTTTAATATTATCCTTTGAAAGCCTGATATTTTTTTCTTCAGAGACAAAGGGAAAGGATCTGAAGTTGAGGGACAGTTGGGTAGAACTTAGTGGTGGAGAGAGAGGGGAAATCATAATTAATATATTACATATATCTTTATATCAGTAAAGAATCTATCATGAGTAAAAGGATATACAAAGAGAAGGGATATAAAAAAACATACCAAAGGAGGACACAAGTAATTACTCCATATCAAATTGATGCCTGGTATGACTCCCACCCTTTCAGTGACATTATTCTTAAATATTCCCTCAAATTACCTGCTACCTAAATAAAATATACATCTCACACCTCTTTCTTTGAAATACTCTGTAGATCTGTTAATTTCTCTCTGAGAATTTCTTTCTTTCTCTTTTATTAGTTGATACAGTAAGATGATACTTAAATCTGTAATTATTTCATTTAACTTTAAAATGTGCTTTGAGATGAATATTGCATTAAAATCTTTGTAATCAGTAACATCTTATTGCTTCACATTATGAACAATCATTAGGTTTCTTAAGTTGTTTCTTTTCATTAATGTCTGCATTAAATTAAAAACACTAAATTGAGATAATCATGCATGAATCCTGCATGAGACATCAGCCATAGGATGCTAGAAACAAAGCCATTATCTATCACACTACAATTAGTAAAACAGAGGAAAAGTTATACAGAAAACATAATTAGATAATTTCAGTCATACTTGAAAGAAAAATAAGGTGAAATTTATTATATAATTCTAGTAATAAATTACTATATATGCAGGAAAAATATAGAGATAAGGAACTGTTTTCAGGTAAACTAAAATCCAAGGTGTTCTTTTGTAATCTTTATTATTCTATTTTATTAAATTTATTAGCTACAAAGTATTGCTGATTCAACTTTTTAAAAACAGTATCGAAAAGAAAAAAAAATGATTAAGATGTATCTATTGCAGCTTATCCCAGACCAGGCCCCTAATAGATACAAATCTTCTAATAATGCCACTGACCTTGGTGGCTTCACACAACTTAATAGTATTTGTTCATGCCAACTGAATTTCCATTCATCTGTTACAGTTTTGGTTGTTTTCCTGTCTACTGATTTTTAATCACTGAAGCTGTGTTTTGCACCCACTCCCCTTCCCTGGAAACACTGACCCATAGCTACTGTGGCACTGGCCATCTGGAACTGTCTGCCCTCTTCTTTTCACATCACTGGAGACCTAATTCATCGCATGCTAAAGTACAAAACTCCCACTTAGCTCAGTGAGGCTTTAGAGATGAGTTCTATCTTAAATACTCATGATCTCCTGCCTAGTTTTTGAAACACAGCCAAACTGCTGTCATTCCAGTTAAATAGATCTGTTTCCCATGTTAGCAAAAAAATCAGAAATACCAAACACAACTGTTCGCATTGGTCAAGAATTGACATAACTATCAATTGAAACATATTTATCTAAAAAAGATTTCAATCAGAGGATTTTTCTATGTAAGGACAAGTGACACTTCCACTGTAATAAAAGCAGATAAGATAATTTTAAAATAATTTGCATTCTGGAATTTAATAATATAAAAAGAATGGGTACAAAGTATAGTGATTGCATTATGATTAACAATAATGGATGTTTACATATAACATTTAAATATTAGAATCATTCTTAAATATTATTAAACACCATCCATTTTTAGCTGTATACAAATAAAATTTGAAAACAGAAACTGGTTTTCAATACTACATGGTAGTCTAAGTACATAGGACCCTGAATTGACCCAATATATGAAATACACATGGCTGAAGAACAGTTAATAACATTCAACAATTTTCATCATCAGGGTAATTCAAATAAAGATGAATAAAACAAATGACAGCATATTCTGGTGAGGATCTGGGGAAAGGTAAATGCATTGTAGAAAAAATGGAAAATGGTGCATGTAGCTAGAACCCTTTCTCTGTCTTGTTCAGGTCCAATGGATTGGTTTCTCTCCTGCCCACAGGTCCTCACAACAGCTTATGGAAAAATCAATCTCTCAATCTATCAATACCAAAATTAATATAATTGCTTGGTTGATGGCTTAGGCTCTTACTAGCTATCTCTCACTAGTAAATTAACCTTTTTCTAATAGGCTGTACATTGCCACACGGCCATGGTATTACCTTAGGTGTTCCGGGATCCTCTTCTATAGGCAGCGCACTGACTGGCATCTCTCTGTACGCTGCCTTCTTACTCTCTGTGTCTATGCTTGGATTTCCTGCCTAGCTCTATTCTATACTGCCATAGGCCAAAGCAGGTTTTTATTAACCAATAGGAGGAGTACATATTCAGTCTAGCCAGAACTTCAGAAAAGCCTTACTTACTACTCAGAGACTGATTGCAAATGTTACAGCTAAATGTTACAGTTAAATCTTGAGGTTTAACCACTGTCTTATTTTTTTACAGGATCCCATTGAGATAGTCTCAGCCCCAATACTACTAGAAGTAATTTTAAGAAAATGATGTCCTCTCTCTTTCTTCCATTTCCCCCACCCCATTATTGTTTACCATCATGGTGCCCACCAGACAGGCGCCAGACCCGTGGGTGGCACTTGGTTGAGTCCCGCCTGTCCCAGACACAAGGTATGGCATGGAGCTATTCCTTGTCTTCTCTCAAGTTCCTAGCCCTAGAAACCATAAGGCATGGCAGTTGGTATGATTATGACAGACTCTGGAGAGAGAGAGACTGATGGGATTGTGCTTCCTCAGACCGAGAGATCTGGGGCAGGGAGGAGTGAGCTATCTCTATCCTCCACTGCCTCAGGCCAGAAAAGTGCTGAGCAATTAGTTGGTGGTGTCCACGCTCCCAGATCAAGAAAATAAACTATCTTTTAATTTTGGAGATAGTACATCATTTTTCCTTCACGTTCCTTTTTCCAAACAATCCTAACTTCCCCATCCATTTGCTTTTCTATTGGGCTCTTATTAATTGCATCCTTTTCTTCTATTACTGAGAATAGAAAGTTCCTTGACTTTCTGTCCAGTGTTCTATTTGTTTTCTGGTTTTGTTGTTGTTGTTGTTGTTGTATTTACACATTTATTTATTTATTTAGTTTTTGTTTTTTCAACACAGAGTTTCACTGTGGCTTTGGAACTTGCTCAGTAGACCAGACTGACCTCAAAACCACGGAGACCCACCTGCCTCTGCTTCCCAAGTCTGGGATTAAAGACGTGCACCACTGATTTGTAATTAGTAATCGTAGTATTTGTATATGTTAAATAGCCAAAGACAACGTTCTAGTGTCTTCTATTCCTGAGTTCTTAACAGTTAAAAAAATAGGATCAAATTTGTGTTAAAATTATATGCATTCCTAAAAGAATGTGTCTTATCCATTAACTGATTTAGTTGTACTTGTTATCAAAGGAAATTGAGATACTATATAATTTTTATTTTAGAGAAAGGATAAATGTGTGAATGTTTTTTAGAAGGCTGACATTATAAGCATGTAGTCTCAAATATTTAATATCATACTTCTCAGTAAACCTTTGGATAATTTTAAGATGTAAAATGAAAAACATTATTCTAAGGTTTTGGTATGTCATTACAAATTCTTGGTTCTTCCCATATTGGAACAGGTGACATATTTTTAAAATATTAAACTTGAAATTCTCAAAAGCCTGAAATTTTGCGTATATATCTGATACATACTTTAGTGGTACTATGTGTGTATTAGGAACTAAGCTAAGCCACATAACTGCCACCTTATTCTCATAAGGTTTTACTACTACTTCACCTCCATTATAGCTTGCTAAATTGAAAACTTAAGCAACCTATTCAGGTTAATATGAACAGTAAACCTTAAACAAAAATTAAAACTGAAAAAAATAATCAGTCAAGTACCCACTACTGTAAAGACTGATTTATAAAGAGGAATATTTTGCCTCTCAAGTTCAGATATTCTAGTCCACAAACCTCTGTAACAAAGAAATATATCATTTAAACTATGGCTGAGGATCCCTTTTCAGCTCATGGTGGGAGATCCAGTGGGGGCTTTTAATGTCCCATACAATAATACAGTTCCAAATGACCAATTTTTCTTCAGAGAGCATTATGTCTGAAAGTCTCCATGAGCACAGAACCACAGGCTGGATATTGAACCTTTAATAGATAGGAGATCGGTGGATATTTCAAATCCAAGCTATAAATTTTTGCCTTTCTCATCAAGACCCTTTCTGCAGCTCAAAGAAATTCTTAGAAATTAAAGATATTTTTTAAAAAATACATGTTCCCAAAATACAGAGGCGGAATAACCCTACTCCCCTTCAAAAGGATAGATCAGGGCCATCAGAAATGAGAGAATGGACTAAAGCAAGTCTTAGCTATTAGAGAAAGCACATGATCTTACAGTTCCATATACAACTGAAGCACATGCCAGCACTGTGAAAGCTGCAGAGGTCTTGGTCATTCCCATCCCTGTGGTCTCTCAGGCAAGAGGTAACCTGTGGACTCTCCTGAGCTGTCTCTTCACTACATAGAGTTCTCCTAGCATATACTCCACATTCAAAGCCCTCAAGAATGCTCCCATAGCTCAGGATAGATATATTGATCAGAGATTGCCTGATAGAACTCTAACCTTGTCACACACTCCATGGCCCGTTATGTTTCCTTATGAAACCCTCAATGGTAACCTCTATGTGATTATTCCCTGAGTTTAGGGGAAATCCTTCTGCCAATATAAAACCTATGTTCCGTACAAGCTAAATACAGGCAATTTCCCTGAGCAATAAGGATGCCCAAGGATTTCATCTAACACCAGTGTTTTGGACACAGTTTGCATTTTTATATCTCCCGACATGCAAAGAGTGGGACCTCCTTGTTGAGTGCAGATATTTGATAAGGCAACTGTTTTACAAGTCTGGGAGCAAAGCCCCTTGTTTCTTTTAAATGGCAACAATTGGCAAATTTGGCAGCACCTTTAAGCTGCGCACCCAGCCCCCTCCAGATTAACTATAAACTGTTTTAGATTTGCTTATTATGTTTTGACAATAAAATACTTTCATGCAATATATTCTGATCATACTTTTCACCTCCCCCAAGTCCTGAAAGATTCTTCTCACCCACCCCACTCCACGGTCTTTCTAAAAAAAAAAAAAAAAAAAAAAAAAAACCATAGGCAAACAAGTAAACAAGTAAAGGAAGAAATCAAATATTAGAAGAGGAGTATGGGGGGAACTGGGGGAAAAAGGATGATTGGGATAAAGGAAGGCTGGATAGGGGAGCACGGAAGCACAATTCTTAGTTAAGGGAGCCACCATAGGGCTGGCAAGAGACTTGAACCTAGAGTGGCTCTCAGGAGCCCAAGGCAATGTCCCCAGTTAGTTCCTTGGGCAGCTGAGGATAGGGAACCTGAAATGACCCTATCCTATAGCAATACTGACGAATATCTTGCATATCACCATAGAACCTTCATCTGGTGATGGATGAAGATAGAGACAGAGACCCACACTGGAGCACTGGACTGAGCTCCCAAGGTCCCAATGAGGAGCAGAAGGAGGGAGAACATGAGCAAAGAAGTCGGAACCACGAGGGGTGCACCCACCCACTGAGACAGTGGGGCTGATCTATTAGGAGCTCACCAAGGCCAGCTGGACTGTGACTGAAAAAGCATGGGATAAAACCGGACTCTCTGAACATGGCGAACAATGAGGGCTGCTGAGAATCCAAGGACAATGGCATGGGGTTTTGATCCTACTTAATGTTCTGGCTTTGTGGGAGCCTAGCCAGTTTGGATGTTCACCTTCCTAGATATGGATGGAGCGGGGAGGACCTAGGACTTACCACAGGGCAAAGAACCCTGACTGCTCTTTGGACTGGAGAGGGAGGGGGAGAGGAGTAGGGGAAGGGGGAGAAGGGTGGGAGGAGGGGGAGAAGGGTGGGAGGAGGGTGAGGGAAATGGGAGGCTGGGAGGAGGCAGAAACTTGTTTTTTTTTTTCCTTTTCTCAATAAAAAAAAAGAAAAAAAAGAATGCAAAAAAAAAAGAAACATAAGTAGCACACAAACACAACTCATAAAAACACAGTATCTGCAGCCATAATATACAAGTAAAGAACCAGTATGACAAAAAAACCAACAAAAATATCATTAGAAAACAAAAGTTTGCATGATACCACCGAGTTCATTTTCTGTGGGCCACCCAGGGCTGGGTATGACACATACATTAAAGTTCTTTAATGATTTTTTTATGAGATGCAGCAAAATCCCAAAGACCAATTTTTTAAAATAAGAAATCTTAACAAACTAACCACCACACTCATGATCTAGCTTTTTGGAGCCCCTTCCATTCCCTTTGGTGGCAGCCTTGCTCCACCTTAATGCAAAGGAAGCAGAGCTTGTCCTTGATTGATGAGGAGATGAGGTTTTCACCTGCTGGCACACCTGCCAGTGTTGGGAATATAAGCCTCCATGGTACTATTCAATAAAGGGCTTCTTTACCATTGGAAAAAAAATATTCTTATGGCATAATACGTAACTTATTTAAATGTATGTACAAATACATATGAAATAAATGAATTAATATTTAGTTACCCACCAAAATATTACAAATAGTATATTTGAGCTTGAACTCTATGAAAGAGGATTTATTTAAAATAATACATGATCCAGAAACACCTTTTAATCATTCAAGGAACTCAGATGATGTAGAGTTGGTGCCAGGAAGCCAGTTCACACTCATGAATACATTTTGTTCCTAGGATAGCTCTATTCATTGTAGAAGTTTTAGCTAATGGAACAAGAGAAAGTAATATAAAAATTAATTTGAGTAAAATAAAGATTATCACAAGAAAAACTCAGCAAGATATCCATTCAGGAATACATCAAAATCTTAATGAACAAGTAGAACATTTTGTATAACCTGAATAAATTGATTCATGGGTCAAACATAAATCAGATGGGATTAACAAAAGGACACGCTAGACATTGCATTAGTTATTATAAAAAGTAAAAGAGAAAAAGATTCTATATTTGAATTTCTCATTTTTCATAAAACTAAGAAATATTCTTCCTTGAAGCAGTCATAAAATTATGCATCCCCCTTACTGATAACAGCCACCCATGACAGGAATTAAATCAAGACAATAATTGAGGAGCTTGTTTCCAGTATCAGAGCAACAGTGATTCCCATACCTGTCTGTGATTATTGTATGATCCCTGAGAGATAATGCATGGGTGAATATATATATATATATATATATATATATATATATATAATTTCTAATTAGAGTGCTGACACTGGAATTAAATTTTCTCCGTTATTGCTGTAGAAATTTTTCTGATGGTTACTAGTACATTTTATTTCACATATTTATCACTTTCTCAATTTTGTTCTAGAACAAGATCAGAGACTATTTGGCTTTCAATTCATTGGCAAGATATTCTCAATATCAACTCAATATATCATGAGTCTGAAACACAATTCTCTATAAAAATATTGTTTGATATAAGGAAAAATGAATGACTCAATAAGAAATAAAAGTGTTAGAAAGCATGATTCAGATTATTGGTATTGTGAAGTAAAACATTGAAGGAAAAAGTCAATACTGAAACTTGAGAGGTGCAATTTATTTTTGTGATTCTCTTTCCTCGCATTCACACATCCTGAGTTTGAAACATAGCTTCACATACACACACACACACACACACACACACACACACACACACACACACACAGAGAGAGAGAGAGAGAGAGAGAGAGAGACAGAGACAGAGACAGAGACAGAAAGAGAGACGGAGAAACGAAGAGAAAGAGAAAAACTGAGAAACAGACACAGGACAGGGGTAGGGAGTGAGAGAAAAAGAAAAATCACATTAAAATAAATTAATGTTATGATTGCGTTGTGTCAGATACATGAAATATCTGAGCCATCAAGCTTTTACTATCAATCATCTGCACTCTAGGACATTAGCTCTTATTTCATAGTTAGTCTGCATGTTCAAATATTTCTATGCTTCATTTGATAATAGGCATTGGATTAAGTGCTTACTTCATTTTAATTATTATTATTGCATATATATGTTTTATGTGTGGAATATAGAGCACATGTCAAGGCACACATGTATAGGATAATGAATAACTTTCTAGAGTCTGTTCTCTCTTATCACCGTCAGAACAGAAAATTAAACTTAGATATTAAGCTTTGCACAGAAAAAAATTTAGCATCTGTGCCAGCTTACTGGACATAGTGTACTTGATATGTTGGCCGAAGCCTTAACTAATTATTCTTTTTTAATAAAAAATCAAGACTCAGGTATCAGATATTGGTGTAAGAGCCTGAAATATCAGAGAAGCAGGGAAGCAGCCAACAGTCACCTCCTACCTCTTCTGTTCCTTCCTTTGAAAGGGCTGAAATCCTCTTAGCTTTGCCTTACTACTTCTTCTCTTTTTAGCATGAATTCTAGTTGGTCTTAGTGACAAAAACCCGAGCCAGATATTGAGATAAATGCTGAAATATCAGAGAAGTAAAGGAGCCAATCACTAGAGAAACTTCTCGTCTCTACTGAATTCTCAGACTGAAAGGATTGCGTCCTTTCTCCTCCTGTCTTGTATTCCTATCTCTGCTCAGTCTCCTTTTCCACGTCCCTGGTGCTAGAAATAAAGGCATGATATCTCAAGTGCCGGGATCAAAGGTGTGGGCTCCTTTTCTCTTTTAGACTGGTTAAATCTCATGTAGCCTTGTGTGACTTTGTACTCCTGATCTTCCTGCTTTACCTTCTAAGTGCTGGGATGAAAGCCACAGCTGCCTGGCCTCTAGGACTAACTAGTGCCTCGCGCCACCCTTTGTTCTCTAGGTAAGTTTTTATTGTTAGAGCACAAACAAAATACCACCACACTCTCATCTATCTACAGTCCTCCGTGGTCAATTCTGTTCAGCTAGGGGCTAGCTCTGTCCTCTGACTCCAGACAAGCTTTATTTGTCAGAACACAACAGCTGGTGCCAAAAAGTGAATTGAAAAAATCTTGAATAAATTCAATTTGTAATTGAAATTTGATTTACTTTACAATTGGTGGATTCTTATTTGAGATAATTAAGTATTAATTGATACAAAATAATTTAACTGTAACAATGGACAAATGTGTATTAGGTGATCAATACTCCCTTTCTTAATTTTTATTGATGCTTTTATAGTGGTTCTACAGCTTAACTAGGGTCCTATAAAAGGTAGACAGGTGTACTATTCCTAAATTATATTTCCACTTCTTTACTTTTTTATTTTTAGAAATGATATCTCTGTATTTTGTTCACATTGAGTTAGAACCCACCCTAAATCCAGGAAGTCTATGAAGTTATGATCCTTCTACCTTCCTCATTCTCCCGAAGACATGGGATTATAAGCCTATTTCCCCAAGCCTGGTTGACTCAGTTATAATAAAATCTATACTTCTCTATGAGTAACACAGAGAACTGTCCTCCTTTTCTAGTACATTCAGGTGGAAGAGACATGTGATTGATGAGATCTGCTGTGTCTTGACGGAAAATATTTATTGCTTCCAAAAATTTAATTGCAATTTGATAACTGCCATTTAGGTAACATCATATTGAGATTAAAATACACTTTAGTGAAAGGACAATGAAGGGTTTTCTAGCCTACATTTTTATTTCACAGAAGACACATTGCTGCATGGAAGGGCTGCTTGTTCCTCCCTACTGCTGGGCTAGCTTAGTCCCCAAAATAACCACACAGAAAATTGTACTGATTAAAACACTACTTGACCCATTTGCTCTAGCCTCCTATTGGCTAAATCTCACATCTTGATTTAACCCATTTCTATTAAGCTGTATATTGCTACGTGGCAGTGGCTTACTGGGAAAGATTCAGCATGCCTGTCTCTGGTGGCTCCATGGTGTTCCTCTTCTCCTCTGCCTTTCTTCCTCTCAGCATTCAGTTGTCTTCTCTCCCTTACTAAGTTATGCCCTATCAACTAGGCCAAGGCAGTTTCTTTATTCATTTACCAATGAAAGCAACACACAAACAGAAGGAACTCCTACACTAACACATGGTCAAGAATTTCCTGCCTAGACAGCTGTATGCAGCAAATAATCATTCACATGCTACATCAGAGGTATTTGTGCGGAATAATGAACTTTTCTTAATCTATCCTGGAAGCTATAATAGGAAAATAGAATTATTTTGTCATGTAACCAATATTATCATTTTATTAATACAATTCAATTACTTCAACATATTTAAGCTTTCAATATTTTGAATATTGTTATTGTAGTCTATTAGTTGACATGCAACTCATATGTGATTAAATTTGATTAAAATAAAGGTCATAATCTCTTCACAAAGTGATAATTATGTAGAAAACATATAAGTGAAAAAGGGCTTTACTTGTTCTCACATATGATTGAAAACATAAAGTATCTATTGCTTTTAAAAGAATGAAATATATTATACTAATTGTAATTATGAGAAACAAAAAATAAGAAAAAAACCTCTTAAACAGGTGGTCACAATGCATCCCTGTGTTCTGGAGATGAAAATTTAAAATGTACCTTGAACACACAGATTAACTTAGCTAAAAGCAGCCCATATAACTCCTATTGTCCTACAATGGAGCTACTTGGTACCATAAACTATTATGGCACAAATATTGTTGTTTTATGTCACTATAAACTGAACTTTACTGAGGAACAATCAGTACTAATCCCTTTAATACCTAGGCTTAGCATTACTAATTGTAACACTATAAAACAATTTTATAGTGTTATAAAATGTAGAGATAATGCTGTCAGGTTTAATATTAATGATTCAAATAAACAGAGTACTGTATTCTCTGAGTACATCTCCTACTACCAAATATCCAAACACTTGGTGGAAAAACAGACATAATAGCCTGATGTAACCCCAAGAAAAGCACATAAAGCTAGTGGGGAGCTCTCTTAAACATGTATGACTTTATTTAATAGAAATATGGGTTTATTTAATGTTAAATCACAGCAAATAACAATCAGTAAATTCTCCAAAGTAGAGAAAGGCATATCTCTTCTTCTAAATCAATACTTATTTGATTGGAAAGAACCATCATAATTACTTATTGATTTAAAAATTGTTTAGAGTAATCATTTAAAAATCTGTATCAAAACAGAATATCCTTCATCAGCATTGTATCAAATTTCCACACACTTCTGAAATGCTTCTCCACAGGTAAACACAATTAAGTCGACTCAAGAATCAGTATCGAAGGATCCTGAATGTTTGTATTTTCAAACCCTTGTCCAGAATATAAATTATTGATGCTGTTGCTAATTTTTTCATCATTTGAGACCTGCAGTTTTATTTCTTTTACCACCATAAAATGAAAAGGTATTCTTAGCACTACTAAAGTGTTTACATTCAGGGAAAAGATTTAAGCAAAAGAACATTTCACTGGTCTCATACTATGATAACAAGTTTTGCTCTGTTGTCAAAAATGTTAATATAACCACCATGTTATTGTGGGGAAAATGCCTTTCAAAATCAGGAAAATGCTCTGAAAGTTAGTCTATTGAAAGAAACAAAACAAATGTAAAGCTTTATGTATGAGGATTAAAATGATCCTTCATCTTGTAGTTGCTCTTTTTAAATGCTTGTTTTACATAAAGCTAAAGTACTTGGTACAAATTATATCAGACTGTTATTGACAAAGAAATCATATCTGTTAGCAAAGTTGAATGATGTCCCTGGTGATCACTTATAAAATGAACATTTATTTATTCTTTATCAGGACATGTCCACAAATCAATAACTAGCTGAAATCTAAATGCTTTGTTTGGTTTCTATGGATAAAGAAGCTATTGCAATTGTGTGGGAGAAAAACAATCAGCCATAATTGCTATTCTTGTGGAGTTTACAGTTCTTTAGGGAGGACCAATACAAGCCAATTACAAAAGGAAGTCCAATTCCATTAGCTGCTTAGAGAAAACCATCCTAGGCATGTAACATTTAAACAGATACTTCAGAAAAGTATGGAATTTAATAAGAAATGCATGTAGGGAATGTCTCTCAAGGTAAATAAAAGGTTTAGATAAAATATCTTTGAAGAGCTTGATCTCCTGAAGAAGAAATATCAGTATAACAGTCACATGTTGACAGATGGTAGGAATAGCATTAAATGAGGCTAAAAAGAGAAGGCTGGAATTGGATAACACAGGACACTGGGGGATATTAGTATTGCATATTAATAGGAACAACCAAACAATTTTGGACCATAGAACATGTCTAATTTAAAATGGTAAAGTAGAACAGAGTAAAAACATTAGCTAGTAAACATTCAATATTATTGACTATTACCAAAATAATAGCACAAGTGTTATTTGTAAAATACTGAGTTTAATTATACCAACTCTCAGCTCATAGGTTGAGTGGCCTCCTTATTTCTGAGAATATAATCTTAAACCCATCTATTAAAATTATTCACCCATTATGGGTAGTGTCAACTAATGAATGAGTACATTCCATATTCATCTTTTTGGGTCTAGGTTATCTCACTCAGGATGGTGTTTTTTATTTCCATCCATTTGCATACAAAATTCACAATGTCATTATTTTTTTACCTCTAAGTAGAACTCTAATGTGTATATGTTTCACACTTTCTTTATCCATTCTACCATTGAGGGGCATTTAGGTTGTTTCCAGGATCTGGCAATTACAAATAATGCTGCTATGAACATAGTTGAACAAATGCTTTTGTAGAATGATTGGGCATCTCTTGGGTATATTCCCAAGAGTGATATTGCTGGATCCTGAGGTAGATTGATTCCCAATTTCCTGAGAAACCACCACAGTGATTTCCAAAGTGGTTGCACAAAATTGCATTCCCATCAGCAATGAATGAGTGTTCCCATTTGCTCCACATCCTCTCCAGCATAGGCTATCATTGGTGTTTTTGATTTTAGCCATTCTGACAGGTGTAAGATGGTATCTCAAAGTTGTTTGATTTGCATTTCCCTGATTGCTAAGGAGGTTGAACATGACCTTAAATGTCTTTTGGCCATTCGAACTTTGTCAGCCGAGAATTCTCTTTTCAGTTCAGTACCCCACTCTTTAATTGGGTTAATTAGAATTTTCATGTCCAGTTTCTTGAGTTCCTTATATATTTTGGAGATCAGACCTTTGTCTGATGCGGGATTGGTGGAGATCTCCCATTCAGTAGGGTGCCTTTTTGTCTTAATGACAGTGTCCTTTGCTTTACAGACGCTTCTCAGTTTCAGGAGGTCACATTTATTCACTGTTGCTCTAGGTCCTTGGGCAGCAGAGTAGAAGGTTCCTGAACTGGCCTTGCTCCACTATCGCACTGACGATTATCTAGAATATCACCCTAGAGTCTTCCTTCGGTGATGGATGGAGATAGAGATAAAGTCCCTCATCAGAGCAATGGACTGAGGCCCTAAGGTCCAGTTAAAGACCAGAAGGAGGGAGAAGATGAGAAAGGAAGTTCTGTCCAGTGTCTGTCTCTGGTAGGGCTACATGGCTTCTCCCTGAGTCTGCCTTCTTTCTCTCTATATATATCTCTTACAGTCTGGTTATATTCTGTTATGCCATTGGCCGAAAGTAAATACTTTATTAACCAATAAAAGCAACAAATATACAGAAGTACTTCCTTCTAACACCTTGTTAACGTACAGCTAAGAAACATTTCTCATGATTATTATTCCTGATTCAGGCAACTAAAAATTATTTTAATTTAAATTTTAATATGACTTTGATATAAATTTTCTTTCGCAGTTAGCAAAATTGGATTTCTAAAAATTAATAATTCTAGTTCCATTCATATGCATACAAATTTCAAGATGTCATTGTTTTTACCTCTGAAGAATACTTCATTTTGTAAATGTACCACATTTTCTTTATCCATTCTTTTGTTGAGGGGTATCTAGGTTGTTTCCAGGCTCTGGATATTACAAATAATGCTGCATATAGTTGAACATATGTCCTTGTAGTATGATTGATCATTCTTTGGGTATATGCCCAATAATGGTATTGCTGGGTCCTGGGTAGGTTGATTCCAAGTTTGCATTCCCACCAGCAATGGATGAGTATTCCCTTATTCTACAACCTCTCTAGTATAAGGTATTATTGGTGTATTTGATCTTTACCATCCTGACTGGTGTAAGATGGTATTTCAGAATCATTTTGATTTGCATATTCCTGATGGCTAAGGATGTTGAACATTTCCTTAAGATTCTTTCAGCCAGTTGAGATTCTTCTGTTGAGAATTCTCTATTTATATTTGTATTTCATTTTAAATTGGATCACATGGAATTTTGATATCTAATTTCTGATTGATACCCTTTTCAGCTAGATTTAGTAGGGAGGGCCTTGGTCCTTCCTCAGAGCATTGTGCTTTGCCCTCTCTGAGGAGAGGATGGGGAATGAGTTTGGGGAAAGTGGAGGGAGTGTGAGGAAAAGAAGGAGTGGGAACTGGGAATGGTATGTAAAATTTAAAAAAGTTAGTTTGACTTTTATAAAAAGAGAAAACTAATAATTATATTTTTAAATTTTCACTAGTCGTATTTATTTTATGTATATGGCATCTAAATTTGTGCACCACTTGTGTGCCTGTAAGTACAGAAGCCAGCAAAGACTGTTAGATCTCTTAGAACTGGTCACAGAAGGAAGAAAACTTTATGTGGGGGCTGGGAAGTGAATCTGGGTCTTCTGGAAGTGCAACCAGAGATCTCCATGTTTATAATATTTAAATATGGGAAATGGAGAGATCTATATTGTATTCTCTATGGACTAATCAGTTGTTGCCTCTTAGATGGTGTGTTTTAGAGGCTACAATGAAATTAGAAATTGAAAAATACAACCACAAAATTTAAATGATAGAATGCAACAAGGCTCATTTTCTTGATTAAGATTCAGAAACATTTTTCTTCTTTACATATTATTTAGAAAACTGAAAGACTTTTATATTTCTCAATGCTTTGCTGAAAGGTAATTTTAAATTTTTTATAAATTTTCATTTATTCAAGATATTAGATTTTTTTAGCTTCTTTTTCTGCCTTTTTGGTGACATATTTTTTTTTTTTACTGTATGTCATGAGTGATCTTCACATAATAATATAAGTTTATTCTAAGGGATTTATAAATTACTTTTTAAAGTACATTTATAAGTAGTCTCATAAAGGATTGATTTAAATCATAATATATGTGATGATGGTTTGAACAAGATATATATATATATATATATATATATATATATATATATATATGAATTTGAATATTTGTCCCCAAATGATGGTGTTGTTTAAGTAGTTTGTGAAATCTTTCAGAGCTAGAACCCAGTTTTTTTTCAGGTTCTAAATATTTTCTGTATTCCTTTTTTTTCTGTCTATTTTCCATGTGTGTACAAAATGTGATCAGCCAGATCCCTCTCCTGCTTTCTTGCATACCCTGGCTGCTGTCATGTTTTACTACCTTGATGATTTTATTTCTATGAAATTATAAGATGTAGAAAACCCTTACTTTCTTAGTATCTCTTTTGTCTGAATATTCTATTACAAAAATAGAAAAATAACAAATGTAAAATATGTACTTTAAATCTCTTTAAAATTAGTGAATTATCATGCCATCTTTACATTGTATCAAATATGTGAGCATTCCTTCATTTTGCACGTACAATATTTTATATATTTTTTATTTTATGATTTTTCAAATTTGATTGAAAAATCAATATATATTGCTAGTTTTTGTAATAAATTTTATTGTGGGAACAATCAATCAAATTGTTGGCCATCTTCCTAATAGTTCTCTGTTATTATATCTGCAGAGTTAAAATTATGTTTCAGAGCCACAATAAATGCAATCATACGGCTATAATTGTTACAATTTGATTTAATAATAAAATATTTGCACCTTGTTATAAGTAAAGCCATGTTTTACAATAAAATTAAGTGTGCAGTCACAAAAATCTTTGTGACTTTTCTTTACACCCTTGATGTATTCGTCAATGAGTGTATTACAGTGCTGGTCACAGGGAATTGTCATTTCTTTGTTCCGGTAAATTTCAAGTTTTTTTTTTGTTTTTTTTTTTTTGTTTTTAGCTTTGTACGTAGATTGTGACACTGAAATTGGCTCCTCACAGTGTCTGCTGTTAACTAAAACTCAGATCTTTTCTTCAGTGGATATTTTTCACTCTCACAACCTTGAAGTTTCCGTTAATTTCCCTGGAGCGCAGTGAGCTGTCTCTTTACAACTTCTACAACCCTTTAACGCTCATGAGACTTGTTATTTTTATTTTTAAAATAGGAGAAGAAATCTAAGGTACTATAGCCAAAATTAACAATGTGAATTTCAGAAAATTCAGTAAATCCTCTTTCGGGTAAAGGTCAATATTAATGAGTATAATATCGATCTGTAACATATATAAAATAATTTTTTTCAGTAGGCAATTAAAATTTCCTGGGAAAATATGATATTTGAACTACTTAGCACTTTTTATCTTTCTAATAATATGACATAAAAATATTCGTATATTAGAGGTAAAGGTATTAATTAAGTACAATTAAAAACTTATTAGCACATTCCTAGAAGTTGATAATTCTAAGGCCTAAAATAGACTATATTCCAACACATGCTCATACATAATTTTTTGTTGATAATTACCTTTTTCATATAGCAATATTTCAAAATATGAATGGTTGTAAATTGTGTAACTCTTCTTAAATTTCTTTATGCTTAAATTATGTTATTTGGTGCTAATTATGTTTTTTGGCCCACAATTTTATAAATAACTTAAAGCTTTACCCATAAAATAAGAAAAACCTTACAAAAATTTTGAAGAATTAGTGTTATAAGGGTTCAAAGAACTGCCATATATCTAAGTGTGCAATGGAATAGCCACTTTAAATAATGTTAAAAGTACTGATATTTCTTTAACATTTACTAGATATCTTTACAGAGTTACATTTCCAATGTCATGTTTCTATTTGACACATGAAGTATCTTTACTGAACTTATTTTACAATATAAAGTAGGACACCCAGAAATTATACTTTTGCAATTATTTCATGAATTCTTTTTTAACTGTCTTGCATCATTGATATTGCTATTTGCCATAGTATTCACAGTATTATCTTTCATTTTAGATTTTATTTCCCATACAATATCAGGAGCTTTTGCAAATTTATAATCAAACATTCTAGAAAATAGTACATGGCAATTTAATCGGCATTGTATCTTCTGCAAAAGTCCGTGATGTATTTTTCTATATCACATATCCAAAATTTACCCTCCCCCAAAGACAAGTGTGGTAAAGGCTTGGCACTTGCTTTGTTACTACTGCATATACAGAGAACTTTTGAGTTTAAGACACAGAGAAAAGTTTCAATTCATTAGAGATATTCAATAAGACTGAATACTGGGACCCCAGTCTTTTTTGCATTTCTAAGTTCTTCCTGAATGCTATAAAGAGAATTACTTTGTCTACTACATGTTGCTGCTATCCTATGGTGCTCAATATAGATCCATAAATAATGAGACAGGTTGACTACATGTGAAATATCTTAAAATATGAAACTGGCTAAATTTTCAGTTTTATAAATCAATCAACTCTGCTAATTTTACACTAGTAGAATAATAAACTCAGTCTGATTGTGAATATATTTCAAGTAATATTTTTTAACATTTATGAAATTATATAGCAAACCGAGAATAAATCAAAAGAAATTTTGCCTCCATCTTAAGAATGCCATAAATACACCATGGGTAATAATGACTGTTTTCAATTGTTTTTTACTCTTTAACTCCTTTGGAGTGTCTGCCAGCCAGCTACAAAATAAATACACACAGTGTTTTAGTGTTCTCGTGAATGCCCAGCCTTATCTGGGCTAAATTATAGTGAGTTTTTCTTAAATTATCCCATCTATATTTTATTTATGTTTTTTTTTCTTTTTCTTACTTCTGTAATCTTACTTTCATGCTTACTTCATGACTAGCCCCTTTTTAACTTCCCTCTTGACCTTCTTGCTTTCTAATTCCTCTTTTTCTCCTCTTTATCTTCTCTGCATAGCAACCTTTCCTACCCTTTTTTTCTGCATATGTATTGGCCATTCATCTCTTTATAGAGCAACCAGGTATTTTAGTCAGGCAAAGCAACACAGCTTTCCAGAGTTAAACAAATGCAACATAAAGGAATGCAACACATCTTTGGATCATTAAGCAACTGATCTACAGCTTAAACAAATATAACACTTCTTAAAATAATATTTCACCGAAACTGACAACAAGACATTCTTTTTAAGTTTTATCATATACATTGTAAAGAGTTTGCAGGTCAGTTAAGATGATTTAAGAGAAAAACAATGAAAACATAATATTCACCATATTTCCTTGCTCTGTTGCTTAATTATTAGGCAATAAATATGATATTATTAACAGAAAAATATTATTTAACATTATACTTTTGCTTCCTACTTAGTCATAAACATTTTCTTAAAGTACCTATGATGCTGACAGAGGTTTCTGTCCTGCCCAGTTCCACAACTGTTCAGTCCCAAAGAAACACACAGAGGCCTGCATTAATTATGAACTGGTTGTCCCATTATCTCAGGCTTCTTATTAACTCTTGTAATTCATATTAACCCATAAATTTTGTCTGTGTTAACCATGTGGCTTGGTACCTTTTTCAGTGAAATATTCTTATCTTGCTTCTTCTGAGTCTGGATGACAACTGCAGACTCAGCCTTTCCTCTTTCCAGAATTGCCCTGTTCTTGTCTCACCTATTCTTGCATGGCTACTGGCCATTCAGCATTTTATTAAAACAATACAAGTGACAAATTTTTATAGGATACAAGAAGATAGTCCCACAGCACTTCCCCGTTTTTTTTAAAAATAAAAACTTTGAATATAATCTCCTTTATTTAGCTTTTTTCCTGACAATTATCCATAACAACTTGTAACTAACACTGTAAAAAAAGAAAAACATCCATAATCTGTTTTTTCTGTGTGGGGGAATGTGGCCATAGTTTTCTAGGCTACTTCCTGCTGATTGAGGGCACTGGTAATCTTTATGGGGGCTTAAAGAAAATTTAGAAGTATAGTCAAGTCCTCACTGTAATATTCTGTGAGGCTTGAGCATCTCAGACAGCAGTCTTGAGGCTATTATGGATGTAGAACTCAGACATCTGGATCATCAGCTCCTATCGGATTTCTCAGTGAGTCTTCTTTGATCAAACCTGGTTTTTCTTAGCCCAGAATGAATCCACAGGCTCTCATTTTCAGTGGAAACAAAAGAAAAACCTCTTCTCCAAAGTAACATATATTTTGACTTAAATTTTGAAGTCAAACCATTTTCAAAATATATATGTTGGATTATTCCAGCAGTGTTTATAATCATATTTTAGCAGCTGTTCTGCTTCCTCAGGTATCAAACAATTCAAAGACAACACAATAACCTATAGTATCCAGAATCTCTGTGTATTTTCCAATTTTACATGACTTTATTTTAAACTCTATTTCTTTTATTTTTATTTTAAATTTTTGTTTGAGACAGGGTTTCTCTGTGTATCTTTGGATGTCCTGGAAGTCACTCTATAAACCACTCTGCCCTTGACTGACAGAGATCTGCTTGCCTCTGCCTCACAAGTGTTGGGATTAAAGTTGTGTGCCACCACACCCAAATACTTTCATTTTTAATTATTATTTTTTTCCTCCTCCTCCCTCCATTTTCTCTCCACCCCATTCCCCATCCACTTCTCAGTGAGGGTAAGGCTTCCCAAGGGGAATTAAGAAAGTCCAGCATATCTTTTTGACCAAGACCCTCCCTACTATATCTAAACTGATTAAGGTATCCCTCCAAGAGGAGCTATAATATGAGCAAAGGGATCAAGACCACATAAAGGACAGCCACTGAAACAGCTTGCCTGAGCTAATGGGAGCTCACTGATTAGGACCTGACAGTGGAGAAACCAGAATAGGACCAAACAGGTCCTTTAAATGTGGAAGACAGTTGTATGGCCGAAGAAAACTGTGGGACCACTGGTAGTGGGACAAGGATTTATCTCTACTGCTTGAAATAGTTTTTTGATCCTAAGATTACAAAGAAAAACTTACGCTAAAGCTCTTAAGATCGCATGGAAGGAATGAACTGAACCCGGTCAAGGGCAATCTGTCCTCTGACTTCCTAGAACACACACACACACACTTTGTAATTTCCCTTTCTTCTACAATATGAAGTCATAGGTATTTCGATTATCAATACCAAGGAATTACCTTCGCTTCAGCAAACTTTCTGAAAATTAGTTAAGGAGAGATTATTTATCTAAAACACTTCCCTTTATAATCACAGACTGATTGCTGCATCTTTCCTTCTATATTTAATTACAAATAAGAATAATTGCATGACATTAGAGATATTGAAAGGGAATCCCTGATCCTTACTTGTCGCGGCCCACCTCGTCCAGCAAGGAATGACGCAACCACCGGAGATCTTCTCACTGCAGTTTATTCCAGGACTTTATTCACTTTCTCTCTCTCTTCCCCTCTCTCTCTTCCTCTCTCCTCTCTCTGGGCAAACCTCTCCCAGCCCTTAAGTAGGCATGGGCTGCCAACCCCGAACTGCCAGGTGGGCACTGCCCATAGGTTCACGCATATGCAGGCAGCTGATAATCATTGCGTGATCATAGCATAGGTCAGGCCTTAGCCATCTCAGGAGTTGATTATACATCTCCATCAGGTGTGACACCATGCAGCTCACTACAGTTCCCCCTTTTGTTTTGTAAAGCCACAGGTAAGAGTAGAGGTCTGATCTCTGTTAAAAATGAAACATGTACTAGTGTTTGTCCAGGTGTCATCTACTCAGAGAACACTAGACCTGTCCAGTGCCTTTTTTACAGTGGTGGGAGCTAGACACCAACCCACATGCAATCAGACTTGCTCTTACATCTCTAGCCAAACTTGGGGAGACTGTCCTGCTTCAATGACTGTGAAGGCCTGAATGATCATAACTGCATTGCGATGCTGTGAAACCCTTATGTGACAAATGCACCACAGGCATACCAGGGAGGCAAGCACCATTAAGGCTGTTAGGGCTCCTACTCCCGCCCAGTCATTCAGATGATCCATGGAGTGATCCAGGAAGATAGTTCTTCTGCCATGCTGGTATCCATGCGTGTGGAGTTCACAGTCACATTGTCACTCGCAGCTTTTCCAGTTGTTGTTCGAATTCACCAGACCAATTACCTAAAAGACAGCTAGACAATTCTTTAAATTTTTCATATCACACACAGCCCCAGATACTTCCATTCACAGCCAAGCTGAGCCAATTGTCACAGCTGCGGCTGTACTTGCGGCAGCAGCAAGGGCAGTCAGAACTGGTAGCAGAGGGGCCAGCACAGAGGAGAGGAAGGGGAGGCAATCTTGCTTTCCCCTCTTTGGCTTTCCTCTGCCTGCTCCTGTCCTTAGGAGTGGCTTTGCCATAACCTCAGGAGCAGTCAGAAACCACTGTTCCTTCAGCAGTCCCCTAAATAACATACCCCAGCTGCCATACCTCCCGTGGCTCATTTATTCCTGTCAGCTGAGTGCATGGAAGACACCTTCTCCCTCGTGCACCTCTTTGGCTTCCCTAGCAACCCAGCTGATCCAGCTTCTGCTCTGAAAGGGCCCCTCTTAAATTATCTTATAGGGAATTTGGGCGTTGTCAATCTATCTGGCTACTTCCTGCTGAGCTGGGACGTTGCATTTACCATGATCTACTGCCGTTTTCCAGTAGCGCTGGACTCAGGTTGCAGCAACAGCAAGGGAGAGGCGGAGACGTCTCCACTTCCCCACTGAGCTGTAAGGTGGAGGCGTGGCAGGGCTGAGAGGCCAGCCTGACCCTGGTCCCCACCAGTTGCCCTGGGCTAGGACAAAGGTTCAGGCCAACAGATCTTACCGCTTCTATGCCCTCAGGCCCACCCTGGGAGGGGCCTAGCGTTCTGCCTTGTCTGTCCTCAAGGCAGGTCCTGGGGTTTGTAGGATTTGCAGACCCTCAGTGCCCTGCTTGGCCTTGGAGCCACCTAGAGCTCCTTGGTCTTGGAGCCTCAGCTGCTCACACTCCACTGCAAACTCTGGAGGTCTTGGAAATTCGAACCACATGAATATAACTCCCTTCCTTAGCATACCTTGTTCAGTAGCAAAATCCAGATCTCTACCAGGCTTATCCCAAGATGACACATTAAGATTGCCAGAGACGGCAAACCAAGAAGAAATTGTGTCACCTTAAGTCAAGAACCTCTCCAATGCACTCTGTAACAGCTCCTTAAGAGCCAGAAAAATCAGGTGTGATGTTGAAGCGCCCATTCTAAACTCCTATTCTTCCTTTTATTTTCATTTTAAACCATCCACTTTGGTCTAGGCTATACTTTCCCACTCTACTTTTTCTACAGGTGAGAGCATAAAACCCACATTTATTGCGATTCCTCAATCTTACCGATGCACCCCTGCAGCAAGTTCTGGGCTCCACGGAGAGAGGATTGGAGATTCCCTGTAGGAGGCCACTACTTGTCACGCCCCTACCTGGACCAGCAAGGAATGACGCTACCACCGGAGCTCTTCTCACTGCAGTTTATTCCAGGACTTTTTACACTTCTCTCTCTCTCTTCCCCTCTCTGCTCTCTCTTTCTCTCTCCTTGCCTCTCCTCTCCGGGCAAACCTCTCTCAGCCCTTAAGTAGGCATGGGCTGCCAACCCCGAACTGCCAGGTGGGCACTGCCCATAGGTTCATGCATATGCAGGCAGCTGATAATCATTGCGTGATCATAGCATAGGTCAGTCCTTAACCATCTCAGGAGTTGACTATACATCTCCATCAGGTGTGATTCCATGCAGCTTGCTACACTTACTCCCAAGAGCAAAACGCAATGGCAACTTTATTCAGAGATTCCTGTAAAGCACTACCTTTTCCTCAGTTCTTCCACACTCAGAACTCCAAGTCATAGCTGTTGAATTAAATTTATCATCAGAATCAAAGAGAAGAGCATACATGTTACTATTCCACAGTAAAGCACAAAAGCTGCCACAGTAGACCACACAGCAATGCTTCTAGAACTTCAGTGAAGTGCAATGGAAAGCTCAGAAACAAAACTGAGGTGCTTTTACTGTGTCACTACTATGTGACAACTCAATGTCTTTCTGTGGTTGATTCACAGTTCTTAGCTTGGTTCAGGTTCTAAGGATAACTGCCTTTACTATCACTTGTTGCCTTTGCCAAGGAAAGTTAGTTCTCTGATTGTGATAGGCTCCAATGCCTGACCCTTGGTACTTATTGTTTTCACTGGTCAAATGTTTTTCAAAGTATTCCCAGATATGCAAATAACCCTCATCCCAAGTATATTTTCTGGCAGTGGAGAAATGTACACAGTATACTCTTGGATGATGATTGCCTAGCTCTAATATAAAATTAGCCCTTTTCCATGCTTATTTAAACCTCTCTCAAATTTAAGCAATTTAAATACAGAATATTCTCTGATGATCATGGTTTTTATACTGAATGATTACTAAGAACCCCCAAATTGAATTGTGATTTTTTAATCCCCTCTGCTAAAGGCCAAATCCTATGGCTATTACATTTTTTCTACCTTTTTTTTATTATTTTTACAAGTCAGTTTTTCTCACTGGTTCTAAGTTTTTAGGCTCCCAGGAAAGGCTCTTGGATATAGACTTAATGAATAATCTCTTATGTTTATATGCTGCCAAATGTAGGAAATGTCAGACCTTATTTCATCCTTCCATTTGTTTCAATTTTCCAGCCATATCAAAGGATACATTAGAAGTGAACATCTGTGTGAACGAGCTTTATCTATTGTAATTCCTCTTTTTTTTTTATTTAAGCTTTCCGAATGGATGTAATTCCTCTCTTGCATAGGCAAGTTTTCCCTGGATAGCCAGCTTCATCCCAGTTACATGTCTAATTGCAAAGAGCCAATGCCATGCAACTGCCATGAAGCCTGCTTATAATCCCATATATTCATATTCACTTCACTTCAGAAGAAGTCACACAGCATAGTTGATGTCCTGATGGAAAATAAAAGAACTTGAGAAGCATTAGAATGTAATAACTTCCCGTTCCCTGCAGTGAGTGTTGAGGAATGCAATTGAGGCTGATCTAAGTGGATGCTACCATTTCTTTTCTTTTTTTTTTTTTTTTGATTTTTCGAGACAGGGTTTCTCCGTAGCTTTTGGTTCCTGTCCTTGAACTAGCTTTTGTAGACCAGGCTGGCCTCGAACTCACAGAGATCCGCCTGCCTCTGCCTCCCGAGTGCTGGGATTAAAGGCGTGCGCCACAACCGCCCAGCAATGCTACCATTTCTTATGTGCTATGGAATAGTGTACCTACTCACTTTAGTGTTGCTCCATGTTCCTTGAAAACTTATTCTTCATATTTCTATAAATTTCTTTATATTAAATACTGTGATATAATAGATAATGATTTTTTGAGACTTGCAGCTGGCCTCATAGCATATTCTGCACAATTGAGTCTTGCTTTAATTGTAAGCAAATATCGGTCAAGCTAATTTAGTCATAATCAGTGGGAAATATTTTGAGGTATTAACTAATATTTTCACAAAAATTTTAGAAAAGTGTGATAAAAAGACTTTTGATTCTTTTATTACATAAATTTTAGAATGATACAAAAGTGTCATTCTAATTTGTACAATATGGCAAGAATACTTTATCTGAATAAATAATACTGCAGTTCAGTATTCAATAGAAAAAGATGGTGAACTCAACTCTAAAAGCAAATAGAGATTTCTAGACAAAGGCAATGATTAGGGGTTTATAAAAATTTACCAAATTTAAGATGTTTGCTTAAGGCAATACGAAATAGCACAATAATGAACATATAGAGTACAAAATTAAATACATTAAAATGGATAATTAAAAAATGAATTAGCAAACAATTTCTTAAAGTTGTTTAAATCAATTAAATAAATTAACTAATGTCATTGTGTTACAGACATCACTGAGGTTAACAAGAGTCTGATCAGTGAACACTGTCTTCTGGTATAACAAAGATTCTTTTCTCTGAACAACTTAAGTTCCTTTCTTTCTTAGTCTACCATTGTTTGCTAAGGATTAAATACTATATTGGCTGGGTAATTTCCATTTTTACTTTGCAAAATCCCTTGGAAAATCATTACAAAATAAATGCAAGCCAAAAAATATATTGTCTAACACATACAACTAGTTAATGATACTTAATAGTAGAATATATTTGCTGGATAATGTAAAAAGTCAAAAAATCACAAGGATAATACTAAAGAGATAAAAGGAGACACTGCTAGTCCCTGAAAATCATATTTCTAGATCCAAAGAGTAGCTACTCAGACTTTCCTTGAGGTAAAAGCCACTTTCATAAGCTAAACTGAAGAGATAAAAGAATGTGATCAATTTTCTAGATTTTGGTTTGTATATTTTTGAAGATGACATCCTGCACTCCTAGTAAATATTGGAGCTACTAGCACAGCAGGATAAACTTAGGATGCCCACTGTGGATACATTGTGGTCTATATTTGATGTTGTTGTTATGTCATCTGCACTGAGAAATAAAAAGACATATCAAGTTTTCATTTCAAGCCAAGTCAATAAGGTAGCAAAGAAAATATTAAATGAAATCATTTTAATACTGATGTTAAGATATTGGAAAGAAAAAAGGGGGCTAGAAAATTTAACACTTCAAGTTTGCAGACTCGTAACAAAGTACGAAATGAAATGGAGTTGACCAATGAGACAACCTAAGAACAATGAAAAAAAAACCTAACAAAGTAACACCTAAAGATGTACTATAGGTTTTTTTCATTCAACAACAAACATACAGCAACAATAATAATTGATTGCCCAGTCTTTATCACTTTGTATCTTTATACTGATGGAGTACTGGAAATTAAAGAAGTTTAAGTAATCTACACATCAGAACATCAATCCAAGAAGTTATGACCAGACTTTAACTCAAAAGTGAATATAGTTATAAAAATTCATTTTTCATAATATTCTGAGAGCAACTTAAGCTTACTATGCCTGTTGGAAAGACTTTTCTTATTTTTTCCGGTGGAAACTTGAAAACCAAGTATCGTATCAGCTTATCTTCAAAAGGACTTTAGATGCTTTGACTCCATGAACATTACCTTACTTTTTTATTTATTTACCTATATCTGACTTTAAAAGTTGTTCTCAAATAAGGGAAGCATTAGCTATTCATATCCTTGAATAGATACCATTAACTAAGAGATAAGATGGTACAGATATGTAAAGTATAATTTTGTGATATACCAAGATTTATATATACATATAGATCAAAATAACTAGAATATAGAAAAATATCATATTTTTATGTATTGCATATATGTGTACTTATACATATAGATGTATATGCTCTATGTATATTTGATGGAGAGAGAAGAATGAGAATTCAGAATAGGGAGGGACTAGAGAAAGATCAGAGATGAATTTTTAGATGATAGATACTAGATGATGATAGATAGATAGATAGATAGATAGATAGATTATAGATGATAGATAGTATAGAAATGAACAGATAGATAACATATGTAGAGAATGAGGAATACATAAGCAGCCAAAGTTGTAGAGACAGAAAATAAGATTTTTTGGATCAATATTTATTCAATCTGAGGTTATTACATGTACGGATTTTCAATTTAATTGAGATAAAAGTCTCTTAATTGCTGCTGAATGATTTTCAAGTAATTAAAATTAATTTCTCTAACCTAAAACTAGTTTCCAAGACCAAAATTAACAATGCAAGTGGTTGTCTCAGTATTTACAAAACCACATCTAAATTGACACGTATTATGAGATACATTCTTCATTCCAGACCCCCAAATAATTGAACGAACATTTTAGAAAAAGTCACTATGCTTGACTTTTATGTGTTGTAAGTTCATCACCCAACATCAACTAAAAAAAATAATAACACATTCAAAATTATGAGAAATGCCATTAATTTATCATTTAGAACAGATAGTTCCTCCATAAAAATATTATTTAAACATAGCCTTATGTCTTTTGGAAGTGTCCTTTTTCACCCATGGAGTACACCTTTTGGATGTGAAAACATTAGTACCTCATAATGAATTGTGAAAGATATGATGACATTTTCAAATTTCAGAGTGGCCACTTTACCAACCATTTGCAACACCAGCTTGATTTCTAACAATAGTAGTTAATAGATATCATACTTTGCAATACCAATGAAAACCAATGAAACATGAAATTAAAGAGGCTGAACATTGATTGATTCATTTAATATCCAATTTAGGTAATTAATCTGAGGTTGTAATTAGATGAATTTCCTGAGGGGACATTTCTTCCGAGTGGAGTTGCCATCTAGTCTTATGCTCTACATTTCTATGAAGAAAATGAAACATTTATCATTTATTCATATGCTCTTCTAGATACATGCATTCTCATGCGTGAGTTTCAACTGTATAACTACATGGTGAGTCATCCCTCATGTGTCTTCAGCTGTGTAATCATAACTATAATTACACCTAGCAGGCAAGAGCCTGACACACAATCTTCTTCACAGAGAATATTCTCAGATGTTATCTGAATTTCAAGTATTAGCAATTTCCGTATAGATTTTTGATGTGGTCTTGAATGAGAATGTGATAAGATTATTTGTACCAGGGGCTGGAGAGATGGCTCAGTGGTTAAGAGCATTGCCTACTCTTCCAAAGGTCCTGAGTTCAATTCCCAGCAACCACATGGTGGCTCACAACCATCTGTAATAAGGTCTGGTGCCCTCTTCTGGCCTTCAGCATACACACAGAGAGAACTTTGTATACATAATAAATAATAAATATTTAGGAAAAAAAAGATTACTTGTACCAAACTTGCTTCCTTCATATTTCTGATGACATCACTTCCATGAAGAACCCAGGACACTATGAGGCAGTAGAAAAGATTTTATAGGACCTGACATAACTTGGTCACAATTCCATTTGTGGTAATATAACTAAAAGGGGGAAACAGGAAAAATTTGCCACAAAAAAGTTCTGAAATATGTTATAACCAAAATTAATTTAAAATGAAACAACATAATTACTCTTTGGTGTCTGATACTTGTTTTGGAAATTTTCCTTATTACATCTTTTGATCCTTCTTAGTATGACTATGAATATGCATTTTATGGCTTAAATATTAATTATTTTCTGAGGATTAGTTGAAATCTAAGCTACATTTGGAAACTGTTTCTTTCAGAATAAAATACGTATGGTTATGCTTTATGAGTAGCTTAAAGTCTTTTTGACCAAATTATTTTTAATGTAGAGTAAGAGACAGTCACATGTTTCTTATTTGTATATTACTTATTTTTGTGATTTAAAGATCCAATTAAATATCCTAAGACTTAGTAATATTTATGAGTAAATATTTAGTAATATTTATAGTAATTATCATTATTTATTAATCATTTTGTACTTTATATGTCAAATTATCAAGAAAGTTTTTAAGTAAAATCTCCATAAAAATGTAATGTAATTGCAATTTCTTCAGTAATGTTATTCAGGTTGAAGCTATAGTAGATAAGATCAGTAGTAGGATCACATATTACTTTTGCCTATTTATTTCATTTCCACCTTACTTTGACGATTTCTTATTTGCATTAATTCTAAAAGATTATGAAACAAAGAGTTATACATTTTTACTGCTTATTTTGGACTGCATTTGCTAAGCCTTTTCCATCTCTTAAGATGATCCCGTATATAAATTTTCCAAAAGATATTACTTTTCCACTCTAAGATGTGCAAGAAAAAACAATCCTTTGGCAGCTTTAAGACATTTTGTCTAAAAACAAAAAAGCCTCAGTTTTTATGGATGGCAGTTCTCTGAAATATAGCAAAACTATGTCTGCTTTACATAATGTTTTGGGCGAGTTTTGTAGGACAGTAATGATAGGAATATTGTATATTTAAAGCAGGCTGGACTTCATAATAAAACTTTTTGAAAAAGAATACAAAACCAAAATACAGATATAAAGTGGAAAAATAGAAATGAAGTAGATTTATTTTAGGACTTCCCTGTAGTTTGAAAAAAATGTAGCACATCATTACTAACAACGTGCAATCCCAAGAAGGTATGTAGTAGCCAAAGCATAAGCTATAGTGTGAAAATGTTTCTAGCTGCATATATGTATGTGTACATAACCAAATACATTGTTTTTAGCAAGGAAAGCATTTTTTCCCCAGAACTGCTGACAGATTCACAATTCTCATGATCAAACCATGAGAACCAGCAGAGCTGGTCACATGTAAATTAAAATGATTAGGTGTGAATATTTCTATATTTTAAGAACAATCGAGATTCTTCACTTCTGTGCATCAGCTTTCTCATTAATCTACTTCAACTTGTTCATAACTTGTGCAGATAAATCTATGGACAATACGGCCATAGTGTTAGCCTCCTCTTTCCATGCAGATGATTAATATCAAATGAAATAAAACGTTTAACATGTTCTAGGGTTGTCAACAAAACTTTCTCTGCTTTATCACAAAAAATATTTTAACATAGAACTGCTATACATTTTTACATATGTGTATGTGTGCCAGATAGACATTTATGTTATATGTGCACAAAAATAATATTATGTATATATTATACCCTTACAAAATACACATGAAAACTAATTTCAAGTTTAAATTTTAAATATTAATCATAACTGTGTTTTGGTCCCATGTCCATTTTTTCTCTGAATTGCTTCCTCTTCTAATATGTCAGTAAATCTTTTTTTTAAAAATCATATCACATTTTTTTTCAATATTCTCCAGACTGAGAAACACAGGTCCTGCCTAATTGGGAAATTGCATAGCAAAGGTGCCACTGGTTGTAAGGCAGAGCTCTGCCTTCTCAGTGTTGCTCCACTTGTCATTCTTTCGCATGTTTGAGTGACAAATGCAAAAACCACAATCTGACTTTTATAAAGCACAAGAAATGCACAGGACCTTATAAATCGTCTTTTTTGATTTCTCTAAACAGAGGTGTGTGTGTGTGCATGTGTATATGCAGGAGTCCCAGTCGAAAACCTATAATTAAAACAACATACATGCATCAAGGATGATTAAGCAAACACTACAACTTAATTGTAGCAGAAAGGGTAATGCATATCAAATTAATACCCACTAAGCTTCCCATTTAAAGTCAGGCTTGCTCAGTGAAAGGTAAAGTTGCTCAAATCAACCGAGAAAGCAAACATTATTTTAAGCATCAGGAATTGAAAGTACAGAACATTAATAACCAGCAATTTCTAGCTTTAATCCATGCAATTAAAAAGGTCAGAGTGTTAATGTTGATAAAGGTCTTTTAAAAAGAGAAGTACTAGATGATACCCCAATTATTAATCATCATCAAGAAATGTTCTGGCAGCAATTACCAAAGCATCATAACGCAAGTTTCTGAGAAGATTCAGAGTAATGAAAGCCATTTTGACACCCAAACAAACTTAAAATGCATTAAGTTACATGCACAAAGAGAGAGGTGCACTTCCCATATCTAGCACAATTGTTATAAAATATGTAAAACTTGCCATATAATCTGACCATATTTGACTATAATTAGATTAATTAACATGTGTATAATTTCTAAAGATAAATGCAAAATATTCTACCTATTGTTTGCGATAACATATTTCATGCTTAACAATGCATGAGTATTTATCAAAGGATTTTTATTAAAATTAATATTAAACATTAAAGAAAAGGTAGTTATAATTCTCCATAGAAAAATTTTAACAAATTTTATGATTAAGAAATATCACTTTTAAAATGTGTGTGTGTGTAAGGGTATGAATAGTGGTATGTTATTTGTATTTTAATCAATAAATCTTGCCTGAAGACCAGAGTTAATGATAAAGCCACTAAAGGTCATGTAATGGTGACACACATTTTTAATCCCAGGATTTCGGAGAAAGACAGATGGATCTCTGTGAGTTCAAGGCTGCTCTGGGCTACACAGGATCAGTGCAGAAAGAAATTCAGGTGGTTTTGTCCTACACCTTTAATCTTAGTACTGGAGAGTCATGCCTTTAGTCCCAGAACTAGAGGCAATATAAAATGAGAAGAGAGAGAGAGGCTTAGTCTGCTAGGTTTACAGTTGCCCAGCTTTGGAAGAGATGAGATTTGTGGCTTGTCTGCCTTGTTTTTCTAGATTTTGGTTGAACCCCAATGTCTGTCTCTTTTTTATTATTCATGCTACAGGTAGTTATTAGTGTGTAGCTATTATATTGACGTGAATACTGATTTTAAATTTAACATTAAATCATATTTAACTCAATAAATTAATTACACTTATTGATTTGTAATTATTAGTGAAAAAAAGTTGCTCTGTGGTTGGCAGAGTATATAGAGGCACACACAGCTTTCTTCAGTATGACAAAAATGCTGAAAAAAGATAGATCTGTAACTACACATTGTGAATGTACTAAACTTTAAATGTTCACTTTCAAAGAGCCAATAGCAAATTATGTGAATGTGTTCAATTAATATTATTTAAGACACTAAAATTTGAATTTTGTAATACATATTTTTAAAGTTCTTGTATCATCTTTTTACATTCCAAATGCAGCATGTTTGAGGATATGCAAAACAGGTACCTCGTGTTTGTTCTGCACACAGTGCTCCTATCTCCTGACATAATTTCTTTCAGGCTGACGTACTTCACTTCCAGAGTTAAAGGCAATCACAATAGTTTAAGAAAAAAAAAAAGGATATGTTGTGTGGGAAGTCATTCTATATATGTGTTGCTTTGATTGATTAATGAATAAAACTGTTTTGACCAGTGGCTTAGCAGAATAGAACAAGATGGGAATTGCAGGTAGGTAGAGGGGGAAAGAAGGAAGAGTCAGGAAGAAGCCATGTAGTCCCTGCGGGAGACAGAAGCCAGATATAACTTTACCAGTTGGCCATGACCTCGTGGTGATGCCAGATTCATGGAGATGGGTTAGTTTAGGATATACTAGCTAGCTAGAAATACTCTTAAGCTATTGGTGAAACAGTATTGCAAATAATATAGTTTCTGTGTGATTATTTCAGGTCGTGGCAGCTGGAAATAAACAAACAGCCCTCTGCTTATAGACATGGCTGAAGAAAGTTTTAGATTAAAAAACAGAAAATATCTTGTCATACTAAAGAGGCCAACAAAAATGATGATGTCCATACAAGAGCAGCAAAGCAAGAAAAGTGATTCTAGCATGGTGCGGTGGTGCATGCCTTTAATCCCAGTACTCAGAAGGCAGAGACAGGTGACTATTTGTGAGTATAGAGCCATTCCATTCTACAAAGTAACAGAGTACCCAAACCTAGATAAGAAGAAATGTCTCAAAAAAAGAAGAAGAAGAAGAAGAAGAAGAAGAAGAAGAAGAAGAAGAAGAAGAAGAAGAAGAAGAAGAAGAAGAAGAAGAAGAAGAAGAAGAAGAAGAAGAAGAAGAAGAAGAAGAAGAAGAATGTGGCACTGAGGCACCAGTCAGGTAACCAAACTGCAGACAAACACTGGCAACATTTCAGACACCCTCTAGAAAGCGAGAGTGCAGAGCCTGCTCTGTGATGTCAAGCACTTCTGGGCTGGCTCCTACTTTCTTTACAGTGTTTCCAAGCGGGTTCTGACTCTGTGGAGACTGAGTACACCTACCCACTTGCTGAAACAGTCAAGCAAGGCCTACTTAGCTGATTCACGTGCATTTGTAGCTGCTGCCACCACTGCCGTTCCTGCTGCTACTGCAGCCCCAGTGAAGGCTGAAGCCAAGAAAAGTCGGAGCAATCCGATGAGGATGTGGGATTTGGTTTCTTTAACTAATCCTCTCAAAGCAACCAATCAGACAACTTAATCGGAGAATCATGGAAATAAAAGCTTACTTCTATGAAGCAGAAGAAGCAGGGGCAGGAGGAGGAGGACAAAAAGAAGAGTGATTTTAACGGGAGATCACACACACATGCTCACACAAAACTGAGATGTCTCTACCACATTGCTTATCACAGAGAAGCTATGAATGATAAACTTCTTATCCATGGCTTCCAACTCATTTTTAGGAATATTTATAGGCTCCACTTATGTATTTCAAATATAAGTTTCAATGTCTTTCATGTTTTTTTGTCTTAGATAATTTATTTATTTAATTTCCTTTCTTTCTTTCTTTCTTTCTTTCTTTCTTTCTTTCTTTCTTTCTTTCTTTCTTTCTTTCTTAAAGATTTCTGTCTCTTCCCCGTCACCTCCTCCCATATCCCTCCACCTCCCCCAATCAACTCCCCCTCTCTCATCAGCCCGAAGAGCAGACAGGGTTCCCTGCCTTGTTACACTTGCATTATACTTAGCAGTACACTTTTTTTTTGTTTTAAAACATGAAAGACACGGGGTCTGAAAAAGTATGGGATAAAACCAGACTCATTGTCTTTCATGTTTTAAAACAAAAAAATGTACTGCTAAGTATAATGCAAATGTAACAAGGCATATTTAATAGATAAGTTGCATTAGGGTTTATCACATATCACATAATTTGAATTTCATATAATGAAAACTAAAATGGACATTTCCAAATTAAGTTTAAATATCACATGAATGAACGTGAAGGACTATAGCAGTCTGACTTCTAAAGTGAAAAAATCCACTGTGCTTGCTTTGCACTTAAATGATGATGCTTGAAACATTCCAAGGGTATAAAAGTTCACCAAGAGTAGAACTTCAAGGACATTTTAAGCAACAATTTGCTGCTGTTGAATAAAGCCTACTCATCTATAATGAAGTCTGCCTTATATTCTGCAGTGGAGCATTCATAATTTGAGTAAAACCATTAACATCCCCGCTCAGGTTACAATGTGTGCACAATGACTCACAAAACTCATTCGACTGCATGCTGATTGTGAATCTAACAGTTATGAACAATCAAGGATATTTTAGTTTATTGCAAATGCTGTATGAATTTATTAACCTTTCCATATATTGCTATTTAGGCTTAGGATTCATAGTTCCAAAAATAACTCCCCGAGCTCTCATACAATTTTTGTTATGGTTTTTAAATATTCTTAGACCATTGCAAGAGAGCTGTTAAATTAGAAAAAGGAAAACAGTGATGTCTAAAAAACATTTTTAGGTTTAATCCTCACAGATAAATTTTATGTGATAGGTTTCTTTTTTAATTTTATAACATGAAATTTTATTTTGATTTAATTTTAATTGTTAATATTGTATGATATTTAACTACTAGGGGAAAGCATAGTCCATTTTATAAATTTTTCTTAAAATATTATTTTCAAATTATTATTAGTAGTATTTGAGGAGACATCCCATAGGATATGAAGCATATACCACAGAAGTGTGTAGACTAGAGTTTGCTTCTACACCACTCATCTGAATGATGGGTGTGCATGATATTCAGTTCAATTTCAGTTCAGGGAAGGCAGTGGTAATAGATCCCAGTAGCAAACTGTATTACTCTATGGGAAGAATAGATTGACTTCGGGTTCAACAGAATAAAATGCCTCATTACGTAAGTGGAAATAAATTGTGGAGAACACTTGACATTAAATCTTTTCCTTTCATGCCCCTACATTAATTTGTGCTCATATTCATGCAAATATTCACATACACCAACACATACTATGTGGGACAGTGATTTGTACGATGTGTCACTTGTATTTGTTTGATAAAATGCTGATTGGTCAGTGACCAGGCAGGAAGTATATAAGCAGGACAATAAGAACAGGAGAGTTCTGGGAAAAGAAAAGGCTCAGTCAGCAGTCTGCACTCAGATGCAGAGGGTGCAAGATAAGAATGCCTCATTTATAAAAGGCACTATGCCATGTGTCTAACATAGACAAAAATTATGGGTTAATGTAATATGTGAGTTAGTCAATAAGAAAACTTTAGCTACTAGGCCAATCAGTTTATAATTAATGTAGACTTCTGTGTATTTCTTTGAGATTGAACAGTTGCGGGACTGGGTGGGACAAAAACCTCTATCTACATACATGTTTATGCACATACAATGTGATCAGTAAGTAAATAAATAAATGGACAACTAATTTTTGAGTGTTTGATCTTGTAATGACACTTCTTGTTTTTAAAGCACTATTCTACAGATTGTCAAATTTCAGAAATGTATTTTTATATTTTTCAGTACTAGGGGTTGAAACTTATAATAAGCTTTGCCTTCAATGATGATTGTGAAAATTATGACAGTGTGTCTTTTAGGTTTTCTGATGGTGGATATAGACTAGAATGTATTCAGTTCTATAATCTGTGATATTGCTTTGACATGTATTTTTCTTAAAATTAGAGAGAGTACAAGCATGGGTACCACTTCCATTTTCCATTTGCTTGAAAGTGATAATGTATTACTAGATAATGTTAAGGGAAAGAGGAATTCAGTCAAATTACAATAACAGCAACTGTTTCTCATAGTTACCCAGAATTGTGTCTCACTGCCATCCAGGATTTCCAATATACATCCCCGGGGCATCCTCTGCATATGCTTAATTTTTTACTAGGTTTAGTACTTCTGAGGTCTTCACACACAGAGTGCCTAACAACTCAACGAAGAGAAGAATAGTATTTAAGCAAAAGGAGTAAATCACCATGAGAAGGTTACTCTGGTTCCAAGACAACTTGAAGTTATCAGTCAACAATTGTTGTTTCCTTTCTTCACTGATTTCAAGTATTAGTATTAGCAGGCACTTCAGAATCAAGTCCTAATACGGTCATTCTTGTTGCTACAGGTAAATCATTTCACTACATCCTCAGAATCATTAAGTAAATTTTCATCATTGATGATTTTAAATCAAATCCAAAAAATCATCAAGATACTTTTAAGTAGTCATTAAAGTTAAATATGTACTTGCAAGAACAATAGGACGTTATGGTTCTTGTTATGTCTTATTCTTTCACAAGGATGGAGGTGTAGCTTTTCAAAAGCTACATAAACTATGATATAACAAAGACTCTGAAGCAGGGATGATGATCTAGAAATTCCACCAGGGATGGAACCAGGACCCACGTTATGGAAGAAAAGAACATACTCCTTCATGTTGTATTCTTACATTCACACACAACTGGACACAAAAGTAAATGGTGAATTAATTAATTAATTAGTAAAAACAATTTAAAACTAATGTGGATAATTTCTCTTAAGATAGGAATTAAAGAATTTTATATAAATTAATATAAATGATAAATGGTATTTTATGAACCCATATGTTACTCTTATATGGAAGATATAATTGTTTATGATATGTATGCATTTTTATATAAACAAATTTAAGCTATATTTTTATTTTAAAATTCTAACACAGCAAATACTGGTAGTTACAAGTCCCAATCAAAAGGTTTTGCAACTCTGTGTTAATTTTTTTGTGTGTAAGAGAGTTCATAAATAAAAGTGTGACCACCATTGCACAATCTTTTTTGGGGGTTGTTAAAAATATCTTTTTTCCCATGCTTTTTCAGTCACAGTCCAGCTGGCCTTGGTGAGCTCCCAATAGATCAGCCCCACTGTCTCAGTGGGTGGGTGCACCCCTCGTGGTCCCGACTTCTTTGCTCTGTTCTCCGTCCTTCTGCTCCTCATTGGGACCTTGGGAGCTCAGTCCAGTACTCCAGTGTGGGTCTCTGTCTCTATCTCCATCCATCACCAGATGAAGGTTCTATGGTGATATGCAAGATATTCGTCAGTATTGCTATAGGATAGGGTCATTTCAGGTTCCCTATCCTCAGCTGCCCAGGGAACTAACTGGGGACATGGCCTTAGGCTCCTGGGAGCCACTCTAGGTTCAAGTCTCTTGCCAACCGTAAAGTGGCTCCCTTAACTAAAAATTGTGCTTCCGTGCTCACCTATCCAACCTTCCTTGAATCTCTGAACATGGCGAACAATGAGGGCTGATGAGAAGCCAAGGACAATGGCACGGGGTTTTGATCCTACTTAATGTTCTGGCTTTGTGGGAGCCTAGCCAGTTTGGATGTTCACCTTCCTAGACATGGACGGAGGGGGGAGGACCTTGGACTTTCCACAGGGCAGGGAACCCTGACTGGTCTTTGGACTGGAGAGGGAGGGGGGAGAGGAGTGGGGGGAGAGGGAGAAGGGTGGGAGGAGGGGGAGGGAAATGGGAGGCTGGGAGGAGGCAGAAACTTTTTTTTTCCTTTTTTCAATAAAAAATAAAATAAATAAATAAAAACAAAAAAATATCTTTTTTTCAGGAATTTTCTTAATACTGTTCTGATCAGGATTCAAATGTCAGCTCTCAATAGATTTTCTATGAAAATAAATTTAAACACCTCTGTGTATTCAGCAATAACATTGTATATATGGTTGTTCATTAACTTTCCAACTATTTAAAAGTGCTAGACAGATTATTTGTATTCATTAAACTGCATCTACTTTAACTCCTCTGTTGAAAGAGATAGCTCATATTTATGAAAATATTTTTGCTCAATATTGAGCCCATACAAAGAACAGATTTCCATGCCAATTCGTTCCAAGTCATAGGATAATAAAATCAGTTGTCATCAGCAAATAAAATGATGCAGCGCTTTGATGGTGACTCCCTGGGTCTCTCATTTCCTCCTGAGACATGCTTTCACTGATGCAAGGTAGTAGACGAGCTCTTTAAGTGAAGTTCATGGGTTACCTCTGACTGAGAGTGTTGTTTCCATGACACCATGCCGTACACCAAAGCATTATTTGTGTTGTTAACATGACATTTCCTGGGGATCTGCTTCTGAAAAATTCATAGGTACTTGAATCATTTTTCATGCACCATGTTATACAAAAGCATCTTACTAAAATCATGTGCACAAGTATTCTTTTCATAGAAATTTATTATCTGTCTTTTAGAAAGTTTCTTCATCAACAAATTTATAAGAAAAAATAAATTCAGTCACTGACTCTCTTTATATATATCTACATAGAGATAGATATAGATATATAAAGATATAGAGATATAGAGAGAAACATTATTTAAAAACAATAGGTATCTCTATAAAAACCAATAGGACAAGTGAACAGAGCAGTTGCTTTAATATATACTTTTCAGCCATCAATCATCTAGATTATAGGAAAAGATCTATGTTTTTAAGTATGTTAGGGGATATACTATAGACCATGTACTTTTAATATTTAACAAAACATTTTAGCAAAATTTTGCATCTTAGAAGTCACTTTGAAGATATTTGCCAAGTACAGTAAATTTGAATATTCAATTGCAAGCATTTTCTTAATTTCTTACTTAGATAAATGTTCAGAATCAGAAATCCAAATATACAGAACACAAATACTACCCATTGAAATATCATTACAAAGATCAGAATAGAACATTTCTCTGACAATAGAATATGTTCAAGACTTAACAAATGCACTCTGCTTTTTATGATATCATCTTCAGATTAAAATATCACATAAATATTGCTAGATCTTATCCTACAATAAATGTTTCATACAATTTTATAAATTGAATATTGATATTCTTTACTCAATTTACCCTTTTCAATATAATTTTTACTTTAAGTTCCATATATAGTTATAAGCTTTATACAGTATATACCTTTAATAAAAGGCATATATGTGTGTGTATTATGTATACCCAGTATACATAAACCTAAAACCTTCCTTACTTTAACACTAGTAAATTAACAGAACACTTCAAAACTTTAGAACAAAAAGAACCAAACTCACCTAAGAGAACTAGAGGGCAGGAAATAATCAAACTGAGAGCAGAAATAAACAAAATAGAAACAAAGAAAAAATAGAAAGAACCGATGAGAATAGAGTTGATTCTTCGAGAAAATCAACAAAATAGACAAACCTTTATCCAAACTAACCAAAAGGCAGAGAGAGAATATCCCAATTAACAAAATGAGAAATGAAAGGGGGACATAACAACAGACACCGAGGAAATACAGAGAATCACCAGGTAATTTTTCAAAAACCTATACTCCACAAAATTGGAAAACTTAAAGAAAATGGACAACTTTCTTGATAAATATCACTTATCAAAATTAAATCAAGACCAGATAAGAAAATTAAACAAATTTATGACTGCTGAATAAATAGGCACAGTCATCAAAATCTCCCAACCGAAAAAAGCCCAGGACCAGACAGTTTCAGCTCAGAATTCTACAAGATTTTCAAAAAGGAAATAATACCAACACTTCTCAGATTATTCCACACAATAGAAACAGAGGGAACATTGCCAAAATCTTTTTATGAGGCTACAATTACCTTGATACCCAAACCACCACAGACATTACTAAGAAAGAGAATTATAGACCAATCTCACTCATGAACATTGATACAAAAATACTAAATAAAACACTGGCAAATCGAATCCAAAACATTAGAACCATCATCCACCATGATCAAGTCAGCTTCATCCAAGAGATGCAGGGATGATTCAACATAAAAAATCTGTCAACGTAATCCATCATATAAACAGACTAAAAAATAATCTCATTAGGTGCAGAAAAAGCTTTTGACAAAATACAACATATCTTCATGATAAAAATCTTGGAGAGAACAGGGATACAAGGATCATACCTAAACATAATAAATGCAATATACAGCAAGCCAACAGCCAACATCAAACTAAGTGGAGAGAAACTCCCAGGGATACTACTGAAATCAGGAATAAGTCATGATTGTCCACTCTCTATATATCTATTCAGGTCCTAGCTAGAGCAATAAGACACCAAAAGAAAATCAAGGGGATACAAATTGGAAAAGAAGAAGTCAAAATCTCACTGTTTGCTGATGATATGATAATTTACACTAGTAACGCCCAAAATTCTACCAAGGTACTTCTACAACTCATAAACGCTTTCAGTAATGTAGCAGGATACAAGATTAACTAAAAAATATTAGTAGCCCTTCTGTATATAGATGATCAAAGAGCTGAGAAAAAAATCAGAGAAACAATACCCTTCCCAATAGCCACAAATAATAAAATATTTTGGAGTAACTCTAACCAAATAGGTGGAAGACTTGTATGACAATCTTACCAAAAGCAATCTACAGATTCAATGCAATGCCCATCAAAATACCAGCAAAATTCTTCACAGACCTTGAAATAACAGTACTCAACTTCATATAGAAAAGCAAAATCCAGGATAGCCAAAACATTCCTGTACAATGAAAGAGTTTCTGGAGGCATAACAATCTCAGTCGTCAAATTCTACTATAGAGCTACAGTACTGAAAACAGCCTGGTATTGGCATAAGAACAGACAGGAGGACCAATGGAACTTAAAGACACGAATATTAATCCACACATGTTCAAACACCTGATTTTCATCAAAAAAAGCAAGAAAAAAATCAAATGGAAAAAAGGATATAAAATGAGAATATATTGAACTCAGAAGGCTGTATTTAAGTACACATATATGTGCTTGTGTGTGTTGATTGATAAACAATATGCTATGAATATGAAAAGGAGTAGGGAGTCATGGTAGGAGTAGATGGGGAATAAAAAAGGTTGTAAATTCTGTATGGACAATATTCCATATGGAATTCTCAAAAACATAAAATTGAATTTGAAGAGTAATATATTGATCTAAAATTTAAAAATGAGATATTTTTATATGTGTAGAAACATGCAAAGACATGTATAACTTAAAAAGAATTATGTCCAAATATATTTCCCTGATTTTTTTCTGGAAATATTTTCCCACATTAACAAGAAATGAACAAAACTTAAGCTAAGACAGGACTAGGAGACTTCCATGAATTAAAAAGGAATAAAAATATATTAAGGTATGACAATTGGTGAGGAAGGTCAGTACAAATGACTTGTAATTATGCATACAATATAAGTATAAGGCATACATAGTCTGAAAAACCTTAACACAATGTTTGCACTATTTATTGATTGAATTATGACTACTTATATTTTTGAAAAATGCTCAGAATGTGTGGAAGTAATATCATTCTGAAAATAATGAGATTAATCTATTATATAATAAAAACATATTAATATATATCAATAACCTATAATTATTGTTGAATTATTACTCTAAACATAATTAATTTGATTTACACTAAAAACTTAAAAATACAAGATCTTGTAATATTTACAAAATGAACCTTATTTTTAACTGCACAAAACTGATCAAATTTGATGTGTTGGATTGGTGTAGGAGGTTCTTCTTTCTATGTGTTGCTTTCATTGGTCAAATAAAGAAACTGCCTTGGCCTTTTGATAGGTCAGAACTTAGATAGGCGGGGAAGACAGGACTGGATGCTGGGAGAAAGAAAGCAGAGTCAGGCAGATGCCATGGCTCTCCTCTCCAAGACGGATGCTGGTTATAATAATGCCGGTAAGCCACAGTAAAGTGGCAATGCAAATTATTAGAAATGGGTTAGATCAATATCTGAGAGTTAGCCAATAAGGGACTAGAGATAATGGGTCAGGCAGAAATTTAATTAATACAATTTCTGTGTGGTTATTTATTTTGGGAGCAAGCTAGCTGGGCAGGATGGAACAAAGGACCCATGCTCCTTTTACAACATTGGATTCTAAAAGATATATTAACATTTTTTACAAAATGAATAAACATGTCAATTATAGTCAGAAATAACCATTCAACTTATTTTCACACAGGTTCTACTCATATTGATGACCTTAAGCTGTAAATTTAAACCAGATTGTTCTCAAACTCATAAAGATCTATGCCATAGTGTTACGTTGCCGTAAAGAGACTCATGAACATGGCAACTCTTAGAAAATCACACATTTCTTGGAAGCTTGCTTACAATTTTCAGATGTTTAATCCATTGTCATTATGGCAGGTTTTATGACAGAATACAGGCAGACATGGTCCTAGAGCAGTAGCTGAGAATTCAACATCCAATTCCATAGGCAGCAAGAAGAGAGGTTCACTGGTCTTGGCAGGGCTTTTGAAGTCTCAGGTCTCATGCTCAGTGACACATTTCTTCTAAAAGTCACTACCTACTCCAACAAGGCCATACCCTCCTTATACTTCTCAGGTAGTGATATTCCCTGATAATCAAGCATTCAAATAAATAATACTATGAGGGCCATTCTGGTGTGGGAGGTCCTTCCAACTATGTGGTGCTTTTATTGGTTAATGAATAAAGAAACTGTCTTGGCCTGTTGACAGAGCAGAACTTAGGTAGGCAGGGGAAACTGGACTGAATTCTGGGAAAAGGAAGGCAGAGAGGGAGACACCATGGAGCTGCCACCAGAGATAAACATGCTGAAACTTTGCTGGTAGGTCACAACCTCATGGTGATATACAGATTAATAGAAATCGGTTAAATTAATATGTAAGAGTTAGTCAATAAGAAGCTAGAGCTAATGGGATAAGCAGTGTTTTAATTAATGTAGTTTCTGTGTGATTATTTGGGGGCTGGGCAGCCAAAAACAAAATGAGTGGCTTCCACCGCCACCATTCAAACTAACACAATCCATATGCCTCTGCCTTCCAAGTGTTGAAATTGAAGTTGTGCAATATGATGTTCAACTCTAAATATACAAATGTAAAAACGTGAAATATTATTACACCACAATTGTTTCACACAGGCAACTCAGATGTTTCACAAGTGTGAGTCTGACCTCCCAAAGTTTCATTTTAATTTAATTTCATATTATTTAAAATTATACTGTACATAGCCCTACTAATTAATTCTTGACGTATTTTATCTGTATAAACTTGATAAGAACTTAATAGAGTACCATAAATATTTGAAGTCATATTAATTCTAGTTTTATAAATAAATTGAATATGTTAAGGAAGAAAAAACTAGTATTTATCAAGAGATGCCTTGAGCCACACAGTTAATTTCCAGTTCAATATATTTCATATTATATTTCAGCTCCAAGCACAATCCTAGAATGCCTGGTTTTAGAACTTGTCTTCAATTCCCAAGAGCCAGTTTTATATTTGAACTTTAAGCCTGTGAGGAAAAGAAATATACTAGGCTTCTTTGAACATGAAGTTTTAAAAATTTAACAGAGATAAAATTTCTTTTTGGGGACTGTAAACTGTTAGATATATGTTTTTTGAAGTTTCCAAAGCTTCATCAATTAATGAATAATTAATAGTAATTAAATAGAGTATAACTTCACTAAGTAAACCAAAGTAGATTTGAATTAAGAAAAATAAAGTATTTGAGAGGAGTAGTGAGAAAATATTTTAAAGATGTACTTTACATATATCATAAGAAAGGCTATTCAGTAGTGTGTAATTAAGCAATCATAAGAAAATAGAAAACATTAACAAATAAAAGGCAGATTCTTATATAAAAAGCGTAGTTTTAATAATGTGTTTGTGTGTGTGTATGTGTGTGTGTTTGTGTGTAATTGGGGAATGATAGATGGGTGTGTGTAGAGATGCTCATGGAAGCCAGGGACATCTGATTGTCTGGAGCTGGAACAATAGGCAACCTGGCTGGGTGCTGGAAACTGAACTCCATTTCTCAGTAAGAGCAGCACTTGCTCTTAAATGAGGAATCATCCTTCTGGGTCTACCAAACTGCAGCTTTATTGTGAAATGAAGGATGAAGTACAGATCTTGAAACTCACTCATTCTTGCCTTCATTGTCCACTTACAAGTAGAATATTTCAAATATGTCATTTTCCCCTGTATCCCAATGCGGGAGACACAAACTGAAATGAAGACTTAATTTTCCAGACTTAACTAAAAGCTGAAGTCCTTTGCCTAAAGTCCTATTTAGGGCCAGGGCTTCATGTAATTTTATGTCCTCATTCATTTTGTCTGAGCTGATAGAAATCAGCTCTGACATTCCAAATTCAAATGGTCTATCAGTTAGTTTATACATTTGCAACTTCAAATTAACCCAAAACTTTTGGTTTTGAGCTTCTTGATTGAATATACTTATCATATAGTTCCAAATTCACTAAAGATTATGGTACCAGTCAAATTAAACTGCTACAAAGCACCTCAGTTGTGTATTTATATTCTAGTATGTCATGACACGTCTTAGTTTCGATTGGCTGATCCCAGCTCAGCAATGTTAAATTAGCTGTGTTCCACCATTCTTAAGATGATACACTCATATGACTCACACTTAGCAACATAATCAAAACAGACACACTATGTCTCATGAAATATTTTCAATGCTTTCCACCTGTTTCTCCTTTCTAGAAATGTGTCCTTATCATCATTGAGAGACTTGGAGAACTGAAGCAGCAGACCTATGAGTATAGAACCGAAGAATAAGTGTTTGCAGCTTCCTGTGGAGTACAGGTACATAGTCACTACAACCTATGTTGTGTCATTTACCAAAAATCTTGAAAGCTAACAATTTTATTTTTCACTTGAACAAAAATAGTACCTAGTGCTGATTAGTGTGTGCCATTTAGTCATGACTGCTTTGTCTTCAGTAACTCCTCTTTAGTCAGGGTAAAACAAGATGTTCAATACTGTAAGTCTGTAAATCTTACCTTTCTTTGCTGTTTCTTGCTGTATCTAACAGATTAAAATCCCTTAAGTGAGCAAACGCTATATAACTGAACATCAATTTTCACATATTTTTCATATCACTTATGGTAAATAATGCAAATTCTTGAAACAATATGAAGCCATTTCTAATAAAAATCTCAAAAAAATGTCAGTATTCATCATTGACTATATCCTGAAGCTACAAGTATTCTACTTAATTATTCAGTCGTTATAAGATAAAATGTATCTATATGTATCTATATGGTAAACAGCTACTTATTTTTTAAAATTTTACTACAGGTTTCTTCCCCAAAATGAGTCATTCAGCACAGAAAATTAGGCTGAAATGTAGCTATTGAATATGTTTTCCTTGTCAGGTGGCATACCAAGTATATTGCATATATTACTTCAATAAGCCCTTACCATAGCCATAGCATAAAGAGAACATTAGTTTATTCATAAAAAGCAAAAATGAAGAGTTTTAAGTAATTTTTCATGTTAAATGCTTTTAAGTTTTAAACTCAATTAAGAAATTTTTGTCTCTCCAACAATTTTGTTTGTCTCTCAAGCAATTATATATATTTACCATCTTGAAATATTATAATTAAAATGTAATATACAATTTAAAACCACATATCCCTAACTGTCCACGTCTCACCATGATTTATTTCTAGAAATTTCTCTGCCTTCAAAGGCTGAACCTCTTTCACTATTAAGTAATATTTCCTTGTTCAACACTCCTCTTAGCCTTTATCAAACACGATTCCACTTTGTATGAATTTGACTATGTACGTTTTATAAATAAAAACACAAAACACTAGTGCTTTTCAATAATTTCATGTATTCCCTGATTCCAGATTCAACGATGTCAAAATATTCTCCTGACATCCTTATATTTTAAAACTGATGAATATCTTGGAATATGTTTATCATGTTGTCTTATCCACTTATTTGTCAATGGACAAGTGGAATATTGTTAAATTTTAACAGTTTTGATTGACATTTCTGCAAACATGCACTTTCAAATTTCAGCCTTTGAATCATTGAAATATATAAACAGAACAGAAATTGTAAAATAATATATTTCTACATTTTATTTTGTAAAAAAAAATGATAGATTATTTTTCTTTTTGGTTGCATTGTGAGACATTTACAATTTTTTCAAAAATTTACAAAAATCTCTGTGTGTACATATGTGTCTGTTTCTATGTAGTCATTCTATTGAATTTCAGGCAATTATCTCCATATGAATTCTATTTTCATTTCTCTTATAAATAGTGATATTGTGCATATTTATATATACTTATTGGCTGATAGTATATTTCACTTTTATAAAATGTCTTCTAAAACCTTTTATCATTTTTAGATTATGTGTTGTTTCTTTCTGTTCATGAACCACTATACTCCCTTACATATAATGAATACTAACCATTCATTGGATATGCAAAAAAAAATGTCCCATAACACAGGATTCCTTTTATTACTGTAAATAGACTTTGCTATAAAAGCTTTAATATTTATGTTATCTGACTTGCCTTGTGTTTTCCTTTGTTGTCCGTAAATGTTTGTTATATACAGAAGTTTTGGCACAGCAATTCCTATCTTCTTAGATCTATGGTTATTTAATTTCATACATAGTATAAAATATAAAATTCAATTCACTAATCTTAATGTCTGATTTTAGCTTTACTAACATTATTTTTCATAAAGTCTATCTTTATCAATTTAATGGTTTGAGAATTTTTTAGTCAAAATATTTTAGCCATTACATTTAAAGGTTTATTTCTTTATTCTGTTTCCTCTTCCATTAGTTGAAACATGTCTCTGTGAGTACATAACACTGTTTAATAATTGAATGTTTTAATTTGGTTTTTAATGAGTAAATATGAAGCTTCCTGTTTTCCTCCTTTAAAATAGTTGATGTTATTAGATGCCCTTGAAGAACAAAAATGAACTATTGGATCAGGTAGCACATTTGTAAACAAAAAAAGACATTGTCTAGAGTATTATGGTAATTTCAGTGAAACTCACTTACCCTAAATGGAAGTCAGTAGTTACTAGCATGTATCTTCAAATTTATTGTAAAATAGTTTGTAGTTTTCAGCTTTCAAGATTTCTCATTCTATTTTTGCTAAGATATAAATTTTTGACACTATTTATATGTAATTTTCTAGATTAGATTGATGGTACAGTAGTAGAGAGAACTGGGGACTCTCGTAGAGAACTTGGACTTGATTCCTGGCATCAATATAACAGCTCAAAACCAGGGCATCCAATGCCCTTTCAACCTTTCAAGAAAAAAAGACATTGTATAGTACACAGGCATGTAGAAATGCATACATATATAATAATAATAAATAATTTTAAAAGCAAGGAAATATAATTATTGTCTTAGTTTTCCTTTCCATATAATTAATTATCAGTGTATATAAACCAACTGATTGGTTTGTGTTTGTTTAATGTCTTTTAAATTTGATAGGCTCTAAATGTTTTTGGAAAACAAAAGGTAGTTTTTGTGATGAATGATTTGGCTATTTTTATTTTTATATGTGAATGTTAATTGAAAATTAATGCTAACTTGGAATAATACATGTCTTTCAAAACATTGCTTCAAATATTCTTGACCTCTTCATGCCAATGTTTAAATGACTGGATATCATAATGGCTTAACAGTTTATTTCCAGTTGAGTTAAATGAAGAATTAATTAACTCCATATTGATTATGATCACTCACTGGGAAAACAGAGTTTTTAAAATAGCAATTAGGACATTTAAAAGGAAACATGAATAAACACTAGTCATAGCAAGATACTTTGAAGGTTTTGTAGTTACAGTGAAAATAAACTTGAATATTTGTACTATATGACAGTAAGATTTTTACAAAACTAATTCCTATTATTTTTTCTTAATAAGTTTTCTTTCCTTTTTTTTTTTTGGCTCCCCATTGGGGAATCGAACCCCGGTCTCCCACGTGACAGGCAGGGATACTCACCACTATACAAACGAGGATCTTAATAAGTTTTCTCATAAAAATATGAGAAATCTAGAAGGAATCACTAGTAATTCATGATCTTTATAGACCTGAGGATTATACCACCTTGTTCATTAAGCACAAATAATATATATATATATATATATATATATATTATATTATATATATATATATATATATATATATATATTCCTAATAAGCCTTCAATTTAAATGTTTCAAAGGTTCTCTTCAACTTCTGTGTTCAAATGAATTGTACAGTAACATGTTTACTAATGTATACTTTTCTCCGGAAAATTATGAATTAATTTTCCGAATTAAATAATAGACTCCTATATGCTACTATATATTAATTCTTTTCAGCCTTGACTTCTGTGGTGGTTAGCTTTAATCTTCAACTTAGCACAAACTAGATTCAGCTGGCAAGATATTCTCAATGAGCAAGTATGTATATTGGGTTGTCCTGCATGAAGGTCTGTTTATTTGTATTAATTTAATTGAGATAGAAAGATTCATCCCACAGTGAGTGACATCATTTGCTCTGTTAGCGGCACTAAATCTTATAATAGTTGAGCGCATAAAAAGAACACAACAATCAACTGGAGATGTATGTATTCTTTTACTCTTTGTTCTTGACTAAATTTGATGTGACTATTTGTTTAAACTTGTCTTCCTGCAACTTGTAATAATGAACTGAACCTGAAAACGTGAGTTCAAATAAACTTTTATCCTTTTGATTGTTTTTGATCAAGTTATTTATCACAGAAATAAAAATAAATCCAAGGCAGATTCCTTTTCATGTTTTCCTTATTTAATTTTCTTTTGATTAAGTGTTATTTACAATGTTATTGGTGGCACTAGTAGTATTTGATTCCTCTTTGCTTACTCAGAGGAGATTATGTTTCATGAACTAAATAAATCAAATAAAAAATTTCAAGCATTCCACAAAACCAATTGCATGTGGGAAGTGAAAAATATCATAAATGAAATTTCTTCCAATTGTTTTATATTACCGATAATTTTATTATATCACTTTAAGAATGTCTGTTGCAGATATTAGACGAAATTTAGAAATTTAGTAATTATATATTTAGCAAGTTTCCAGAAAAGGGAAACTTAGAACGAAACACACACTGACAGATAAATCACAGAATTCTGAGTTAAGTCATGAAAGATTCATCATCTCAGCTTTTAACTAGAGACCTGATGAGATATACCAAGTACCTAACATCTGAAAGAAAGCTTCATGCATGATTTTAGTCATTATCATTTTTCATAGTTTCCATATTTTATCACTGTGTTTCAGTCAAAATCACTGTAGAAATTTTATCTAAAATATTTAACTATGTCACAGCCTTCATGAAGAATTCAGTTAATAAAATTTTGGAGAATATCAGTTTTGATTATTTTAAATTTAAAATGTAATTAATCATACATTCTGATGAAACTACAGTAAGGAATAGAAAATATAAGTGTCATATTACCCAGTGATCTGTTTTGATGTTGTAAGCCTGAGATATCTTCCAGATAGTGCAGGGACCTTATGTGCTACTTGCTCGTAACCACTCCCCCACTCTCCTTCTACACATGTAGAAGACTGAGCCTGCTGAGCATCTTGAATTTGACTTTTCTAACACTAGCTATTGAGGAAACAGGAGAAATACTATGTTATTTCAGGCTGAAACATTCAATTCTCAGTGTTTCCAAAATATAGGGTGTTCTCTCTCCTGCTAGCACTACTGTGGGAGCCCAAGTGGAGATGCAGTTTCATGGCCTAGGGTCATAAGGAAAACAGAACAAAAAATAAATGAAGAAATACACACTTAACTCTGCTAGCTCACATAAAATAACCTTTTATTTTCAAGCACACTGAATTCAGAGAAAACTAAATTCCAGTATATGACCTAGTTTACATTGATAATAAGATAACTTAGTGTATGCTTGCATGTTCCTATCATACAAATAAACTTAAAACATGCACCATTAGATTAAGTATGCATAATTGTATAATATGTAGAGAGTCTTCATCCAGCAACTGATGGAAACAGATACAGATACACAGTCAAACAGGCAGAGCTAAGAGAATCGTGAAGATTAAAGGGAGGAAGGATTGTAGGAGCTTGAGAGGTCAATGACATCACAGGAAAACTCACAGAGTCAACTAACCTAGGCTCACAGAGAATGAACCAACAACTAGAGAGCCTGCATGGGACTGCCATATGCTCCCTGTATATATGTTACAGTCCTCTTGTGGCACTCCAAACAATGCAAGCAGGGCGCTGCTATTACTTTTCTTGCTGGCATTTGGAACCCTACTCCTAATACTGGGACTCTTTGTCCTATCTTAATACACGGAAGGTGCTTAGTTTTATTGCAACTTGATATGTCATGTTTTATTGATACCCATTGGAGGCCTTCACTTAGCTGAACAGAAGCAGAAGTATAGATTAGGCGGTTGGAACAAAGAAGGGGTGGTGGGAATGGGAGAAGATGAGTGTGTGGATATTGCAGCTGGGATGTAAAATAAATAGACAGATTAACAAAAAATCATATGTGACATAAAAATCACAATTAGAAAAATGGAGTTGAGGAACACTAATACAGCGGTTCTCAACTCTCCTAATGCTGAGACACTTTAATATAGCTCCTCACATTGCTGTGACCCTCAACCACAAAATTAATTTCATTGCTACTTCATAACTGTAATTTTACTACTGCTATGAATAGTTGTGTAAATGTCTGAAAAAGCAGGTCAACTAATATGTGATCTCCCCCAAAGGGATTATGACCCACAGGTGGAGAACAATCGCTTTAATAAAATTTCAGTCGCGCCTAAATGTCACTCTTCTCCCTGATTCCTGGCCACTCCAGAGGTTTAGAAAAGAACCAGAGCATATGACTAGTACATATATACGAATCCAAAGATTGAAATATTAAATATGATGAAGTGATACACTAATGATTGAATGTCTCTGTTTACTTCAGCTTCTTGTCCAGTAAGTGTCCTTTGATTCTCCCATGTTAGATGGAATAAGAATTGCACTGACCTGCGCCAGGCATTGATGAGCAGGGGGAGGGCTTCATGTCCCTGCCTATGCTGCCACCGGACAGATGAGAAATGGGAGCAGCTGTCCCATGTTCACAGTTTCATGTGTTGTGCTGCCCCGGCCTGGTGTAGAGCATGCTTTATCAAGAGTTGCAGCTGCTGGAAGGCAGGGGTTGTTCGCCCACGCTTATAACCCTAGGTCAGCTCGTCTACCTTTCCCAGGTGCTGATTATCAGTCAGGAGGAAATCTTTCCCCTTCTTGTGCTAACAAGACCAGTGAGAAATGGAGGCCACTTTCCCATGCTCACAACTTCAGGCCTGGTTCAGTGAGGCAAGTGGGAAAGCTGGTGCTGTGGTCATAATAGTGGGAGAGCTGGTGCTGTGGTCATAATAGTGGGAGAGCTGGTGCTGTGGTCTAATAGTGAGAGAGCTGTCTCTGAAAGCTACAACACTCAGGAGAGTGCTGTCAGAGGGCCGCTTGTTCATTCCTTGGCCACCAAGACTCCCAACATAATCACGAAGAAACTATATTATTTAAATCACTGCTTGGCCAATCACTTAAGCATATCACTAGCTAGCTCTTACATATTTGGTTAACCCATTTTTATTATTTTATATTTTACCACAAGGCTTGTTGCCTACTGGCAAGGTTCCAGCTGGCAGTTTGTGTCTTTCTCTGGCAGCTCCATGGCTTCTCCCTAACTCTGCCTTCTTTCTTCCAGAATTCAGTTTAGTTTTCCCTGCCTAGCCCTATTCCTCCCTACCCAAAGCAGCTTTTTTATTTATTAACCAATAAAAGCAACACATATACAGAAAGTCTTCCCACACTACGATAGCAGGTACTGCAGCCCACCAGGGCAGTATAACAGATACAACCAAACTTGTCAGAGGCCATGGGAGTTGCAGCAGGTGACAACTAGTTTTCAGAGGTCAACACATTTGAAAAATGATTCTTTGATAGAGGAAAATTCCATCTGGGTAGGGCCTAAAGGATCATGGACTCTGGAAAATATTGTTCCTGTCTATAATTTCACATTTGCTAAAGCAGCTATGGTGTCTTCCAAGTACTTGCACTGTAGTGTGTAATTTCATATGATATGAATATGTAATCTCATGATGGCATCTCAATCTTATGGGTGCATACATCCTTGGGTGATCAGGAAGATGACTTCTCATTAAGATGTATAATTTTGATGCATAGAAAATATACTAAGATATGCTTCATAACTAGATCTATTGTCCCACAAGGACTGTAGGACATTTAAAAGCCTGCTATTTCTTTTACTTAGACTAACACAAAAAACCCAACAATTTCTCCCAAGTCCAAGACAAGCTACACACAGCTCATTTTCACGCCAATGCAAGTTCAAAGTAGACTAAATGTTTCTGTAAATGGATCATAAGTTAAAAGCTTTACAGATATGCAAAAGATCAGAATTGCAGACGTCTAACCAATGTTACTAACACAAAATAACCTTAAACATCATGCCAGTCCTTCACTTGCCACGTCTGGTTGACCAAAGCCTGTGTCTCACAGCTTGTCTCACTAGGAACTCTGCCCCCGACCTCTGATAAGTCTTAAACCAGAAGCCATGAAACCTTACATTGCCATGGCAAAGGGCTCTATCCTTATCGTTTACCCAAGAAATGTGCTGTGATCAATGAGATGTAACTCTTGTAAATTTTCCCCAATTGCCTCAAGCTTCCAACAATAAGTGTATTTAATCTAGGTGAACAAGGAAACAAGAGAGAATTTGAACTAGAGAGAATTGAAACAGCAGATTGGAACCAATGAGTTGGGATAAAGAGAACTGGAACAGAGAATTGAAATGAAGGATAACTAAAAATAATTAGAACTTAGAAGAAAATTAGAGGACAGAAAAATAGAAAAGAGAATAAAGGGAGTGACCAGAGCACCATGGGTGTGGATTTATTCTGTATCCCTTAGATAGAAAAAAGTCTTAAATTCAGTTTCATTATGCTGTGGAGTGCCATATCCCACATCCAAGTGACAACAACAACTGGGTCCTGCCCAGTTTATTTATCCTTGCTTGAAGGGAAACATTAGCATTGAGAAATTGCAGGTTGAAAAATAAAGATACAAAAGTAAAGACAGAGACATGGGATAGAGTTGGGAGAGCAGCCCTGTGAATACTGAATCTACCCATGTTGATTCTCATAGGTTTTATATACCACAATTCAAAGAGGAGAGACAAGACAAAAGACTTTTGCCATTATACAAGGAACAAATATAATATTCACCTTCTCAATACACAAAGCATCAAATAACCACACCCTATTCAAAGCAATTGTTAGTAGCCACACCTTGGGTCAAACATACTGTCAGTGCCCTTGAAGATGCAAGAATAGGCCTGAACTTGCTAATCTTTGGTCAAGATGGAATGAATCCACATACATAGGTTCTCACATACTGTCCATATTTTAAATGATTTATTAAAATCTGGGTTTCTGCTACAGAACAGATTACTGTCCTTGTCTTGGGTTGTCTTCTTCCACCATCCAAATTAATCATCATTAGTACATACATTCTGTCAGGTGTAGTCTGTCTTAGGTTTTTTGGATGGAAAAAGATCTTATCTGATATGTACTACTAGTCTCTGTTCATAAAAAGTTAGGGTAGAGTGTGTAGTTGAATGCTATGTACTTCTGAGCCAACGTCCCATTTAAAGAGTTCACAAGTAACCAGATAATCATAGGCAGGCAGATGATGCTTTATGATACTCATGGTCTTATGGTCACAATATCTCCTAATAAAAGAATAGCGGATGTCCAAGATGGGATGGCATACTTAATTTGATCTAGGGTATCTTTAACAGATTTTGGCTGCATTAAAATCCAAATTTGTCATATTAAACATATGAAAATCTGAGGATTCATTGACATCATGTCAAATTTTTCTCAGATAAGTTATAATCTTTTTCTAATCAGGAACATTTTCATAGTAAAACAAAGTAGCAGCCGGGCGGTGGTGGCGTACGCCTTTAATCCCAGCACTCAGGAGGCAGAGGCAGGCGGATCTCTGTGAGTTCGAGACCAGCCTGGTCTACAAGAGCTAGTTCCAGGACAGGCTCCAAAACCACAGAGAAACCCTGTCTCGAAAAACCACAAAAAAAAGTAGCTACAAACATTAACAGGTTCAGACCACAATTCTAAAATGAAAATTAACAATAAACATACAATTTATCAAATCACATTTCTTATAAATTCATTATAATAAAAAGCAAGGGAAGTTTTTTTTAATAAGTCAGCTATGAGTCTTTTTCCTCTCCTACAGTCCAATTACATTGCTGCTACCAACTCCCAAAGATATGTTTGAACTGTTCCAGTCCTTGAGTACCACCTAAAAAAGGAAAGAAATGGGTAGCAGAATGTTTTAATTATATCAATTGAAAATATAAGCATGATTTTATGTTTTTAGGACAATTAAAACAGAGGACATATTCAACCTAAAATATATTAAATGTTGATTTCTCATATTATTTTTTAATTTATTTTTTTAAAACAATCTTTTCTCATTTTACATACCAATTCCAGTTCCCACACCCTTCCTTCCTCTCATTCCCTCCACCTTCTACTCATCCCACTTCCAATGCATTCCTCAGAGAGGGTAAGGCTTCCCATAGGGGAGTCAACAAAGTCCAACACACTGTTCTGTGGTTGGACCAAGGACCTCCCCACTATACCTATGCTAAGCAAGGTAGCCCTCCAAAGAAAATGGTCTCAAAAAAATCAATACAAGTAGTAAGGATAAATCTTGGTCTGGCTGCCAGTGGCCCCACAGTCTGCCCCAGCCACACAACTGTCAACCATGTTCAGAGGGCCTAGTTTGGTCCTATGCTGGCCAGATTGATAACTACCTTAAATGTTATCAAAGAATATCCATCCAGCAACTGATGGGAGCAGATGCAGATATCCATAGCAGAGCCCTGGACTGAGCTCTCAAAGTCCAGTTGAAGAGTGGGAGAAGTGAGAATACTAGCAAAGAAGTCAAGACCATGATGGGGAGACCCACTGAAAGAGTTTACCTGAGTTAATGGGAGCCCACAAACTCTGACCTTACAACGATGAGTTTCTCACAATCTTTAATCATGGTTATGTATACAATTTTATGTTTTATATATCCAACTTTTTGATAATTTGAAAAGCATATACTATGCTGAGAAAACTTAGAATTATTTTTCTAATCTCCAAATGATAGCACAAAATACACGTTAAAGTGGAAGAAAATGATTTTATAGTCAAATTATAAAATATTTTCTTAAAATCAATGGAGTGTCAAGTGTTCAGTATTTATTTGAAAATATATTATTATTTATTTTTAATTCTAAGTATATATTGTATTTTATATCAAAACTTTGATATTATAATTAGTTATTTTAAAAGATAATTTCTCATGACATATTTCTCTGTTCTGAAATTTGACATGCTGAAACATTCAAATTTAAAAGTAATAAAAGTTTTCAAAAAAGATTTTGATAGTTTGGAATTCAATAATGTGTAATAAACCCATAGTCCTGAGACTAGGTTGAAATAATTGTTAATAATACATGTTAATTGGTATGGCTACATTTGTCAATCTATCCATGAAGATATATTAACTCAGAAAGCAAGGAGCAGTAATGGATGGAAAGTAATTATTATCTGTAAATATAATGCCCATAGACACAGAAGAAGAAACTACTATTCAATTCTAGATTCTAAAATGCACTATTGGAAAATAAATTTATACTGCTAATAATCATTTAATCACAAGATCCATTACCTGAGATGTGCAATTATTTATTATAAGTGGTTTATTAATTTACAGTTTTGGAAATTTCAATTCATTGCATTTAGGCCTTTGATAACACATATTTATGGGAACCCTAGAAATGGAGGAAATCTGATCACTGCGTGATCAAATAGCGGCAGAGAAAATGAGAGACAATATTGGGTTTTTGACTCTCCTCAAAGGCACTTTTCCAATTTCTTGAATACCTTTCACTAAGCCACACCAATTAAGAACTGTATCCCTAACGGCTCAGTACTGAGTCTTTAACATGAACCTTTCTGGACACTTAAGCTCCTAGCCATGATATCAAGCTATTTATAGCAAAATATCAAAAATACTCGTGACAAAGTTGAAAAGTAGAAATAATCTATATATCTACTAATATGACAAAAAGCAAATATTTTCATATAGTAATAAAATGAAATATGAGTTAACAATTAAATGAAAGTCAACATACCTATACAGATTTACAATAAAATTCAATTTTTATAAGTCTATAATTATAAATAGTAGTGAAAACTCAAAATAAAATATACTACTCACTATATATAAAGAATAGCAGGGAAATTACATGTACAAAGAGATATAGAAAAACATTGTAGTGATGAATTTCTTCTTAAAATATTATTTATTTATTTGAATTGTATGCATGCATTGCCTGCATGTGAGTATGTACTCTATGTGCATATATTGCCCAAGAAGGCAAGAGGAGGGTGTCAGCTTTCCTGAACTATAATGATAGATAGTTTTGAGCTGCCATTTGGGTGCTAAGAAACAAACCTATTCCTTTGAAAGAACAGTCAATGGGTTTAATTATTGAGCCCTCTCTCAACCTCTGGCAGTGATGAATTTCTATTATTTTCATCATGATGAGGTTTTTAGCACATATGTTTATCAAAACCCAGCAAACTATAGTTTAGAAAGAAGTAGTTTATTCAATGTACACTATACTCTGCCAAGGTATATTGCTCTGGGAAACAGTGGCAGGTTAAGACTCATTTTGTTCCAAATATCTAACAACAACAAGAAAAAAAATAAGTATCTTACTCATTGCTTTGAGTCTCTATGGTAATAAGGCTACTGACAAGAATATCATTTCAACTGGAAAAGAAAGATGCAGAGTATAAGAAAATATAGTTTTCTCCCCAAAACTGATTAAGACGCAATTGTCTTTAGTTATATAAAGCATTAGCTTAACATTGAATAAGTAGATCAAGAGAAATCCCCAAATCTGTGCAGCTAAATTGTAAACAATTTAAAATAAAAAAAAAACACAAAAAACTGTGATAAATATTTTAGAAGCAACTTAGGATATGACCAATGTATGTATATTACCTATTTGCAATCAGTATGCTAAGGATTATGTTACGTTTAGAATAGTAATACTTTCCTAGAAACATGAAAATTTATCCTAACTGGTACAATTTCTCTAGACTTGAATCACACCTGGACTGTTAGCCTCTTTGAGTAAGCTTCTCTCTGAGAGAAATTTTTGAAATTACTGTCTCCCTTTGTCCTCTCTAACTACATTCTCGGGTAACTATGTCCTTTATTGTCTGCTCCTTGCAGTCAAAAATCTTTTTTTTTTTGTATTTTTTTAAGAGTCAGAAGGAAAGTAATTATGTAAAAACTAAAACCGTAATGAGTCAGGGCTTTGCAACCATGAAGAGCTTGCAGAAGGATGACTGCCCTATACTTCATAGATCTGGTGGTGGGAAACAACGCCTTAGAACAATACAACCGGAATTTATAACACATGGTTGGAAATAAGATCAAGTGTTTGATATCAGTATTGTATTTATTTACTTGAGCCTGGATGTTGTGTATGCCCAGCTGCCCCCTAACATGCTGTATAGTACAAAATGACGCTGAATTCCTGATTAAACTGACTCTACCTCGCAAGAGCTAGAATTATAGGTACATAGCATCACAACAGCTCAGTTTCTCATGCAGACCATATGTAGCGCTTTAAGGTATGTTACTTACCCTAATAGAATCAAATATTATTCTCCTTTCTGAAATGAGAGCATATGTATTAAGAGCTGAATGTATTCACCATAAGAATTAGGTAAATTAATGATGGAGGAAGGTCATTGCTTAAATAAAGAAACTGCCTTGGACCTGATAGGACAGAAAATTAGGTAGGTGGAGTAGACAGAACAGAATGCTGGGAGGAAGAGGAAGTGAGGCAGACACCAATGCCTCTTCTCCCTAGGGCAGACATGATGAAGCAAGCCGCCAGGTCAGACATGCTGAATCTTTCCCGGTAAAACTGGTGCTACACAGATTACTAAATATGGGTTAGGCAAGATATGAGAATTAGCCATTAAGAGGCTAGAACTAATGGGCCAAGCAGTGTTTAAAAGAATACAGTTTCCGTGTAATTATTTTGGGGCAAAAGCTAGCCAGGCAGCCAGGAGCAGGGCAGCAGGAACACAGCCCACAGCTCCTTCAACAAATTAATACATTTTATAAGTTCAACTTTATGAATGCACACATCCAGTATTCTAAATATGGACTTACTTTGAGTGTATAAGATCTCAGAATTTCTAAATTTCATTTTAAAGTCTCAGACCCGATAGATTATATTAACCTGTGGCTACAGAAAACAATGGGCCTTAAAAGGTTGAGAAGAACACAGTTATTAGAATTTTTGATTTCTCCATACCTTTTTAAACAGTATGAATGGTAATTTAATTTCACATAAACAATAGAATGTATAAGCAAGCTAGAAAACTATTTAATTAAGGCTTTATGTAAAAAATACCATCTTGGCTGAAGCTAATCGTCTTGCGAGTAAGATTTTAAAAAGAGATCTAGAAGACAGACTGTATCTAGTGAATTTTAATAAAATATTGATGTGATCTAGTCAGGATTCAGTAATGTGCTGTTTCATAAATAAAATGTGTTCTCCACTGAGATTTCAGCACGTTTGCTTTCTATGCTTTCATCAAATGTAAATAATGTTACAAAATTATTGGCAAAGAATATAAATGTAGGCTTTTACAATATAAAAGTAAACAGAAGTTCTATATGAAAATATTAATATTTTGCCAAAATATAATGTATGTAGTAGTATTAAGTAATAGACTTATATGTACAGGTAATATATCTCATACCAGAGCTTTGTTATCTTTTGCTGACTTGATTCCAGAGTTAGAATTTTGGCTAGTTTAAAGAAGGTCCTTCCCAGTACTTGCTAACAAGATCTTTTGAGAACTGTATCCTAAGAGAAGAAAGGTGAATTCTCCAGTGCCTTGAGATCTGACAAGCTCTGCAAAACAAGGCTTGAACTCTAGCAACAAGTTCTGAGGATCATTCCTGAGACCATCTAGAGTTATTTCACTTGGGTATAGCAAGAATATTTGTGTTCCTTTTTTTTCTGGTCCAAAAGGACCAGGAGTATTATTTCTTACAGATCGTACATATTCACTTTAAGAATCAAAACAATGAAATGAAATTGTTTAAGTAAATATTTAAATTTACCAAATGATACTTATAAATATGTAGGCATATATCTTAAAATATACATTATGTGTGAGTTTAATTGAAGACAGGATTAGAAGTGAGGTGTTTATCTAGAGAAATATATAAAATAGCAGACATGAGTAGTTATCTAAAAGTAGTTGTTGTCTAAGATCCAAGTGGTGAATTTGTGAAGCTGGAAGTTAGACTCCTGTAATCAGGAAAAAGATTCTTATAGAACAGAATAAGATTGTAGTCCAATGCTATGTTTACACTTTATTCATGAAATGAGTACAATGATTTTTCAACCACAATTCCATAGCAATAAAGGCTTGAGGATTTTTCCCTGTGTGTGTCTGCCCTCGCTTCTTTTGTATGTACTTCTGGCTTTCTCCTTAATAGAAAAATCATTCATTTTGATTCTGTGCCTCCAATTTCTACCCATCATTTCCTGAACCTCTTCCTGTTAGGCTGATATCTTCCCCTCCTGAGAGGTTTCTGTCAAAGTTCACAATGACCTCCACTTTTCTCAGTCCTACCATTGACTTCCCTTGACATTTTCTTTAACATTTCAGCAGCATTTGGCAAAATGTAGCTGTTTCCACTTATAAAATAATGTATCTATTTAAGTCTTATCCCAGTACACACTTCTAGAGTTGCTATTTTCTTGCTTGTCACCGCCTCCCAGTTTTCAATAGCTCCTCATTCCTTTGACTCATTTCAGTAATTTTGGAATGCTTCCAATTTTATCAATTGAATGACCTTAGTTTTTCATCCTACTGACTCTCTTGATGATATCATCCATTCTCCTGTCTCCCCATATCAAATATTACTATCATGAACTACTCTACTGGAATTCAGAAATAGTATGAATCTCTTTTGACACTTTGACATGGATGTGTAACCAGTACTGGGATTTATCATGTCCTGAAGTGAATTCCTTGTCTTCCCTTTAAGATTTGCTGTGCTCGTATATCTCCGTCTCAGGTCATGATCATTTTGTTTTGTCAAGCCTAATAACTCGGTGTCCTCCTAGACTTCCCTTTGCTTGTACTATTCAATCAGTGTGTCAGCGTTTCCTGCTGGTTTCAGAATCTAAATGTTTTCTACTAACTCTATCTCTCCTACTGTGTTTCAAGATAAAATTATCATTCATCTAGATCACTGCAACAGTTTCCAAGTCTCCCTAATCTGTTTTTGCTGTCTGTTTTCAAGGCAGTATTCAGTTGTTCATGTTGGAGACTTTATGCCATTTCTTTTCACAGAAATCCCTAAGGGTTTCACCATTTACCCAGAGTAAAATATCAAGTCTATACAGTTATTTATGTCACAATCCAACCCAATTTCTCATATACTTGGACTCCAATATTCTACATAAAGCACTGTAGCAAAAGTAGATTATTGTTGTTTTATGTTTGTACTCCATGAGTTTACAGCATGTGTGCCAATTCAGCATGCATGCATTGAGTTTTACCTTGCCTGGAGTGGTTTTCTTCATCATCAACATAATTTCATCAAGTTATTCTACTTTCTTTCATATCTTTGCTCCAATGTGCTACATAGCCTTAGATAATTTTGTGTTACTCTGATTAAAATACCATACAAAAAATGAATGAAGAAAGTTTATTTTTTTAGCTGATGTTTAGAAGGATTTAAGCTTTCATGGTAGGGAATACATGGGCACAAGAGTGAGAGACAGTAACTTGTTCACGTGGAACATGGGAAGCAGGGAGTCTTGGTCTAGCAGTCAGATATAAACTTCAATTGCTTTCTCCAACCAACTTTCTCTGGTAAATCCAACCACGTAAAAGCTCCAGCCTACAAAATATTGCCTAAAGAGAGGCACTATTAAATATCCTTTAATGGATTTTCTATGCAAATTGTATCACCTTCATAGAAAAGACAGTTACTAAGCTTCATTTATGCATTCCCTTTCTCTTACTCTTTTCCTGTCTCTGTCTTAGTTCTGCCTCAGTCCTTGCCTCTCTCTCACACATTCATTATTATATCCAAGTCATGTGACCATTTAAATGTATTATATATTGTTTTTAATTTGTACTATCAATGTACAGTTCTTGAACATAGTAATTTATAGTATGTATCACATTTATTTAATTTGAATTTATTATCAAAACTAAAGTAGGCCCTATTTTGTAGAAAACCTATCCATATCTCTGGTTTTGCTATTGTAGTTGTCAGAAATACCTCCCAATGCTACTTTTTCTTATTGTCTGGCTTTCAAACTATCCCTGTCCAAGTGAAACTGTTGAGTAGTTAATGCATCCTCCAAACATTCCTCGATGGATAGCTCTTCTGCATTGCTTTAAATGTCCTGGTAACTTTGCTCTTTTTGTGAAATAATGTTGAAATACATCCTTTACCTTCACTCTTAGAGTTCCACTGTGATACGAAGTCACATTTATACAGACTCATATTATAATAACTCAAAATAGTGGGAGTGCTTCTTTCCTTATGTCTTTATTTTTTCCTAAAATACTTTCATCTTGGTACCAATCTTCAAAGAGGTCTTTCTTCTCTCTCTTCTTATATTAGCATTTTATATTAAATACCCAGAAACTCCAAATTTTGGTCTGTCATGGAAATTTAAATATTTATTTACATAATTAAAAGTACAATAAAATGTGTGAATTGAGAGTTATGATGTGTACTTATGACCCTGTTATTCTACTTTATTATTAAACTACACATACTTAAATAGGGTGATCATCCTTTTCACAAATGAGTGCACATTATACATCATTCAAATGCATCATGTAAGGGTGACAAAGAGGTCATGAATGGTAAGAAACATGGAGCATCATAACATAGGAAGACAAAGCAGCTCCTTCCCCTCATATATATCTTCTGCATTATTTGAAATTCTGGCTATTTTGTAATTTTATAGGACCAGGATGTTACATGGAGTGAATATAAATCCTTAAGTTTTAACATGGCTATGGTGTAACAAATTCTTTATATTACAATAAGACATTTTATAAAAGATTTTCCATTTATCTGAAAAAAACACATCTATGATCATTTTTATTTCAATATTAACATGTCTACACATGTGTTTGGCATATTTTTGAATGAAAATAAATTGCCAAGCTGTTATATGTAAAACTATAAATGCAAGGTAAGATCAACCCATATTATGAAAGATTTTAGCCTATATTTCACATGGAACTATACCATGCCAAGTGGGTTTTACTCTTCATAACTATAATAAGATGGATATGTATATATTATCTTGTGAAATTTTAGGTTCTTTTAATAGTAGGAGAATATTAGTGGAATCTAGTCTTATTTCAGACAAAATACAGAGGTGTACTTTACACTTGTCCATTACAGATGTGTAAGTACAAGTCAGAGTTGAAAGAGGTTTTCTTTCTTCATTGTCCTTTTTAAAAAGGGATAGAGTTGAAACTTTCTTCACAGAAAAGAGATCAATCTTACACTGACCACATGTGTGTGAATATAAAGACTTAAAACAACGCACCAAATTTAATTTAGTGAACCATAAATTACAGCCTATTTGTTTTAGCAATAGTAAATTTCATTTGAGAAAAAATAATCTTAATGCTTATTAATTTCTAAGGCTTTAGAGGAAACAGAGAAACCCAAAAACTGCCCAACTGTAGTGGAATAGACTGCATATCATTGCTATGAAATAAATGCAATTATGAAGCCTACATTCACCTTTCACAGAACTTAGCATAATGAGACAATTTGGCCTTGGGATGCCAGCCTCTCAGGGAGACATAGGAAAAGCTACCTTGCTGCAGATGCAATTTTCATAGTTCTTAAAACTCATTCTTTCAAGGAAACCAGAAGCAAAAGGAAGGATTATAAAAACTACATTTTGAAATTCACTAATTATTATTCTAACTTAAAATGTGTTTGAAAAAAATCAAATGGAGGTATCATGCATAAAAGGACAATGTTGTTCCCAGAAAACATAAATTATTAAATGAAGACAATAGTGCAAGCCATGAGATTTCTCCTCTTTTCGTTAGGTTTTCTATCGCTCGTACAGACACATTATCACAAACAGCTTATGGAGGAAGGGATTTATTTCAGTTCACACATTTCAGATCACACTCCATCACTAAAAGAAGTCAGAGCAGGAACTCAAAACACAAGAAACTGGAGGTAGCAATTGAAAAAACGGCCAAACAGGGAGCCTGCTTAGTAGCTAGTTTGCTCTCTCCTAGCTTATTCTGTTTTCTTATTCATCCCAAGAGCACACACCCTGCAGCAGCAGCACCCACAATGGGCTGAGCTCTCTGACATCCCCCATCAAGAAAAAAAAAAAAAAACCTTCCCACAGGTGTCCCCACAGGACAATCTTATGGAGATTTTCTCAATTGTCTTATCCTTCTCTCAGAAGACTCTCATTCCTGCCAACTTGGCGAGAAGCTAGCCAGTATGTCTTCTTATGAGACATGGTCAAGGAGGCCCCAGAGGTCTCCGAAACAGCAAAGGCTATAGGACATGACCTTGATCACTCATTACATTTTGGGGATTTCTGAAATACCATGGCCAGCAAAGGGTTGATACAGGAGTCTTGCCCCTCTATAAATACTAACAGATGAGTGCATTGAGGGTAGAGGGTAGAGGGCATGTGAGGAAAGGTAACAGGAGAGGTGGCTGGGGAAGCTGTGGTCAGGATGTGAAATAAATAAGTAATTTATTATAATAAAGACTTGAATACAGTAAAACTTTTATAAAGTAAATAAACCCTCTTCCATAAATACAGGTTCTACAGATTAACGAAGAAGGTAGATTAAGGTAAACAATACTCATACAAGGATCTAAAGCAGGATAGCACTGTAGACTTACTGAGATACAAAAGGCTTAAGAGAAGTGTCTGGAAAAGTTCATGTGAACTAACCGCATACTCAGCAGGTTTTTAACTACCTCCACTCCCAGCCTTCTGGGTTCAAAATATGTTATACATGTCTCATTTATTCCTTTGAAGAGATTACCCTATGTGTCTAACATTTGTTTCTCTAGTCCTTATCTATGAGCACAACACCTACATGCCTCCTAAATAATATGCATGTGTTAAAGCTTTATTACCAGTAAAACTATACACTTTGGCTGCACACCAAAAAGTAATCAATATCAAAGTAACTGCTATATAATTTTCCTTCCTCCAGAATGAGCAAGGCAGGCAATGTGGTAATAAATGCAGCAAATATCTTAATAAAAGCTGAACTCTACAAACTCTAACACTGACCTTCAGGCAAGGTGTGTCTACTCGTGTAATAATTGCACAACTGTAATGGAATAACTAATGTTTTCTCTCTGGCTGGATTATGGGCCTGCATGTTGTGTACTGTAATACAGGCCATAAGTCTATAGCTGGAGGTCAGAGCTCCTAGGGTAGAACCTGCTAATCTTATTTTGATAAACTTTTAATATTTATGTTTATCCTCTTAGATCTGGACTATACTTGACAAAGTTATGGATGGATGATTCAGAGGTCTGGAATCAGAAGATCATGTAGGGAGGAGGAAAGAAGGGCATATGAAGGAGGGAATAATGAAACAGACAATTAAGAGTGAGGATCATATGAAGAAGTCATTTGTAAACCTAATAGAGTAAAAGCTTTGAGAAATATATACATATATGAAGGTGAACTAAATTTTACAGTCAAATATTGGGGGAGACAGAAACAAAACAGAACTTTTTTGTCAACAAACAAGGCCTCCGGTATTGGAATTTGGTTACATCTAATTAAGTTGGTGCCTCAAAGTGTCCATGGAACCCCAAACAACCAAGGCTGTTGCAAAGACCATAGGTTACTCTTAATAAACTGACAAGCAGGGCCCCATTGCTAAAGACAAAATCTCCATAACTTATTGAACATGGAATAGTAAAGATGGTGTCCAAATAGAACTTTCACCTCTGCAGTCTAGTGTCTTTGGAAGATGAAGGTAATCTCATGCTACCAAATGAGAAAAATAAACACTAATCCATGGACAAAGTCTATGATATGCAACCTTGTCCTGCCTGAAAGATATACTAATCAATGCTGTAGACATCTTGGGTTACAAATAATGTGGTACAAGATAGCCTGGAGACCTAGATTATAACCAAATACTACTATTATACTAAAAGTATATAGCAATAAGATGATTACTAGTGACATTGTGCAGTACTAATAGAGTAGGATCTTGTTCAGTGATCATCAGAGAAGCTTCTTCTTGCAGCAGAAGTATAGAAACCCACAGTCAGAAAACGTGCAGAGAATAAAAGACTTGGGAACACAGCAAATAGTTCTAAATGGAAAGTCTTCATTTAACCCTTCCTCTCAGTGAGGTGGGCAGGATGTAAGAGCCAGAGGCAATGTGAGACCCCAAGGAAACAAGATCCTCTAAATCAACATATGTATGGACATAAAATTGACAGAGACGGAGGCAGCATGAATAGGGCCTACATGGGTCTGCACCTGACAGGATCCTATAGCTGAGAGGAAAAGCGGACATCTGGTCCCATCCCTAATCCAGAAGCCATCTTCAATTGATAACACTTTAAATAAAAATTAAGTTTCCTGTAAGTGAGTCTCACTGGAAAAACAAACTACTTTTAAAGGTAGGCCTCGAGTCCAAAGCAGATGGCTAACAGAAAATGAACTCAAAGGAATCTTTGGAGATTCCTTGCCTCATAATGTCATGCCAAGGCTTTTCTTTTCTATTTAAATCTTGTTTTAAAGTTATATGTTAATATAAATGTTTCTTCCTTTTGCCAAACAGGTTCTGTGCATACACATATTATATATGTATATAAAATATATTTTATGTAACATATTATAAAATATATTATATATGCTCATCATAATATATATTACTGTTTATAATTCTGTGTTTTTATAGAATTCCTGAGTATGCAAAAAATTAGGCCTCTGCCTCTACACCTGTTTTCTGTGCCCTTTTTTGGCTCTTCTCCATCTGTTTGTTTGTTCTATCTAATTCTGATGTTTTGGTTTTATCTTTTAAAATTATGTTTTATTATATATTTAATATATTTTATTTATTATTGATACTGCTATTATTATTGTTATTTTTATCTCAACTGCAGTTTCTCTTTCCTGTCCCTTCCCCACAACCTTTCTGCCCACCCACACACAACCATCCACTCACCACTGTTTCTTTTCAGGAAAAGGCAGTTGTCCCAAGGAGAAGCAGAAAGAAGCTGGATCATGGATCTGGATAGGAGAGGAGGTAGGAAGTAACTGTGAGGAAAGCAAAAGATAAAACTGTAATAAGGATATATTATATGAGAAAAAAATCTATTTTCAATATAATGAAAATTATAAAAGTCATATATCTGTGAATAAGGTGACATGCTCATGCTAAAAATTCTTAGAATGTGTACCACTAAACACCTGATAATAAAAGAAATATAAAATTTCAAGAAAACACTGTCATGGCCAAAAAAAAGAAATAGATAAGATAAAACATTCTGCAAGTTCTTCTTACCAGTACATTCACCAGTATTTTTATTGATATATACCAGCATATATAAGTTTGGATTAGCCAATTGCCTGACAACTAATCTTTTGCTTCTAACTTTGGATACAGCTAAAATGGAGAGATAAGCTATTTTAGCATTGATTTTGAGTTTAAAATTATTTTATTGATCAGATTACCTGTGTTTTTATAAGACAAGGGAACAGTTAGAGTAATACACGGTAACTGTATGAAAGCAGTTTATGGCAAATCATTTCTATTTCTATAAATATGTTTTGTTAAATTTTGAATTACTTTGTTATTGAGAATGTGTGCCTATGTTAATCACTTTTTAGCTTTCTAAGTTCAGGATGTGCCTGGCTCAATATTTATTCAAGATAATGAAAAATGCTAAGCATTGTTTTGGTTTAAAATTGGTTTAATGTAAAACTTAGAAAAAACATGCTTGTTTTTTAAAGAGGTAAATGCTGGAAGGTAGAGAAAACATGCTTGTTTTGAAATGTAAAGGCATTTAAAGCTATTCAGGATGGTCACTTATGTGAAACTCATCTGGTGATCAGACAGTTCTTTTTTTTTTTCTTTTGGTCAGGGTTTAACTGTAGCTTTGGAGCCTGTCATGGAACTACCTCTGTAGTCCAGGCTGGCCTTGAACTCACAGAGATCTGCCTGCTTCTTCATGCCAGTATTCCTTCCCCTTCTGAGGATCTGAACCTGGGCTGGTGCAGGACTACAGCAAAGTAGTTTTGGCTGAATTATAGCATCGATGGTTCTTACTCTGTTCCATAATACATGAAGTACTTCTAACTTCTAGAAATAGAAATATTGTTAGCCTCTCATAAAAAATAAGATCACCAGATGTATATTATTAGTATTAACATTGCTGTAAATGATGTTATGTCACAAAGTAGTGGTTTGAACAATATATATCCTTCACAATCTTAGGCATGGTTCCATGAGATATTGCTCTTTAGGTATGTTTAGGTGGTGGATCCTTGCAAGAGGAAGTACATCACTGTGGGTGAACTATGAGATGAAAATTCTCATAGAATTTCTAGTATGCTTTCTCCACTTCATGCTTCTGCTTGCCATGTGATCTTATGACCTCTCATCTTTCTTCTTTTCCTGCTAGGATGTCTGGCTCTTGTTTCAAGGATTTTCCCCTTGATGAACTCATAACTCTGTAATAAGCCCAGGTAAACTCAGCCTTCTGAAGTTGGATGTAGTCACAGTATTTTATCATAGAAAAAGGAAAGTGATTAATATACTCTCCAGCCAAGTAAAATATTATTTTCTTAAGTAATATCCTGTAGATTTTGAATTTTCTTCTAGAGGATGCTCTTTCTAAACCATCACACCCAATAGCCATTATTTCTGGAAGATGATTTAAAGAATGATGAAGTTTTGTTTCTGAAATCTTAATATAGAAAAATAAATGAAATAATTTTTGTGCATCAAGTTATAAACTTAAAATGATTCTGGTATCTCTCTGCTCTTTAGTGAAGTTTAAATTTTAACATGAACAATATGAAATTAAGGATATTCAATGTGCACTTCATTATCATATTCTTGTTATAGAACATTTGATAAGTTTAACAAAAGGTATGTATTTATGGTTTACATTTATAAAATTCAATAGTTCTCTCTGACTCAGAATATGCTATATTTTCTCCAACACACATCATCAGTAATATTTCAGAGCAATCTTGATGTAAGCAATGAGAACAATAACTATGATGATAATTAGGGGGTGCATGTTAAATGTGCTTTCATGAGGTCCTATTGTGAGATGCATCCAGTGAACAAGCAAAAATCAAGACTAGCCTGGTGAATATGAAAGGCTAAACACAGCTCATGGTTAATGAATAGATACAGAGCTCAGAACTGTTTGGTCTAGGAAGAAATCTAAAGTAAAATTTGATACACGCAGAAAACGTAATTAAATGATAATTGCACTTAAGCACAATGACTGTGGAATAAACAGCTTGTGAGTCAATAAAGCATGAAGCAGCTTGCGAAGGTATTTATTGATTGATGATTCATTTAACTCCAAGTTTATTCCATTGCTAATTTAATACAAGATATCATATCATAGTTCATTGGGAAGGCTGGCTGGTGTAACTGGAAAAGATTGTCTGCATTCAGAACATACATAGTTTTAGGTAAGTGCATTTCCAACAGTTTTCCTGTGTAGAAAACTTACAAGCTCTTGCATAATAACCCAGTAAAGTTTATATCTTAATATATTAAATTTTTCATTAATTAAGAAACTTTACAGTGAATAAAAATTTTATAAATGATAGAAACCTATAAATGAAAACATGCATACCACACATAATGACAAATGAGTAAACAATCCACACATAATCATAGATGAATGAAGAAATAAACTGTAAGCTTTAGCTTTCGCTGACTTGAAACAACTCAAATTCAAACAACAAGGTTTTCCTTCCACAACATTAACAAGCATCAGAGCTAGCACTTCGTTTTGATACTTTCAAGATCCTATACTTGGGGTTATGTAGTATATTAAAAAACAAACAAACAAAAAACAAATGTAGCCACCAAATAAATAGGTTTTTTTTTCTTTTCCAAATGATAACAAGCTATTGTTCAACCAAGAAAGTTATACATTGACAAGGAATGGCTCATTCTAGAAATATTAAAATCTTAGAAATTATATCGTAAGAGTACAACTTTTTGTTAAATTTACATCAGTTGAGTATCTTTCAAATGAAGATGGACAATGAACAAAAGCTCATTGCTTACAAAATTACTTGGAATTAGAACAGATGTCTTTTATGTAAATTTAATATCCATCACTCATAATGTTATAACTACTTTGTGCAGTGTTAAGGAAATATTGATTTGGAAAACAATGTTAAAGTAGTAAAGAAATCACATCACTTTCTCTAAACATATGAGAAAAAATATTCTCCTCTGTGGATATTTCAAGTCAGGAATTTATTTATTCAGTGGCTTTGTATTGGGGGAAAAATACTTTTACTTTTTATCTTGCTATGTTTAAAATTTTCCTCAAGGCCCACATCAGGAGCAGATGGAGAGAGAGCACTAGCAAGGAACCCAGGACCGCGAGGGGTGCACCCACACACTGAGACAATGGGGATGTTCTACTGGGAACTCACCAAGGCCAGCTGGCCTGGGTCTGAAAAAGCCTGGGATAAAACCGGATTCTCTGAACATAGCGGGACAATGAGGACTACTGAGAACTCAAGAACAATGGCAATGGGTTTTTGATCCTACTACACGTACTGGCTTTGTGGGAGCCTGGGCAGTTTGGATGCTCACCTTACTAGACCTGGATGGAGGTGGGTGGTCCTTGGACTTCCCAAAGGACAGGGAACCCTGATTGCTCTTTGGGCCAACAAGGGAGGGGGACTTGATGGGGGGATGGGGAGGGAAATGGGAGGCGATGGCGGGGAGGAGGCAGAAATCTTTAATTAATAAATTATAAAAATTTAATTAGTAATTAATAAAAAAGAAAAGAAAAAAAGAAAATGCATTTAACCAAAAAACCCATTTTTTTTTTTTTTTTTTTTTTTTTTTGTTTTACACTCATCAGTTAAGAGCACACATTATTCTTGGAAAGGAACTAGTTCGGTTTCCAGCAACCATGCCTGGAATTTCACAACTGTCTGTAATTCTTACCCCAAAGGATACAATGCCCTCTTCCATCCTTGAGGCGTATTTCATTCACCTGCACAAATTATAGCCAAATACACAAACCCAAAACAAAAAATAAACCTAAAATATTTATTCAAGCAAAACCATTAGGCTGGAGGTAAGGCTCAGTTGTTAGGAGGACTGACTGCTCTAAGAGAAGACAAAAGTTCCATACCCAGCATGCACAAGTGGCTCATAACCATCGGTAACCACGATCCTAGGGAATCTAATCTCTTTTATGGCCAAGGTGGGCAATTCACACACATTGTGCCCAGACATACATACCTTCAAAACACACGAGCACATAACATAAAATGAATATTTATTTTATTTTATTATTTTTGTTGAAAAAAAATTCTGCCTCCTCCTCACCTCCCATTTCCCTCCCCCTCCTCCCACTTCTTTCCCCCATCTCCCCACTCCTCTCCCCCTCCCCCTACTCCACTCCCCCTCCCTCTCGAGTCTGAGCAGTCCTTATTCCCTGCACTGTGGGAAGTCCAAGGTCCTCCCCCCTCCACCCAGGTCCAGGAATATTAAAAGCCTTACGTTACTTTCTTGTTCACATCACTACTTTGGAATTTTAAAATATTTATTAACCACTCTGATCACTGAACTATAAGTCCATCATTTTCTTTTCTACCTGTAATATCAATCAAATTTATTAAAATATGGTTTGATTTAAATTCAGGTACCAGGGTCCATACTTGGCAACTTCTTTACTACACTCACCATTTTTTTTTTTTTGCCTTTTCAAAAAAAAATGTTTTCTCATTACCTTGATGAATAAGGAGTAAAGGCTATTTGTTTTGATGTGGTAAAAAAAAAAAAAACAAACAAACCTCTCAACAGAAGCACATGCTGAATCCTTTCTCTCTCACTACCAACAGCATAATTGTTGGTTAACACAAGTGGGACTTTAACATCCGACATTTCTCAGAGTTGGAAATCTGTGTGAAAGGGGTTATGTATTGTTTTACCTTCTTATATTGCAGTATGATATTCATGAATAGAATGTTGGACTTTGTTGAAACCAATTTTTAAAATTGTTTTTTGTGCCTTGAGCATGTGCTAGCACAATATATAGCAAGATATATTATATTTTGGCAGCAAATATACAGTTGATTTATGAACATGTGTGCCTTACTGTTTTATGAACAAATTAATTTCCCACAATGAAATGCTGCATGAAGGATGATCTGTGTACATAGCCAAAATAGCAACCAGGGTCAGGCTACCCCTGAAGAAACAGATATATTTGGCTAAATATAAAGTCAAAATCAAGATAGACTGCTAAAAATTTCTTGAGTGGTTTAAGTTTATCAAGTAATTTGTGTTTCTGAGCTACCCACTTCTACTGAATTTGTTCACATGATAGATTCTTCCATCCTTCCAGGTAACTTGATCTTCTTTTATTCTGCATATATTTAAATTCAAAATTTTAGTAGTTCAATTTTTATATCCCTCCTTCCCAGTGTATATGGGTACAAACACATTAATGAACACAAAAAGCCTTTGTTTTTGAAGTTTTAGATAAGCCAATGTAACACAAAAGAGACTTCATTTTAATGGAGTTTTTTGTGATGAATATGACACTTCCTTCTCCATCTCTTTGATTTACTTTGTTTGTAGCTCTTACAATAGGTAAACCATCTTGCTTCTTAGATCCATTTGATTGAAAGATATTTTTCCAAACTTTTACAGAGAGAGAGAGAGAGAGAGAGAGAGAGAGAGAGAGAGAGAGAGAGAGAGAGAGAAGGGAAGGAAAATCAGATGGTAAGAAGGAATAAAAATAGACTGTGTGATGGTGGTGCACACCTTTTATCTCAGAGGCAAGTGGATCTCTGTGAGTTCGAGGCCAGCCTGGTCTACAAGAGCTAGTTCCAGGACAGACTCCAAGGCTACAGAGAAACCCAGTCTCAGAAAAACTAAACAAACAAAAAAAGAAGGAATAATGTCTATCACTAATCCATTAAGTTAAACTTGCTGCATTTAAGTTTCAGAGTCAGTGTCAAAATCAATTAGGTAGCCAGGCGGTGGTGGCGCACGCCTTTAATCCCAGCACTTGGGAGACAGAGGCAGGTGGATCTCTGTGAGTTCGAGGCCAGCCTGGTCTACAAGAGCTAGTTCCAGGACAGGAACCAAAAGCTACGGAGAGAGCCTGTCTCGAAAAAATCCAAAAAAAAAAAAAAATCAATTAGGTAATATTTGTCCATAAAACAATATGACATGTCACCAGAATTTAGATGTATCAACTCTCAAGGGACCCATATATCAATCAATAAAAGAAATTTATAAACAGTTAACTAATTTTACTTACCAAAAATTTGCTAAATACTGAAATATACTACTGAGTAATTAAAAAATTATGTTGGTAATGGAAACACAGCTCTTTAATCCCAACAATTTGAAAATAGAAACAGAGGTAATGTAATTTTAAGCTTCATAGGAAACTTTAGTATATACTAGGTTACAGGATGCCCTATCTCAAAAACACATAGCAAAACCAAAACAAACAAACAAAATTATGATATTCAGAATATATCATTCCTACCTAATGAATTATTAATTAATTATTGCAATATTGAAAACATTGCAGAGATCTAGTAATATGTAACAAGGTGTGATATGTTATAATATGCTAAAAAGCAACACTCATTAAGAAAAACAAATACATCTGAATCCAATACTAACATCTAGATGTTAAATTACCTCAGGTATAAAAATAAATTATAATTAAAGCTTAAATTTTGCAAAAAGAAAGAGCACAGAAGCTTGCAATCTGTGACACAAGGATTTCAATATATTTATATCTACATCAATGCATATGTAGCAATCTAAGCATATCTTTAAGAAAAATGCACATTTCTTACCTATTTATGTGATGTGTAGTTTTAGAAATACTTGGTGCCTTTAAAACTTCATACTTTACATTGAGTTATGAGCTTTTATGTAGTAAGTACATTACACTTGAAAAACATTTTTCTTCAAGGAACATAACTATATTGGCAGATTCCTAGAGAAAGGAAACATTCCAAAAATGCAGATGAGTGGTGTGATGAAGCAAGCATCTAAAAGACTGAATTCATTATATTTCTGGCCATTTCTATTCATACATAAAAGGTGGATCATTGAATTGAGCAGTTTTCCCCTCCCATTCTGCCGTTAACCAATCCATTGAGAAATATTTCAGCTCCATCTGTAATCAGGGTTGTGTGTCAAAATAAAGACCATTACACTATCAGTGACTGCAAAATTATTCAATAATTCTATTATTAGACTTCAGTGAGAATCTGGCAGTTTTGATATTAAATAAGCTACCATTTGACACAGTTTGCCAATTTGGAATTATTTTCTAAGACACAATTATACTGTTTTTATTTGAAAATATGGAGACAAAATGAATCTTATGTTCAAAATTTTAATTCCAAAGAATAATCATTTCATATTTACCCCAGAGCAATCTCCATTGTGATTTTTTGTATATTGATATATAATTGTTTTACCATAAAGAATAATGTTGAATAGAGTTTCTTTTTATTTGAACTCATATGATAAATTTCTAAAGGATTTTGTGATTTCAAATTCTAATATGTTACAGCATTTATTATTTAATATTTTTATTGTTTTACATTTAAGATTGTCATATAATTTTGAATAAAGAAGGAATAATTTTATTTGTGTAAACCATATGACATATACCAAAAATATTAATAAGGCATTTATATTTTAGAACAAATAGTACCATGAACAATAAATAAATTTAAAGTCACCATCTGTCCTATTTAGGGTTTCTTTGTCCTTTTTAGGGTTTCTTTGCTATAAAAAAAAAAAAGAACATAACCAAAATGGTCATAGAGATGAAAGGGTTTACTTCAATTTATAAGTCTCAGGTCACACTCTATCATGGAGAGAATTCATGACTATAACTTCTAGAATTAAAAGAGTGGAAATCTGGAGGCAGGAACTAAAACTAAAAACAGGGTAAAGTGTGCAACCTGCTTATGTGTACAATTCAGAACTATCTTTGCATGGTGGGTACCACCGCAGTGAAGTAATAAAAAAAGTCACTTTTATTTCCAATAAGCATGATGACCATATTGGAATTGGAATGCTGACGGGCATCTTCTAACCAGGTTGTCAAGTGGTTGAACGTGTCGCTCCGTGCCAAGCTCATGGCTCCTCCTCCCGCTGTGCGCCTCCTCCGCGCCCTCACCAGCACTGCTCGGCCGCGAACCCGGGCCCCGCCCGCCATCGGCCGCCTTCAGAGCCAGCAGCAAGGACCCGAGGGGCAAGAGGGACGAACTGACAGCGCCCAGCGCAGATCGCAGCGGCCCAGCCCTTAAGTCCCACCCAACACCAGTGAATAAGCAAGAAAATGCTACTTCAACTGGCTTATAGGCCCACATTAATGTTAGATTTTTTCTCAAATGATATTCTTCTTTCCAGATAACTGGTGTCAAGTTGACAAAATCTTGAATTTTGCATGCAAATGGATGGAAATAGAAAACACTAACCTAAGGAGGTAACCCATACCCAAAAAGATGAACATGGGATGTACTCACTCATAATTTGTTTCTAACCATAAATAAAGGACATTGAGTCTATAATTCGTGATCCTAGAGAAGCTAAATACGAAGGTGAACTCAAAGAAAAACATACAATTATCCTCCTGGATATTGGAAGTAGACAAGATTGCCGGGCCAAAAACTGGGGACTTGAGGGTGGGGTGGGATGGGGGTAAGGGGAGATGGAGAGAGAAAAGTGAGAAGGGGAGGATGGGGAGAGCTTGGGGGAATGGGATGGTTGGGATGAAGGAAGGGTGGATATGGGAGCAGGGAAGGAGATATCTTAATTAAGGGAGCCAGTATAGGGTTGGCAAGAGACTTGACTCTAGATGGGTTCCCAGGTGTCCACGGAGATGTCCCCAGCTAGTTCCTTGGGCAGCTGAGGAGAGGGAGCCTGAAGTGGCCCAATCCTATAGCCATACTGATGAATATCTTGCATATCACCATAGAACCTTCATCTGGTGATGGATGGAGATAGAGACAGAGACCCACATTGGAGCACTGGACTGAGCTCCCAAGGTCCAAATGAGGAGCAGAAGGAGGGAGAACCGCGAGGGGTGCACCCACCCACTGAGACGGTGGGGCTAATCTAATGGGAGCTCACCAAGGCCACCTGGACTGGGACTGAAAAACATGGGATCAAACCGGACTCTCTGAACGTGGCGGTCAATGAGGGCAGACTGAGAAGCAAAGAACAATGGCACTGGGTTTTGATCCTACTGCATGTACTGGCTTTGTGGGAGCCTAGTCTATTTGGATGCCTCACCTTCCTAGACCTGGATGGAGGGGGGAGGACTTGGACTTCCCACAGGGCAGGGAACCCTGACTGCTCTTTGGACTGGAGAGGAAAGGGGGGGGAGTGGGAGGGAAATGGGAGGCGGGGAGGAGGCAGAATTTTTTAATAAAATAAATAAATTTAAAAAAGTCTAAGCAATACACCATAGTATGTCACTTGTAATTTGACCAATGTATTAAATGCGTGGTTGGAGTTTGTTTAAATTTCTTTGAATAAAAATCTTATTGTGAAAAAAATTAAATTTAATATTGTTGGTATAATTGCCTTGTCCAGACAATTCTATTACATAATGTTAAAAATAAAAACTTGAGTATTACTGTTGGATAATGTTTATGTTAAAGATTTGTCATTTTTATTGGTTTAACAAAATGCTTATTGGCCAGTAGGCAGGGAGGAAATATAGCTGAGGGTGACCAGACTAGGAGAACTCTGAAGAAAGGAAAGGTGGAAGTGATTTCACCAGCCAGACACAGAGGAAGCCAGATGAGAATACCTTCTTGGGAAAAAGCACCAAACCATGAGGTAAAAAACCTGAGATAAAAAGCCAAACATTTTATAATTAATATAAGCTGACGTGTGTTTACTTAGTAATAATTTAGGCTGCTGAACCAAGCAAGACAGAAACTTCTGTTGACAAATGACACCCAATATTTAGCAACTATATCCACATAAAACCTGAGGAAGATTGGGAAGGGATTCTCCGACACAAAAGAACTGAGTCTAGCATAACTTTTTTTTTTTTTGGTTATTTCTGTTTTGTTTTTATTTTTAATACAATCTTATTTTACATAACAATCCCAGATTCCTCTCACTCTCCTCCTCCCACTCTCACCACATTACCCTTACTCCTCTCCATCCACTCCTCAGAGAGGGTGAGGCCTCCCATTGGGTGTCAACAAAGTCTGTCACATCACTTAAGGTAGTACCAAGGCCCTCCTCCCTGTATTGAAACAGAGCAAGGCATCTCTCCATAGAAAAGGGGCTCCAAAAAAATAAAAAAGCAGTTCACCCCGCAGTGATAAATACTGGTTTGAACTGCTAGTGTTCCCACAAACTTTCCAAGTAGCACAACTGTCCCCCATATTCAGAGGGTTTAGTTTTGTCACATGCAGTTTCTTCAGCTGTCAGTCCAGAGTCTGTGAGTTCCCACTTGCTCAGGTTAGATGTTCCAGAGGGTTTTCCCATCATGTTCTTGACCCGTTTGCTCATATTATTGTTCATCCCTCTCAAAAACTGGACTCTAGGAACTCAGCCCAGGGCTTAAGCTGTGATTTTTTTGCATCTGCTCCCGTCAGTTCTAGATAGAGATTCTATGATGACAATTAAGGTAGTCATCACTCTAATTACAGGGGAAGGCCAGTTTAGACACCCCGTCCTCTATTGCTTAGTGTCTTAGCTGGGGTCATCCTTGTGAATTCTTGGGAAATTCCCTAGTGCCAGATTTCTCCTAACCACACAATGGCTCCTCCATCAAGGCATCTCTTTTCTTACTCTTCTTTTCTGTTCTTCCTCCAATTTGATCTTTCAGAAGATCCACTTATGATTTATACCTAACAAAACAGCTATCTGTAAAATGCTGCCAGCTATATATCTCTAAGTTTTAAGACTTCCACTCACTGTAAGGACTTTTATCTCTTTTTTATTGCCTAAATAGAGTAACAAAATATACATATTCAATATGAATGATACAATGATTTCTCCAATATGATTAGGAGGTATGATTATTTTACAAAGCAAGTAATAAAAACAAACAGTTGTGAGTTCTTGAATATTGCCATATGGGGTGGTACATGTAGCTGGATACATCACAAGAGTATTCATGTCCATGACTTAAAAGCACAGAAGGAGACCTTGTTGCTAAAATATCACTTGTGTTCTCAGAGGAAAAGATCTTTTAATTGAATAACATATGGGATCTTATTTATAGAAATATTCTAAAGGACACTGAAGTACATATATTTTGGCACTGAACTATGTTCTATAAATTCAACAAGAAATCTTCTGAAGTCGAAGGTAAGTGCTTCCATTAATTCAATGAGAAATCTTCTGAAGTCTGAGATAAGCAAAATATGTACTCTATGATTTGACATAAATGTACATGTAATGTCTCATCTCTAATTATCTTCAGTTACAAATATTGTTGTGCTACAAAATATGTGCTTAGCAAATGAACTAGTCATTTGGAATTAACTAACAGAACCCTCTTCATGTAGCAGATTTGATCTCCTGCTGAAGGAGATGTATTTATAGCAGAGAATATCTAGATTCCTCATTGAAGTTCAATGTACTGTGAAAGTTAAGAAAATTTTTATTTGAAATTTTAACTGTCATAAAACATTTTAACTAAGACATAAAAAAGTAAATGAACTATTAAATACATGAGAAATATTATGATATTGATATTAAAATTATTCTTTATCTGAATAAAATCAATGATCAAAACATTAACATTCCAAGATAATAATTATCAATACAGAGCCATAAAAATAGTAGACTTCAAATGTTTAAGTACCTTGAAAGATTTTTAAAATTTGACTTCAAAAATTCTCATTTATTTGAAAAATACAATTTATATTACTCAATAAAAATTGTTGCATACTATAGCAAGTCTTTCTTTTTGGACTTTCTTTGGTCAACAAGCCCAAAAATAGTGACATGAAAACTCATTATTAATTATGAATGTTTGACCTTAGGTTAAACTTGTTCCCAATTAATTCTTATAAGTTAAATTAATTTACTTGTATTAATCTAATTTCTGCCACATGGTTCCTTACTTCTTCTCTATTCTGCGCATTCTACTTTCCCACAGTTCATTCACTAGTTCCGCCTGGCTCATTCCTAATGTTCCTATCTCTGCCAGAAGTTCTGCCTATCCTCTCCAGCTATTGGTCGTTCAACTCTTTATTAAACCAATAGGAAGGTGCTTTAGCACAGACATATTGTCACAGTGTACAGAAAGATTATCTCACAATATTTTCTCATTTTTTTTTCTAAATAAAAAAGAACAGTTCTGGGCAGGAGAGATGACTCAGTGATCAAGAGCATTGCCTGCTCTTCCAAAGGTCCTGAGTTCAATTCCTGGCAACCACATGGTGGCTCACAACCATCTGTTATGAGGTCTGGTGCCCTCTTCTGGCCTGCAGACACACACACAGAATATTGTAGACATAATAAATAAATATATAAAAAAGAACAGTTCTAACACAGTAAAATCACATAAAATAAGAACAATTATCAAGTAAGAATTACATTCACACTCTCTAGACCATTAGTATTTGGCATAATTGGAGGAAATACTTCAATATATATCCTAGATTGGTGAATTCAATGTTATATACCTAAACCACTTTCTATCATAAGTTGTATTAACAACCTAAAATATATTTTTAAACTTAAAATGTTTCTCACATAACAACTTAAGCTGTTATGTATCTGAACCTTTATAAACTTTTGTAAGTTTATTTGATAAATTTAGTAACAAAGGAAATGGTACAACTATCTTGTCTTTAACTCCCATCAAAAACCCACGATGACTGAAATATCACCCAAATAAGCAGCTAGTGCAGAGCAAACAACTTTCAAAACTGTAGAAATAGCAGAGACAACTGGTTGCCTGGATAGTCACTCAAGTTTCATCTGCAACATTAGGATATCATCATTTTCATCCTATATATAGGCCTAGAATACTTGAAAGACTTTTCTGTGAATCAGAGATTTTCAAAGACTGACCTACTCTGTCTTGGAAAAGCTTGGTACTCACACTTTTGTGTGCCCTGCTTGTCCACTTTAAACAACATATTGTCAACAGTCAAGACAAGGGCAGTTTCTTGATCAGAGACTACCATGCCGCATTGAAAGCAAACTCCACATGGAGTTTTTGATGACCACCCTATTGTCCCATATTAGGGAAGTTAGAGGTAAGCACTGGGGCAGATGGTTGTACCTATACAGTAGAACTCTGGCTGTTCAAGAGCTGAGTTTCACAGCAGGGAATCTTAAAAAAGTCATGTCTCTGTGTGCTGTGAGCACTGGTCTTTCTTGGGAGAATGTGGTTTCTAGAAAGTTCATGTCTGGCTTTATGCTTGGAATTTTTCAGCTTTCTCAGACCCAATGTGGATATTCATGATCCCCATGTTGGACACCTATTGTCAAACTTTCTTTGAACTGTCCACCCCCAAATAATGACCTAAAGACTTACTAATTACAAAAGCTTAGCCTTAGCTTAGGCTTATTACAAGCTAACTCTTATAAATTAAACTACCTATTTCAATTAATCTACATTATGCCATATGGCTCTTTACCACTCCTCCATTCTGTATGCATGGTTTTCTCTTGTCTTGCTCACCAATTCCACCTCTCTTGTTTCCAGAGTTCCTATCTCAGAAGTCCTGCCTAGCATCCCCTGCCTAGGTATTGATCATTCAGCTCTTTATTAAACCAATCCAAAGGTGCTTTAACAGAGACACTCCTTCATTGTATACAAAAACATTATCCTACAACAGCAGGTTCATCTTGTTTTCCTTTCTCAGGCTTATAACCACTGTTATGAGCAACTCTTATTCTGCTTTTTCAGAAGATTTTTAAGTTCTTGACAGTTTTCTCACAACTGAAATGTCAAGCCATATCTCTAATATACTATAGAAGATAAAGTTAAAGAATGTCGGGGGCTGGAGAGATGGCTCAGCAGTTAAGAGGACTGACTCTTCTTCCAGAGGACCTGAGTTCAATTCCCAGCAACCACATGGTGGCTCACAACCATCTACAATGAGATCTGGTGCCCTCTTCAGGGGTGCAGGTACATATGCAGACAGAGTATTGTATTCATAATAAATAAATAAATAAATCTTTAAAATATAGAATGTATCAATATCTAAAACTATAACATCTCTATCTCTACATATTTATAAAGCTTAATCCATTTAAAAATATCTGAAATTGGTTTGAAAAAGTCATAGCAAGTAATAAGGATAAATCCTGGTCTCACTGCTATTGGTCCCATAGTCTTCCCCAGCCATACAACTGTCATCCACATTCAGAAGTCCTAGTTTTGTCCTACGCTGGTTCCCTCATTGTCAGACTAAACTTTGTAGGCTCCCGTTAGCTCAGGTAAACTGTTTCAGTGGGTATCCCCAACATGGTTTTGACCTCTTTGCTCATATTCTCACTCCTCCCATTCTTTGACTGGACTTTGGTGGCTGAGACCAGTGCTCTGCTGTGAATATCTACATCTACTTCCATACGCTTCTGGATATAGGTTCTATGAGACATTTAAGGTAGTCATCATTCTGAACTCAGGGCAAGGCCAGTTCAGGCACCCTCTCCACTATTGCATAGGGTCTTAGCTGAGGTCACTCTTGCAGATTCCTTGATGGGGGATATGGTATTTTAAATGTTTTAATAACTTAGGACTTTTCATGACAATGAGACACGTCTGCTTCTGGCAGCACAAGCTACTTCAAGAAGAAGATGGGCATCAAAGAGGCTCCTTATGGAATTGGTTAGCCATTTGGGCAAGAAACTGCACTTGACTGGACTGTTGCATAAACTGGACACAGAGAACCCGCAGAGAGAAGACTGCTGAACTTGCCTAAAGGTGAGGTGGTCTTTCGGGGTTCCTGATTCATAAAAGAGTCTGCATGACATTCTGCAGAACACAGCAGATAGTGACTAAACTGTCTTTAAAATTTCCTGCTTCATGGAAATGTCTGCTGGATACTATGGGCCTGTAGGCTGAAGATGGATGCCCCAATGGTACAAAAGAACTTTGGGTGACTGTCCAGGCAGCGAGATGTCTCTATCATTTCTAGAGTTTTAGAAGTTGCTTATTTCTTGTTTACTTAGGTAATATATCCTTCTGGAGTCTTTGATGGAGTTAAAAAATTGTTAGTTATAGTTATAGTTTTCCTTAGTTATGATAAAAGATAAAGTAGATATAAATATTGTAACCATAATTCTTGCTTGATAACTGTTTTGTTATATGTAATCTTACTATGTTAAAGTAAAAGCCTTTCATTTTTGTTTAAACAGATAAAGGGGAAATGATGGGGGAGAGTCTTCTGTTTTGTGTTAATTTCATTGGTTAAATAAAGAGACTGCCTTGGCCCTTTTGATAGGATGGCAGCTTAGATAGGCAGAGTAGACAGAACAGAACGCTGGGAGAAAGAAACTGAGTCAGTCAGTCGCCATGATTTTCCCACCTGACACAGACACAGGTTAAGATCTTTCCTGGTAAGCCACACCTCGTGGGGCTACACAGATTATTAAAAATGGGTTAATAGAGATGTGAGAGTTATCCAATAAGAGGCTGGAACTAATGGGCCAGGCAGTGTTCAAATGAATACAGTTTTTGTGTAATTATTTTGGGTAAAGCTAGCCGGGTGGCGGGACGCCCCGCAGCTCCTATTACTACAATTCCTGACATTTTGGAACTCATTTTTTCTAGAGTGATATATTGCTCAGCCTAGATATATTGGGGATGGCCTTGGTCCTGCCTCAAAACAATGTACTAGACCTTGTTGACTCCACATGGGAAGACTTACCCTCTCTGAGGAGTGGATGGGGGTGGGATAGATGGTTGGGGATGGGGAAGGTGGAGGGAGCAGAAGGAGGGGAGGGAGGGGAAACTGGATTTGGCATATAAAATGAAAAAATATTTTTAAATAAATTAAAAATAAATAATAATCTACAAAGCATCTAAAAATGTGTGTGTGTGCATGTGTGTGTGTATTTCCAACTTTCGTTGAATAATTTGGATAGGATCTAATGTGCAGATGAATTAAAAAGAGATGACTATATATCAGTCTGCAATGTTAACAACACACACATACACACACACACACAAACACACACACTGAAACATTCATGGTCTCTCTCTTATACTCACACATATGGATAGTCTCTCTATCTCTCTTTCTTTCTCTTCTCATATAGGTGACACATAATGGGAATGGCTCCTGACAAAGAAAAATGTGAAATTTCATTCTGTCATGACAGAACACAGCTTTGAAACTCATGATTTACTGAATTCTAAAATTTTATGTTAATATATTTTTGTTTGGTTCTTGGTTGATTATAGATAATTGAACCCATAGAAAATAAAAGCATAAGAGAACACTACACATGAATAAAGTAGTTTCCAAACTGAAACCTTTACTTCTATGAGAAACAACTTCATCAATTCAATTGTCTCCCTTAAAGTTTCTTCTATCATTAAACTATGAGCAGTAATAAGACACTCTAATTGGTTAATCATTTTCATTGTTATATATACTCTTTCAAATGTGATTACTGATGACAAAATCAGTCTTTTGATATATTCTACATTCCTCCTGATATTATTCAGCTACTTTTTAGCTAATACATAATTAAAGTCTCTTCATTTATGTACAGCTAAGATTTTCAACATGTATATAAGCACATTTATACTCTGAAAAACACGTTGAAACCTAAATCAAAGAAAATATATTTATCACCTTAAAATTAGTTTAGATATTGTATTTTAGAGGAATATTCTCTATTTCCTATAATAAATGAATATTTCACTCACAGTTTAGATTTATAGGCAGTGGCATGTGAATTAATTTTGATGAAACAATACCAATTAAACTTTTTCATCTTTCACAAATAAAATGATTTTTAGACCTTTTTGCTGAGGTACCCTTTTTCCCTCAGTCTTTTTTTTCTATGTTCTCCTTCTCTTCTTTTTTTTTGTATTTGTTATCATTTTTACCAACCTTGTATTTTTCTTAACTGTCTCTCTTGTTCTCCAATGCTTTTATTATATGGTTGTATTTATCACAGTTCAATTTTTATTAAATATTTTTGAGAGGAAATAGGACTATTTCCTAAATTATTTTGCATTCTTGAAAAAAATTAATTGCACTCGTTTGTCCATTTATGTGTTCCCATGTAATCAGAGGCTGCTGGTTCATTTCCAGACCCCCAAATCAGAAATAATCACACAGAAACGATATGAGTTAAAACATTGCTTAACCTATTAGCTCAAGATTCTTACAAACTAACTCTTACATTTTAAATTAACCCATTCTTATTATTTTTTATTTTACAAAAGTAGTTTACTGGTAAGGTCCTGGGGGCATCTGTCTCCTTCAACAACTATATGGTGTCTCTCTGACCCTATCTACTTTCTCTCTCTCTCTCTCTCTCTCTCTCTCTCTATATATATATATATATATATATATATATATATGAATAACTATTCATATGAAATATATCTCTGTACCTTTAGAAAACCTAACTAACATGACTACCAGCTTGACTATTATAGATGATTATCTACTAACCTATATTTTTAATTATACATTACATTTTAAATGAGCTGCACATACACAATACCTTAATCAAGTGCTGAAATATACATATAGTAAAATTTACCTTAAATTTGTATCAATAAACCTAGATCCTTACCAATGCAACCTGGCTATATTCTGTTTTGCAATAAGCCAAAGAAGCTTATAAAACCAATAAACCAACACATATACAGACGGACATCCCACATCATTCCCACATATTTTGTTTTATGCCCACACATTTGCTAATAATCTATTGTCTTTGTGAAGCTTCCCAAAAAGCATTATTATAAATCTTTTGATTTTCTTCTTATAGTCTTTACATCTTCGCCATGTATTGTATGTGTTGGCAAAAGCTGTACATTCATTTCCTGGCTGCTCAGGTCTGAAATAATCACACAGAAACTGTTTTAATTAAAACACTGCTTGTCAAATGATGTGGGCATATTGTTAACTAGTTTTTATATCTTAAATTAACCTATCTCTATTAATCTACGCATCACCATGAAATCATGGCCAACAAGAAAGATTACAGCTGACTCCCACAGATGTCTTTCTCCTTTGGTAGCTACAAAGCGACTCCCTGACTCCTCTTTTATCTGCTTAGTATTCTTGCCTTACTCTATTCTTCCCTGTTGTAGGCCAAAGCAGCTTTATTCATTAACCAATAAAAGCAACACATATTCAGAAGAACTCCACACACCATTTCTCTTTTTGGTCCAAATAAAAATGAAGGTTTTGATTTTAACATAATAAGATTACAAACAATAAAACAGTTATCAAGCAATAATTAGGGTTACAAGTCAGGTAGTGGTGGCACATGCCTCTAATCCTAGCACTCAGGAGGCAGAAGCAGGTGTATCTCTTCAAGGTTAGCCTGGTCTTTAATAGCTAGTTCCAGGACAGGCCCCAAAGCTACAGAGAAATTCTGTTTCAAAAAAAAAAAAAAAGAATTATCGTTAAAATATTAAGTCCATTTATATTTGGCAAATTAAGGAAATTACTCTATCACTTATCCTATCTTTGTGAGTCTAAAGTTTTATATCTAATGTATCTTTTATAATAACTAAGAAAAGTATAACTATCTGTTCTTCAACTCCATTAAAGACTCTAGATGGATATACTATTACCTAAGTAAACAGAAAGTGCATTGTAAGCAACTTCTAAAACTTTAGAATTGATAGAAACACCCTGCTCTGTAACATTGGGACATCCAATCTTCATACTAGAGAGGCCATCATGCCCAAAAGACTTTGCCCATGTAGCAGGAAATTTGAAGATCTGTTTTGCCTTGTAATGGCAAAGTCCATAGCTGCTTTCTTCTGTATCTTACAAAATGTCTGGCATTTATCTTTGGAAGCAGAAACCACGAAGGATAATTTCCCCTTCTTTAGACAACTTTAGCAGTCATTTTTCTTTGAATCCTGCATGTCTAATTCATACAGCATAACATCAAGTAGTGTAGGCAAGAGCAGATTATTGCCCAAATGAAAAACTAACTCTATAAGGAGCCTCTTTGATATCCATCTTCCTCTAGAAGTAGATTGGTGATGCCAGGAGCAGATGTGTCTCATTGTAAAGAAAAGTCCTAAGTTCTTAAAACATTTTAAATTCCATATTCTGTTAGTCTTTTAAAGGCTTAAAGAATACCTATATAACTGAAATATATCTCTATATATCTAGAAAATCTCACAAACATGATGACAAGCTTGACTATTATGATTATATATTAACCTATATTTTTAAATATTCATTACATTTTAAATGAGCTGCACAAACAAAATACCTTAATCAAGTGCTAAAATATCCATATAATAAATTTTACCTTAAATTTTTATCAATAAACCTAGTCCATATCAATGCAAAGTATTCATCTCTATAGCATATCCCCCTTTAAATGTAAACAAACATTTATAAACAATATTTGGGAATTTGGGCATAGTTCTTTCCAAACTGCTTCCTGCTTTTTGGTAGGTGAATTAATTTTGGGCTTAGCAAGGATCTTTTAGGAGGTCTTGTTCCATAAAACCACATTAATCTGGAAGAAATTCACAGGTTCTCATTCTCTGTGGGAACAAAAGAAGAACCTCTTTTTCAAAACAACATATCCTTCAACCCAAATATTGAAGTGAATATACCTTTAAGGTATATATGTAGGTTTAGCTTAACAGCCCATACAATAAAATGTCTCTATGTACTTAGCTCATTCACAGTCAAAAATTCAAAGAAAACATAATCCAGACTCTTTATGGATATTCCATCTTTACATGGCTTATTTTTCGTTTCTTGTTTAAGCTAAGACTGTACTGTGTCTCTTTAAAGACTTTGTTTTACTTTAAAAAAAACATTTACTCCTTTTTATAAATGTTTTTATTCTTTTTTTCTGCTAAACGCATGGCTAGGACTAAGGGTGCTTTGTCTTTTGGTGCCACCCATTTCAACATGGTGGAGGTCCATTCACTGCCTCAGAAACCTCCAGGTGGGAACCGCCCTCACCATCTCAACTCTAGTAATCAATCGGGCCATGCTGTCACTTGCAGCAGACTGCCCACAAACCCTATTCAAGTGTCCAGCCACCTGAAAGAGCCAACGTTTGTGCTGCCCAAACTAGGAAGCCACCATTTCTTATGCTGTCAGTGAACCTTTTTTTAAAGGAGATGTGGTGCCCCTGCTAGCTGCCAACAAAGAGAGCACATCAGAAAAAAAAAAAAATGTGGCTTCGAAGAAGCTGCACTAAACTCTGTTCTTTTCTGTCTAGAATTTCTTTTCAAGTTCTCTCAGAGTTGATGTGGATGTGGTTGTTGGCAGGGGCTGTTTTTTCACTCTTGGCTGCTCAGATCTCCTAAATAATCACACAGAAACTATATTATTTAAATTGCTGCTTGGCCAATCATTTAATTATATTGCTTGCTATATCTTATACCTTAATCTAACTCATTTCTATTATTTTATAATTTGCCACAAGGCTCATAGCCTACTGGCAAGATTCTGGCTAGCAGCATGTGTCTTTCTCCTCTTGCAACTCCATGTCTTCTCACTGACTTTACCTACTTTCTCCTCCTCTATCTGCTTGAATCCCCATCATGCCCTATTCTGCTAAGCTGCTGGCAGAAGGACTTCCTATACCATGCAAAAAGTGCACATTGGTGTGCCAATCTATTGGCAGCGGCTGCTTATTCAGCTCCTGGCTGCCCATATCCAAAATAATCACACAGAAACTGTGTTAATTAAAAAATTGCTTGGCCAATCACTTGGGCATATTGCTAGCTATATCTTAAATCTTAAATTAACCCATATCTATTAATCTGTGCATCACCACGAGGTCATGGCCTACCAGTGGGCTCCCACAGGCATGTTTTTCTCCTTTGAAAGCTACATGCCTTGTAAGGCATATCCCTGACTCTATCTTCTTTCCTCCTCTATCTGATTTCTGCTTGAAATTCCTGTCTTACTCTATTCTGCCCTGTTTTAGGCCAAATCAGTTCTATTCATTAACTAATGAAAGCAACACATACACAGAAGGACTTTCCACAACAACTCTGCAAATTTTAGTTTTAATTATTGACATCTCTGCTTTTATTTGGGTTGTACTAAGTCTATAGATATAATTATAGCATTTACTTTTTGTATTTTTTTGTCATTTTTATTTTTATGTTTTATTTGATTGCATATATGTCTGTGTGACTAACATACCTAGCACCCATGGAGGTGACTACATTATACAGATACCCTGGGATTTTAATTATAGAATTCTGCATGCTGCCATGTTGGTGATGGAATTCAAACATGGGTTCTGTACTCATTCATTATATTCTCTTAGTTGCTCATCCATCTGTTGACTCTCCAGTTGTCATTGTTTTTAGGTAAATCTTACACTTATTATATTTGTATTATGGTTTTTCAATTTCATGCTTTATTCTTTTTCAAATTTCATGTCTTATTATAAGAATATTGAATAGAATAAATTAAAAATATTCATTGACTAGCCGGTTGGTGGCGGCGCACGCCTTTAATCCCAGCACTCGGGAGGCAGAGGCAGGCGGATCTCCGTGTGTTCGAGGCCAGCCTGGTCTACAAGAGCTAGATCCAGGACAGGAACCAAAAGCTACGGAGAAACCCTGTCTCAAAAAAATCCAAATATATATATATATATATTCATTGACTTTGTGTCTTTGGACATTTAAAAATAATTTGGGTGTAAGCTTCTCAAATAATATCATGTTACTTAGAAAGAATAAATCCACTGGCTCATTAACTACTGATGAAGTTTCCTAATCTTAGTGTACTTAAGGAAAGTTTTAAATGTATTTCTTTGATTACAATTTTGTTTTGATGTATGAAAACAGATCACATGATGAGACTAAGATTATATAATTATATTCATTTATTGGTACACTAATAAAATGCTATAGCTATTAGAGGGTAGGAAGAGATGAAGTTTTATCAAAAATGGTAATATAACAGTTCAAAATATAAAAAGAGCTGCTAGAACCAATCTAAAGTACTGTCACACAAGACTCATTTATGTGTGCTCAAATATGTTAAATTATATCATTTTAGTCCTTAATGTGAGTTGAGATCTGTCACATCAAAAAAAAAATCTAGATGTTTGGGTAGACTAAATCAAAGAAATCTGATAGAGATACTGGCTTAAAGTAGCTAGGACATGAGTATGTTTCTCCAAGGACAATTTGCATGGCTTCCCATAGTGATTGCTCTAGTAACGTCAAACTCTGAATTGATTGAAGAAAATGTGTTAGAATATTATTTGAATTGTTTCTAAAATATATGATTAATTTTAATGTATTTGAAACTACTAGATGAAAATGGATACATGAAATTATAAAATTATAAACTTATGATTGTATATACCCTTCACTTATTTTATTTATAATATTTAATCTATATTTTATATATACCAAATATTAAGAGCAAAAATATGTTCTTGAGCCTTGTATTTACTCACAGTTAATTTAATAAAATGACTACTAATTTTATGGCAAACGAAACTCAATCCAAAATACCAGAAACTCAAATTTTTCTATTATAGAAAGCATTTTTAGTCCCTTTTTTGTATATGTTGTTTATATAAATATGTAAAATCTATTTAGCATCATGATTGTAAATAATTAGAAATTGTGGTAAATTTTTAATTTTCTTATATGATTAGAAATATCTCATTGCACACTTTATTATTTCTTTTGAAATTGAGATTATTAAAATTAGATTACAGTTTATTCAAAGTCACAAACATCTTCATAAGATCTATCACCTCTTCTCATCTTCACTGGTAGATGCAGGTGCATATAAAAACACACACACAAAAACAAAATTAATAAAAATAAATGTTTATAGCTATTCATTTAGTCAACATTTTTATAATCATCAATTGCCAGTAACAGCAACAGTTTTATATATATACTTCTATGAATGGGTACTACCAGATTTTAGTTTCAGTATCTACAACTTATTCTAGAAACATTAGTTTGGACAGATCACTGAATAATCAGTTTTCTTACAGTAGTTATATTTTGCTACCTAATCTTTAGTGTTACAAGGGAAATAAAAATCTATCCTGAGTCATTCTCAACAGGCACTCAGTGATTCACAGAAATTTTAATGTCTGAGCATAGAGATTAAGAATGTCACAGAAAATACATGACATATGAGCTTTCAATGGATCACTAATGGACATATTCAACAACTTGATCAATACTTAGATTAATGGTCAATGCTACTTTAAGAAACTTCTTTTCTATATAAATCCTTTAAAAACATAACGCACATGTGAATTATGTGATCAGGGATCTTTGTCCCATTCCATAGAAAATATTAGAAAGGTGTATATTGAAATATACATTGTGATAGGATAGCTATTAAGACTTTTGAGTTCCTTACTAACTAGTATAAGAAAAGTTTTTAATAAACTAATGTGGGGTAATTAAACAAAGAATACTGCAGTCAGTCTCTATTGTGGAAACATGAAAGAAATGAAGTACTGAAGATGAACACACATCTCTTGTGCAAGATGAATTAAAAACAAGTAAAGAAAGGTTGTTGACTAACATAGCATGATATTCTCAGAGAAAGATGAATAGCTTCTTTTAAGCTCAAAATCACATAATCCCACAATACTACTTTAAAAATGGTGACTTCCTTTTGTATAATGACATATTTTATATTTTTAAGGTATCTGTATTGATGGATAAATCTGCTGTGCTAGACAGTTTAGAAATATTACTGCAAGAACTTTAGTTAATCAAATGCCCACTTAGACTGATTAGTCACCAAAACATGCATCTTTTAAAATTCTTTTTAATATACAAACAAAGTATTGGTAGCTGGCTATTTAGTGAACATATTCTACTAGAAATTATCTTAAAGGAGTCATTGACAGCAATATTAATTAGGTTTAGAATTATTTTAAAAATTATCATTAAAGAGCACACAGCAATCAAATGTTCTACTACTGAATGATATGCCCAGAGAATATCCAAATTAACAAAATCAGAAATTAAAAGGGTAATATAACAACGAACAGCAAGGAAATTTAAAAGAATTATCAGTTCATACTTCAGAAACCTGTACTCTACAAAATAGAAAAATCTGAAAGAAAGGCACAATTTTCTCATTAAATACCACTAACCATATCTTGAAACACTTGTTTGTCCCTGATACACATCACTTCAATCCTGATCCTCATCTCTTTCAAGATCTACTATACATCACTTTACTTATTTCCTTGACATTTGCCTTTACATATTTTGTATATGAATGAAAAGAACTGGTAGGTGTGTTTAATGCATGATATTTTCACTTAAAATATTTTTTTCAGGTTGATTCAGATTCTCACAAAATAAAATTTCCACTTTGTGACTAAATCGTATTTCAATTTGACTATAAGACAGACACATTTCCTTTGTCCGTTCATCTTTTGACAGATTGTTATATAAGTGTGGTCCACATTTTGAGTATACAATGATATAGAGTAGATATATCTCTTTTAGAAGTCAAATTTATCTGAATTTTTTGCAAAACAACAACTACTAAATTAAAACTTATTTTACTGTTATTTTTTGATGAAATTTTATACCAGTTTTCTTTATACTTAAACTAATGTAATACTCATCAACACTGAGAAATTACTACTGTTTCTACATAGCTTCAGTTTTTGTCATACTTTTATACAGGCATACTTCCTTGGATGACATAATACCTCATTAAGGATTTGACCCAACATTCCTATGGTTACTGATGATGAATATTTTGTCATATACATATGCTGACAATTTGTAAATATATTTTCTAAATGTATATTTTTTTATTTTACACATTTCTTAATTGTGCTGCTTGTTCATTGTTATGACAAGTTTGAATATCTCTTATATTTTTAGTGTTAATATCTTATAATATATTCAATGTGCAAACATCTTTCCAATCAACTCCATATTCTCCCATCAGGTTCAACAAAGGATATTTCCTCTGATATTCAAATACCTTTATATTTGATGCCATTGTATTTGCTATTCCTGTTTTAAATGCGTATGCATTTACACCCATTTCTGAAAATCACCCTTGCTTACATCTGCTCCACTGAGACTCTTATGTATTTTTTCTAGTACTTTCATTCAACACTACAACTGGTATTTAATTTACTTTGTATGTTATGAATTAGGGTCTTTCTTTTTCTCTATATGATTATTAAGTTTGTTCAACACTCTTTTTGAAATATACTAATATTATCCTATTTTCATGAAAGTAACTTTGTTAGAAGTTGTGTGTGTGTGTGTGTGTGTGTTTGTACAGCTTTATTTATGAGGTTTGTATTCTGTTCCTCTGCTCTCTATATTTATAGCAAATTTTGCTGTCTTATGCCTTTCTTCATGGCTGTTTAAAGCCTGTAGGTGGCCATTTTTTGGACGTCACTACATACTGATTTTACATGGTAGAGCAGAGAGATTTGCCTGCTTCAATAGCTGCCAGAATTCTATATTCTACCCCTTCTTTCCTATGTCATTTTTCAAACTCTGTCTCTTCCTATTTTAGAGCAATCCCTATGCATGCTATAAATATGTTTTATAACCACTGGTTAATAAAGGAGCTGTTTTGGTCTATAACAAGGCAGAATATAGCAAGGTAAGAAATCCAAGCAGAGATAGAGGAGGAAAGAAGTTGAATTCAGGGAGAGGTCATGTAGCCACCCAAAAAAGCAAGAGGTAACAAACCTCAAGTCTCTTGGTAAAATGGAAACTATTAGAAATGGGCTAATTTAAGATGTAAGAGTTAGTTAATAAGAAGCCTGAGCTAAGAGACCAAAGAGCAGGTAATTAATATTAAGCTCAGAATGGCTATTTCATAATCAGCTACAGGAGCTAGTGAGACTCGGTGGGTGGAGAGAAGCCAGTCTAGAGGGACCAACTGTATAGAGAACATTTGTAGCTATAAGCTGTGTATGAGTGTATGTGTGTGTGTGTGGGGGGGGTTGGTAAAGTTTTACTTATGAGGTTTTTACTCTGCTCCTTTGCTATGTTTATTAACATGTTTTCCCATCTTATGCCTTTATTAGGACTGTTTAAAACCTATAAGGGGCCATTATTTGGACCTCACTGCATATTGATTTCCACATTGTAGAGATATTTACCTACCTATATAACTGCCACAATTCTGTATTCTACCCCTTCTTACTTATGTCATCTTCCAAACTCTGTCTCTTCTATTTTAGACCAATGTAGCCTCCTACTTAAAATTGTTTGACAGAGTCCAGAATTTCATATTTCTTTCTGGTTTTTATTAAGTCATTCATTTATTCAGCAGCTTTTAATGAGTTCCACATAAGGGTTTTAGAATGAGAAGTAGATGATAAACAGGTCTGTCTTACATATATGTGTGTGTGTGTGTTTTATCTAATTTCAGGTTAGAAAATACCTGGTTTAGTACTCTGTCTTAAATAAAATGAACTGTATGCAGAGATCACTGGAGACTTCCCTAGACACAAGTTCTAGGTTAAAAACTGAAGATAGAGGAAAGGTTAATCATATAAAAAGCAGATTTAAAAAGATAAGTTTTCTCAGTACTGAACAAAAAAAAAAAAGATAAGACCAGAATCCAGGCTTAAGGTCAAACATATGTAATGCCCACTTATCTGTAGGAAATTCACTTCCTCAAGGAAGTGTGGGAAAATCACTTCCTAAAGTGAAATATGCTACATCCATGTAAAGGATTATTATGCTTATTAATTTCTGTCTGTTGGGTATAAGTGAAAAAACACAAAATTAAAAGTATCTTTAATTTTAACTAGAATTTTTCCCCTAGGTCACAAAGGATTTATTAAACTTAATCATCTTATTTCTTTTTAATTCTTCTTTTATTTTATACTGTGAAAATTTGGCATCCTTCCAAAAATAATTATAATAATAAATATCTCATATAGTTACTCTTCCCTTCAGGGAGCATCTCAAATCTAGTTATATGTGTATCCAGTCAAATTATCTAATAAGAAGAAATGTTATGAGTACTTTACTCATTTATTCAACCATAACTGTATAAGTAACAATCTGAGACTCATGCATGATGAAATATTTCATTGATGCATAATTTACCAAAGATAAAAGAGCAGAATCAAGGAATTGACTGTCTCCTGAGAGGAAAGCCAATGTATTATAGATTTCCAGTTCCACCACTGGGGAAATGGCCTTCATTTCTGGAATTACTGCAGATCCAAGGCTCAGAATGTATTTCTATGGGATGCACATTTAGAATTCTTTATATAAGGGTCATTCTCATTCTCTCTCAGTCTGTGTCTCTTTCTCTGTCTCTGTGTATCACTTTTTCACTATTATTAGAATATAATCTGACTACGTAGACTTGGTCAGCTTCATCCTCACCAGTTGCATGTTGGAATTTACAGGTAGGTACTACTATGCTTATCTAAAAATATAAATTCGTTCTGTTGGAAATGGAAATTATAATTTACAACTTTATTAATAGTAGCTATTTCTATTTTAGTTTTACAGAAACCACTTGGAATTTCCACCAAAGAATGTTGATACGAAAATTTAGAACTTCTCCAAAAGTAAAATATATTTTACTCAACAGTCTTTACTCTACTAATGGCTATGCCTTAGTTCTGGTCTTTGGTAAGAACAAGAAACCCTACTCTTTGGGAGAATGAAAATGCTTGAATTAAGTCAAGTTCTTCTCAAGAATGCAGTATGTCATCTCAAAAGATTTGTAGGTGATGTGTGGACCAGTCATAAGCACATAAACAGCGATAATTGATGTGTTCTCTAGCTTTCAAGAAGCAGAAATTTTAGTTGACCTGTTTTATTCTATCAAACAGCTTAATACTATATAGTATATACTATATAGTACTGTGTAGTATTAGTTTTTGTCATTTAACTTGATATCTAAACTCTACAAATTGTTTATTCTAGGCTTATACTGGTCTCTAAAATATTTAGAGCTTGGCATCCTTCTAAGAGGAATTTATTTGTTAAGAAAGTTAATGTCTTTCTATTCTAGTTGATGTAAAGTTGAGAAGATGTACATTACCAGGCAAAATAATTTGTCAAATATCATAATTTCTACTAACAAGCATAAATAGAAATACACATTTTCATCAGTGACACTAAACACCATGAGTGTTAACATGTCTTTTTGAAGGATAATGGACATTAAAAAATCCAGGAAACATTTGTCAGAATATTGCCGTGGAATCAAGTCTTTAAATAAGGTTCATATAATGTGCCGTTTTCCTGCTTTCCAAGCTTTGATTCCTGGGATAATTGAATGTTAATATCTATGGCATTCACTGTACAGTTTCTTTAGATAGTTGTAGTTGTTCTAGTCTGTAAATATATAAATGGAAATTTAATACTACAAAGGCCTGCATTGTTGAAACTCACACATTTGTAAGAGGCTAAAAAGTTCTAAATAAAATAAGCCTTCCTGTGGGGTGTGTGTTACTCCAGTCATCTTAACAGTCCCTTAATTCTTAGTATCAAAAATGTTAATCTCATTTGCTATTCTTGTTTGTGTCATGGGACATAGCTAAAAACTACTCAAGAGGTTGTCATTTTGCAGTAGTATACACTGTAAACACTTGCTAGATTTCTACTGGTGTGATGGTAAAACTACAGGAACCAAAGTGATTTATGGATTTGTAATTAAACTTTAGTCACTCAGTTGGTTCATTTATCTTTGTTCAGACATTCTTAAATTATTCCAGTATTTTTTTTTGTTTCTTTGTTTTTTTCTTCATTAGGTGAGAAAAAGGACTACAGGGGCGTTGACAGGCAGAAGATCACTTCATGTATGGTTTTTGTTTAATTCTGTCTTCTCTTTTTCCTTTATTGAGAAACACTTAATGATTATCATCTGTTCTTCCTACCAGAGTATCAAGAGAATCCATGTCAGGTAATCAATGTGAACCTTTCCTGGAATATCTGCAAATAAAAAGCACAGAGGAAAGAAGCCCCCAAGACAGAGGCCACCAGGGGCTTTTCACACATTCCCAACTCCAGCAAGCTATGCTGAAGGTAAGCAAGCTTCAGTTGTGAGGGCTGTGATCGATTTGTCTCAATATTTACTAGCGTGGTTTTCCTTAGAATACCAGGTCTTTAAAAATCTGAGAAAGGTTGTAGACATTTATTGTGTTTGCTCTACAGATTAATGTAAAATTCCTCAAGCTCCTTATATCTTAAAGCTAAGAGAATTCATTCTTATTATAAATAATTAATTTATATTAATATACTCAAAATTTAATGTAAAATGCATTTTATAGCAAAGAAGAAACATCAATATACCATATGGTTCTTTGAGCTTCAAATTTTCTTTGCAAAAGTTTTCTAGACTATGATTTAATATGCCTTGTATTGTCTTTATAGTTCCGATGGAGAATATATAGTAAGATTTATGACTGAATGCCACCATTTTCTTGTTATATAGTAATACATGACACATGTTCACAAGTATTAACTCAGGTCAGTCAGGAATTCTGTAATTGGGTTTAAATTTTCAGGATATGATATGAAAAGGCACATATCCTTCAGTGCCTTGCAGCAAGCTAAATATAAAGAATGTAGGTGTCACTGCGCTGTCTGACATGACTCCCACAGGATATCAAGCGCCTTGTCCTGACAGGTAGCTATCTCTCAAACAGACTCCAACAAGAGTGTGTTTCTGGGTTTAAACAAAATTGTCAAAAGAATTCGTGGTTTCCTTTTCTTGCTAGCAACACTGCTATTACACCTTAGCACTGTTTTACAGTCCTGCTATGGCTATTGTGCTCATAAAGAAAAATTTTAATGGTTTCTCTTACCAGAGTTACCACTAGACCAGAGACTAGCCTATTCTTTATATTTTGGCCAGTATAACGCAAATTAAAAGTAGCAACAATTATACATCAAAGAAGAAAGAAAGTCCAAAGAAGTCAATCTATACTTAAATTTCTATGTTGAAGAAAACTTTTAGTTTTAAATACTGCACATCTTTTTTAATAACCTTTTTAAAACAGTCCATATGCCATTCAGTTCTGTGATTTAAACTTGATAAATCATTGGGGCCTGAGTAAGTTCCCATGGTTTTGCATCCATCACACAAATAGTTCAAAATCTTTTCCCAAATTTCCTAAAGGAATCACTAGTTAACACCAAACTCCACCTTCCCACCCTTTATCACTGATTTACTATTTTGTCAGCTATGCATTTTTCATAGAAAAAGAAAATCATACACACAGTATGTTCACTTTTATCACTAACGTCTCTTGCTTTTAATTGTTTTTTTTTAGAATTGTTCATGCTATATCCATTTTCCTTTACTGTGGATGATATTGCATTGTGTAGATATATAATATTTTGAAAACTCATTCACCACACATTGAGGTTTCTTTATTAGTTCTCATAAAAATGGAATTAAAAGTATTTGGCTTGGGGTTTAATAATATATACTTTTATTACTTCTTTGAGAATTCCATAGATTACTATAATGTATTCTTGAACATATTTATCTTAAGCTTCTTTCCTCACTCCTTCCATATCAAAATTTGCTTCTCGTAGGAGGACTGAAATATGCACCTAATCCATGAGTGCAAATAGCAGTTTGAATAAATCTATTTAGCAAAATAGTAGTAGTAGTAGGTTACAACTTAGGCCTAGGTGCCCATGAGTTTTCGCCAGACTTAAAGAACCAGGCATGCATTTTCTTCTATGAAATATGTTTTAAATCTAATCAGAAAATGGGTGGTTAATTTCACAACATGTAACATTGCATCAATTCCTTGTCAATGCATTAATTATTGTAATTTGTAGGCTTCACAAGTTGGTAAGATTGTTGATGACATGTCTTTTCCAGAATATTTTATTGGAGGGTGAGGACCATGGGAGAGAGTGGAAGGGGAGGGGGAGGAATGAAGAGGAGCAGAGAAAAATATATAGCACAATAAAAACAAAAAAAATAATAAATTATAAAACTAGCCATCAAAAAGGAAGCTTCCATGTTTAATAATTTTATTTGCCATACCAAACAATTAAGATGTGTGGTGTCATCAGCAAGAGGATATTACTAACAAGTTTTGTCTTTTTTTTTTTTTTTTATTTTCGAGACAGGGTTTCTCCGTAGCTTTTTGGTTCCTGTCCTGGAACTAGCTCTTGTAGACCAGGCTGGCCTCGAACTCACGGAGATACGCCTGCCTCTGCCTCCCGAGTGCTGGGATTAAAGGTGTGCGCCACCACCTCCCGGTTACTAACAAGTTCTGTTGATCAATTAAAATTCATGAAAATGGGAAATATTTCTAATCCAGATAATCACATTTAATTCTCTGGATCACAGTTAACAGACACAGCATCATTCAAGAAGTATTCAGTCCAATTTCAAAAGTATATTACCAGTCCAGAAAGAAGAAATGGGGAGCATTGTGGGGAAACATTGAATCAAAGAAAAACTGAAACCCAATGAGGTAAACATCAAAAACTGAATCTCTATGCTTTGCATCAAAGGGCTTACATGATTCTGTCTTCCAACTTTCTTGCCTACAGCATCTTCCACATTGGATTTCCCCACTCCCTGTATCCTCTCCTAGGCAGTACAGTGTAATTATAGCATTTACATATTTTCTCACACCCATAAAATCCAGACTTAATATTCATAACTTTATTTAACAACATCTCAACGCTTTCCAGCAGAGATGCCCCTGCCACAGATAGCTTAATTTCAGAAGCTCTAAGAACCTTCAGAGGGAAAGTGTACAAACTTTTGCTGAAATTTTTGGTTTCCTGGTGCTATTTTTCTTTCAACAGTATAGCTGGGAATTCTTAGTACCTTACTTGCTGTTTTTCCATGCAGAGGCACAAAAAAATTACTAAAAACAACCCTGTATTGGTTAAGTATTATACTTTCTTGAAGTTTTTTCCACCAAATGAATTAGTTTATTACTTTGAAAATTCAGCCTCAGAAAAGTCATTAGAATGGAAAGAAATGGAGTAGAGATTTTTCTTTTATAAAAATTCACAGGAATGACCTCTAGCCCAGTTGCTGTTAAAAGCTTTCTGTCCCTCTAAACCCTCTAGTGTCAGGCCCTTACAGACTGCTTTGCTTTCCACACTGCCAATGATAACCTACTCTCTGATTCTAAATTATTTATAGTTTAATTTTCTGTTTCTGTGGTATAGAACTATGGTCAGGGCAAATTATAAAAGAAAGAGTATATGTTGATCTACCACTCCAGAGGGATAAAAGTCAATCATGGTAGAGAAGCGTGGCAGCAAGTGACAGGCATACGAGTAGGAATAGGAAGTAGAAAATATGGGGGACATTTCTCCATACTTTTCTCCATAAGCCACCACCCATTGAAGCATGATTAAGAAAAGCTCAGAGAGATAAATAAATTAGGGTTCAACCTGAAGACTAGAAATGCAAAGCAGTCAGCCACTGGTCCTTACCTTGACCTCAGTGCAAAATGGTGATCCTGCTTCCAGGGATCTCAGAATGAGATTGAGTTTGAGAGGTGCCTCCTTCCATTTTATAATCTTCTCTGGGGCTAGGATTAAAGGCGTCTGCCACTGGGATTAAAGACATGCATTGCTCGGTTTCTAGTGTGGTTTCTGGGATGAATGGTGTGTGTCAGAATGCCTGGTCTGTAAGGCTGACAAGTGAGGCTGTTTTACTCTCTGATCTTCAGACAAGGTTTATTTATTCAAATACAAATGAACTACTACTACAACCCATACCAAGGGCTTTGTGATTAAGTACTTTACCATTGAGCTACAATCCCAAACTCTCTGCATAGATCTTGAACTAGTAATAGACTAGATGTCCTGACTTTGGTAATTACCTTTAAACTTAACACATGATGCTAAATACCTTGTCTTGTCTCTAATCTGTTCTGTTGCCTTTTCTACACTGAAATCACAGTGTTTGTATTCATTAACTACTTGTTCAACTAGAAATATCTTTTAGTTGGCAGACTAAGATACCCATAGAATAATCACACAAACTCATATTTGTGAATGCAGTTATTGATCGGAGAAGGAAAAAGGAGAGTAAGTCAAAAGAGGATAGGAGCATGAGAAATAGAGAGACAGAAATGAGAGAGGGGAGGGGAGAGAGGACAGCCCTAAAATAGCTATTGAGAGTGATATAATAGAAACTTGGATCTCATGTACACTAAGTGAAAAACAGATACTGCATTTCCAGTTCCCTTGGGAACAAGACATATTCAAGACAGGTTATAAGAGGTTTTTTATTTTGTTTTGTTTTGGTTTGGTTTGAACAGACATATGGTTTGTAGCATAAATTTTATACAGAAACGCATACTGAAGAGAGAATACTTTAAGTCACAGCATCTCCAGGAGCAAATCTAGGACTGAGTACAGGAACCAAACTTTGAAGAAACTTATACTAACCAGTTTATGTTCATTCTTCAGCCGCTCATAGAAATGAATTTTCAAGAAGGGAATTCATAAAAAGTCAAACTGAGTTTTTGAAAAATATCTGTGGTACCAAGTATGATACAGATACTATTGGATAAGAAGAAAGACGTGTTTTTATTTCTTGAAAGATACTGTTATAAATAATGATAACTAGCAGAATCAAGATTGTAATTCCAGATAAAGATGACATTACACAGAATGTTCTAACAGAGACACACATGTACACATGTACATTCATATAAACTCATATTTAATACCAAGAAATAATGTTTATTTAACATTTCATTATAATTTTAATTTTTCAAATTATAATTACATTCTTTTTACTGGTAGGCATATTTTAAATTAATAGTTAAACTTGTGATAATAGCAATTTTGCAAAAGTATTCCTGTATTTACTTGATATTAATAGTTTTATTAATCAAATAATTTGTTGAAATAAATGATAGGCATATGATTTAGGCAATGGTGGTAAAATGAAAGTATTGGCTGAAATGAAAAATATGGTATGACTCTAAACCTTAAATACTTCAAAGTCACACAGATGGATTATACAGCTATTGCTCATTTATAGCACAGGAAAATGGAAACAGAAACCTCATTTAGACAGAGGCAATATTGTAGAAATGTTGACTTTAATATATTTTCATTTATTTAATGAATCCATTTTTGTGACATAAATGGATTTGCCATGCAGTCACAATATGAACAAGCCACAAAATCTGGACTTGAGTCATGGTTTAAATTTGATAGTATGTGTCTAAGTGTCTTTATGAAAAATTAAGGTTACTTAGATGATAAATGAATTTCAGAGAGCATTTTCCTAGATGGAGTCACAGTCTTATGATTTTGTTTCTTATTCTTGTCTTATGAAATGTTAGAAACAGGAGTACAAAATGCAAGCATTACCTGGAATCTACTTTGTCCAGTGTTCAGACTGTAAAGTGACACCTTTGTTAATAGACTGAAAGTGTAGTTTATGTTTTTCTTTCTTAGATTTCTGTTTTCTTTCTTTTTTTTCTGTGTTTGTTTGAAAGAAAATGACAATCAAAGGGAGTGACACTATTGGAAAGTGTGACTTTGATGGTATGGACATGCCCTTTTTGGAGGAAGTATGTCACTGTGGGGGCAGAGTTTGAGGTTTCCTATGTTCAACATACCTTCGCTGTCTTAGTCAACTTCCTGATGCCTGCAAGATGTACTTATCTCTGTTACTACTTCAGCACCACATTTGCCTGCAAGCCACCATTCCCTCCACCATAATGATTATGTACTAAACCTCTGAAACTATCAGTGAGCCACCCCAGTTAAGTGTTTTCTTTTTAAGAGTTGCTGTGATCATGGTGTCTCTTCGTAGCAATAAAACCTCTTAATAAGACAGTGAGTGGAGTATTGCTGTGGCAGGGCTGATGGTCTGACCATTTTTTTCTTGTTGTTTGTTTGTTTGGAGTAATATGGTCTTTGGGAGTTGGGGTTACAAAAGCAACAGAACATTTTAAGCAATGTCTTATCAGTCTACCAGTAGGAGCAGAGAAACAGTCGTTCTACGTGTGATTTGATGAACTGTGGGGATCAAGAAGTTTCAGAGCCAGGCGATGGTAGCGCACACTTTTAATCCCAGCACTCGGGAGGTAGAGGCAGGCAGATCTTTGATCTTTGTGAGTTTGAGGCCAGCCTGGTCTACAAGAGCTAGTTCCAGGACAGGCTCCAGAGCTACAGAGAAAACCTGTCTTGAAAAACAAAACAGAGAGCGAGAGCGAGAGCGAGAGCGAGAGAGAGAGAGAGAGAGAGAGAGAGAGAGAGAGAGAGAGAGAGAGAGAGAGAGAGGTTTCAGAGGCGAAAATTTTAGCATGCTGCCTAGAGATCAGTTTTGTGTTATTTTGATGAAGGTTACCTGAGTCTGCAAGAGTGTAAAGTGAAGAGTCTTGTATTAATTCCATTATTCCATTGACAGACGACATCTCAAAACAGCCTAGTACAGACTCTCTCATGTGGTTATTAGTGGTAACTCTAATAAAGATTTATAATGAAAAGGAACAAACTTAGCAGGATAAATTACAAAGTGCAAATTTTGAGGATAAAAAGAATACCAGAGGGTCGAGCCAAGTCTTGTGCACAATGAGATAAACAGATTAAGAAATGGATTAAAAAGAGTACTTACTTCAGGGCAAGTTTCTACACTGCTGATTTTCCAACTTGTAAAAGGAAAAGCCTAAAGTCATGTGTGGTGGTATACACTTTGAATCTCAGAAATTCCAAAGGCAGAGGCTAGCAGACCTCTCAGTCTGAGGCCAGCCTGGTCTATAGAGTGAGTTTCAGGACAGCCAACTTTAGGTAGTGAATAACAGAAAGGTAGTGAAGATGTAATTGAACAAGAGGCCATGTTCTAATACCAGCAAGAAGCAAAATTTGGCAGCTTCAGCCCCATGGTTCTGGCTTTAGAGTTAAGAACAGAAGAGAGGAGTTATGGAATAAAGTTGCTGAGGCCAGGCATGTGTCCAGGGTGTCCCTGAATGGAGGCTTAGAAATGCCATTGCATGAAGCTGGGATGTTGAAGCCTGGGTTTCCTTGGAGAAGCCAAGATATTAGAGATGCCAGAGTTGTTGCATACCTACCAAGGAGAGCTTCTAGCAGGGAGTAAAAACAGTTGAAAAGTGTGTTGCAGTCAATCTGAAAAGAATTGTGGACATAGAGAATGTTTTGACATCAGACACAGAGATAAAGAGTTTGCAGTTTGTCTAGATGACTTTTGGTCTTGCTTTGGTACAGTATTTCCTCACTATAATACTATTATATCACTATATGCCCTTCCCTTCCCTTTGGAATGGTATTGTACAGTAGTACATCCTGTGCCATTACATGTTGAAAGTATGTGGGTGTATATATGGGATTAAAGTTAAGAGCTTGCATGAATCTCAGAAGGGACTGAATTTTGGACTTTTAGGAATTGTTGAAACTGTGAAAGATTATGGAAACTTTTGAAGTTGGACTGAATGCATATTTGCATTATGATATGGTTACAAGCCTTTGTGGGTTAAGGTGTGGAATGTGGTGGTTTGAAAGAAAATGATTCCCAGAGGGAGTGGCACTGTTAGAAAGCATGGGTTTATTGGAATGGGTATTATAGTGGCATTTCATTTGTATTTTATTAAATAAAGCTTGCCTGAAGATCACAGAGTAAAACAGCTCCACTGGTCAGCCTTACAGACCAGCAGTGGTAACACACACCTTTAATCCCAGTAGCCATACCTGTTGCCATAGAAACCAGGAAGTGCATGCCTTTAATCCCAGAGGTTTAGGCCTTTAAACAAGTCCCAGAGAGCATTATAAAATGGGAGGATACAGCACTCAGACACAGTTTAATTCTGAGATTTTCAAAGGCTTGGTTGCCATTTTCAAATTAAGGTCAAGGTAGAAGCCAGTAGCTGGCTATATTGCTGTTTTGGTTGAACCCCAATTTCTCTCTCTGAGTTTATATTAATTGTGCTTCAGAGTAAGGTCTTGTTAGAGGAACTGTGTCACTGCGGAAGGTGGGATTTGAGGTTTCCCATGCTCAGGATACTCCCAGTGTCTTAGTTGACTTCCTGTTGCCTACAAAATGTAGGACTCTCTGTTATTACTCCAGTACCATATCTGCATGCATGTCAATTCTCCCTCTCCTGATGATAATGGTCTGAACTTCTGAAACTCTAAGGATATCACCCCAATTATATATTTTCTTTTTAAGAGTTGCGGTGGTATCTCTTTGCAACAATAAAAAGCCAGCTAAGACATCTTCCTTCCCTTTTCTCCTTCCAGAATGTTCTCTGACTGTTGCGTATCGACACTTCTTTAATCTACGGCATACGATATTATTTGTTCCTAACACTATTGCTTCAGTCGCTATTAATAAGCACTAAAACACACTGAAACACAAAACAGATAAGATGTTAACAGTATTAATTTATTACGACAGTCAGATAATTATTACTACAAAGACATATAAAAACCATTGGCAAAATATTTTATAGACTTTTTCACTTTTCCTTGATCTTCCCTCTGTAAATGGAGACTGTTCATTCATTTTCCAGCTTCCCAGACCCCAATAATCATGCAGAGACTATATTAATTATAACACTGTTTGACTGATCATTTAGGCACATTCCTAGCTAGTTCTTACATCTTAAGGTAATCCATTTCTATTAGTCTGTGTATCACCACGAAGTTGTGGCCTACCTGTAAGGTTTGGGTGTCTGTCTCCTTTGGCAGCTACATGGTGCCTCCTTGACTACTATTCTCTCTGTTTTTGTTCTGATTTCCTGCATGATTTTACTCTGCCAAGCCATTGGCCACAGCAGCTTTATTCATTAACAATTAAAATCAATATATATATATATATATACAGACATCCTCATCATCCCTCCATCACCTTTATTACATACATAAAAAAACTTTTAACTATGGAATATTATTTGAGATATACAGATGCTTTTTTCTGAAAATATTCCCCAAACACCATACATTTGTACGTCATCATCAAAAAATATTGAAACCTAAATATTACCAAGGGTCCTGAAACTTAACCTGTCAATAAAATGGCATGCGATATCATCTCTCCTCCATTTGCATCTTCCTTCCCACCCCTCTCAGCCAGTCACCAATAACCAAATATAATTTGTATTCGATTGATCTGAATGAAATATCATTCTTCCTAATGATTGAAGCTAAATATCAGATAGTCATTTCACACACTATCATTTTTCTGTATTATTATTATTTGCTGATACATTGGTGTTTTGAGGCACTTTTTTATAACTATGGCTGTCCTAGAACTTGCTCTGTAGACCATGCTGACCTTGAACCCAGAGATTTACCTGTCTCTGCCTCTTAAATCTTAGGATTAAAGACACGAGACTTTCCAGTGGTGAATTAAAACCAACCACAAAAACAGTCACAACAAAGCCACACAAAAACAGTCACAACAAAGCCACAAAATCTTTGACCTACAACTTGACTTGCCTACAAGGTATGATGGGACAATGATGACTCAATTTTTGGAAGGGGCCAACAAAAAGAAAGAGAAAAAAAAAGAAGATAAGTAATGAAATTATTCCTATCAATATTCTGCTATACTCTAATCCATATCAGAGAGTTTTTCTCCAGAAGCTGACAGAAATCCACAGACAAACATTAGGTAGTATTTGAGGAACCCCTAAAGAGGGACAGGAAGGATTGTAGGAGTAAAAGGTTCAAGGACTCCAGAAGTATACATTCCACATAATTAACTAAAAAGGGCTCATAAAGGCTCATAGAGGCTAAAGTGACAGTGTACCGTGTATGGGTCTATGATAAACTCTAGCATACATTCTATGGCTGTTTAGCTTGAGGTGTTTAGGTTTATCTCTGACTCGTTTGCCTGCTCCTGGGATAATTTTACTCCTATTAGGATGCCTCATCCAGTCTTCATATGAGGCTGTGTGCCTAGTCTTATTACATTTCGTTATGACATATTGGGTTGTAGTCCTTTGAGGCCTGTTCTTTACTGAAGGGAAACAGAGGAGGAGTGGACCCAGATGAGAGGAATGGTGTGTGTATGGGGGGATGGGACTGAAAGGAGTAGAGCAATGAGAGGATGAATTTGGCATGTATGGTATGACAGAAGAATAAATAAATGAAAAAAAGAAAATACCATCAGTTACTAAATACCTGCATCTCAATGCGTAAATAATTCTATTGGTGTTTTTATTCTCGCCTCATTCCCATTGCCCACAGAGTAGAAAACTTAAACCATGTTCACACAAAAGAAGGAAAGTATCATCCTAGAAGAGTAAATAAAATCCAGCTTTTAGCTAGGATGTATGTTCATAGCCTTATCCCTCCAGCCAGGATTTAACTATGGCACTTGTTCTCATTGTCATCAGTGGCGAGTCTATGGTTTATTTTATAATGCAGCAATACTTAAATCACATATTCTTATGTGCTTCATGATTACCTGTGCTCTTCTCTTCCTATGAAGCTTCATTAGAGTCTTTCCACCTCCTTTTATCACAAAAAAATGTTTGCTTTCTACAAAGAGGGAGAAACAAAGGTCATGGATTTGGGTTGCTGGGGAGGTGGGAGGAAACAGAGATTAACAGGAAGAGTGGAAACATCAGATTATATTGAAGGAAAAAAATTTTGTCAACATAAAACAAATAAACTAACAACCACAATAAAAGAAAATGTTACTCCACCCTCTAATGATCTCTGCTTTAGAAACTTTGGGACTCTCTTTTAGTTTCCAATGCACTTAACACATTTAAAATTGTGATATGCTTTTGATATGATTAACAAATATATGATTATTCACATGAAAATATGAATGCATCTAACTCTGTACTTTATATAGGGGTTGTGTTTTCACACATGCACTTTTGTCTCTGTCTATGTATGCTTCCTCAAATTATAAATTAGAAAAGTGTGCACAATAAGTCACAGAACTAATTGTTGAATGAATGAATAAATAAAATGCTCAAGGTGGTATGATGCAGTGGTGTTCAGAAACAACCACTGTGGTGCATATTGCTATGTACTCATTTTAGAAAACAGTAGACTAGCATAATCAATAATCGCTGGCACATTATAGATGTACTGTAAGTCTGTGTTGAAATAACAAGCCAGAATCTTGGTTCTTTCATGTGCTAACTAGCTGAGTGTTCATTACTTACCAGGCTCTCAAGATGCTCTTTTCCCATTTGTAAATCAGAGATCATTGCCATAACTATGGTCAGCCTCAATTGAGATAATGTTTATAAAAAAACATTGTAAAATAACACCATTCTTGGTATCTTTAAGGTTTTAGCACAATTAATACTATGATGAAAAATAGTGATACCAGGAGAGTCCAAGGTAGTTGTTATACCCAGTCCCCTGCAGTGTTTCCAGAGAGATTGCATACCTTTGATGTAGTGTATCAGTACTTACAACAATTTCAGCAAGAAAAATCCCCTCCTGTTAGGATTTAAAAATCCCCTTTATTAAGATCTCAACTTGCAACATCAGAAAGAGCAGAGTTCATCTAAAATGTATTCCAAGTGTGCATGTATTACTTTATATAATGAAGAGTAATTATTTGAAAACCCACAATGCCTTTGTGCTTTATTCTTGTTTTCTCTTTCATCCAAGTGATGTTTGTAACAAGTACCATTTTTAACTTGAAAGGCAGTAAAGCTTACATAATGCGTATTTCAAAGCAGTGTATACATATCTGAAGTTTCAGAATGAAACTTTTCTAAAATAATAATTTTATATAGAGGTAAAATATACTACATATTTATTGATTTGCCAATATGTAACAGATTGTGTTAAGATTTACAATAAATTTATATAGAAATATTATTATGTTATTTAAATCATTGCAAGTTTTTTGTTAAATTGAACTGTTTTGTTAGCTAAGTAGAAGATGGATTTATATATCGAAAAGATTATAATAACCAATTAACAGCTGAAATTCAAATTAAAGTTTTCACTCTTATAACTTGCATAAAGACCTATGAATTCTTTTTGAAGATTGTGTTTTTAAAATAAGATTACCTCCAGGTCTCTGTCTAATTAAAAATGGCAGTTATTAAAAGAAAACTTCATAAAATGTTGCCAACTAGTAAGATATTCTAGTGATATATTTCAATAAACTGAACCAAGTAAAGATTTTGCCTGCATAGAAGTTGCTTGCCTACCATGATAAGCAGTTGAAAAATACACATAAGCTGTATGAACCTGGCAGAATCCATCTGGTGAACCATCTGTGTGAGAACTCACAGAAATCATCCCCCATCTGTTGTTTCATCTTAGGCCTATCCTCACTCTATTATCTGACTATTTTCCTTCCCAGTGGACCTTGTCTGTGTGTTTTCTTTAATTCCCCGTTGGCAACCTATATCTAATTTCCAAAGCACTCTCCTCATTTTTAAAATGAATTAATTTGTGCATTTAATTTATGCAACTAAGAACCCTCATGAGAAGTAAAATAGCCAAAATGAATTATAGTAATATCATAACATTACTAGATTGAGAATTACAAATTTTTCTGAGTTATACTTAAAAATTTTACTATTTACCACATAATTTAGATTTCAACCTATTATAAATAAATGTGTATCACAGCACCTCTGCATTTCCTTGTCTGTTATTCCATCTGGTTTGTGATATTGTTTTCTAGAATATTTATCTTTTCCGGTTTCTTCTAGAATCATCAAGTGAGTTTCATTTCTCTTACACTACCCTCTAAGATTTAACTCAAATTTTTACCTCTTTTAAAAGTTTAAATTCCCTGATAGTAATACCACTGCCAATGTCAGATAAGGTCAAAGCAATAAGTCCAGGTTTAATTTGAACTAAGCAAAGTAACTCCAGATTGACCCTTGGGAAGGTAGAGGAGTAATGACACGGCATGTAAGGCCAGCAGGTCTTATGTAGCCTGTAGGGATGGCCTTGAGCAGCCCCGGAAAGGGCTGACTTTTGGTGGGCTTTCTCAGGGATGGGTTTGGAATGAGAGGAATGAGACCAGAGCATGGAATGTGGCTACTATGTGAAAGTCCCCTTTTGGGGTATATATGGACTGCAGTAGGGCTTCCACATAAACACTTATCATCAAGGTTTTCCTGACTGTATATGTAATAATTGCACACAGTCCATGCTAACAGTTTAGCTTTGCTTACATTCTTCGGACTTGAACATTATTGTTCTTGCTCTTTCACTACATTTTATCTTTTCAGGTTTTTGTGCATTTTAATTACAGGTAGATATTTTGTTCTAGTTAACTGAATTGTGCCCCATTTTTCTTTATATCATTATCATGTAGACTCATAGCTAGGATTCCTATTAACTTAAGTATTATTATTTAAAGTACTCTTATTTAAAATACAGATCCAAAAGTAACATATTCAAATCCAAAATGATAATAAACATTAACTAAGGAATGGCACTTACTGTGATTCTTGCTCCAGAACAAACCTATGCTATATTTGCTACAGATTTCATAAGACCATGATATCAGCCAGTGCAAAGTCTTCAAGTTAGGTATGGCCAACTCACTGAAGTTACAAGTGTAGACCAAAAGGTTTCATGCATAAGGTGTATTTGCACAATGTCAGATCTTATCTGAGGCCTGAGGCATTTTTAGAAATTGATCTTTATCTCAAACAAAATATTTTGTTACTTTATCAATAATTTATTAAGATAATAATATCAAATTAGCATACCTAGCTAGGCATGAGTCTAAGTTATTACTAAATAAATATATAAGATAAAAGACAAAAATAAATGATCATAACTCTAAGGAATGTAAACCTGTCATGAATTAGAACAAAATTGCATATACCTAAGGAATGAAAAAAAATTCTACAAGTATTGAAAAATCAATTGAATCAATTTTTTCATGTTCTACTTGTGAGAAAAATACATGAACAGTCTTAAAGACTTGTATATGCCTTGGGCATTAAGAAGAGTCATAAATCTACTTACAGCAAAATTGTAGACTTTATGAAGGTAAGAACTCTAATTTTTGTGTTTTATTTTCCCCAACAAATGTTTTTATTGACTTTTTAGGAATTTTACATAACTTACCCCAATTATACTCACTTCCCAATCAAATGTGAGAATTCTTAAATGGCATAAGCTGATTCTTATCACTATTGCCTCTACTGTAGCATTGTTTACTATCATTTCTGATGTATTATTTTGCTATTTATGACTGCATAAATATAATAAAATCTTTAGTTTATGTTATGTTGCATGGAGGCAGCTTGTTCATTCCCAGCTGCTTAGCCCTGAAATAATCACACAAAAACTGTATTAATTAAATCATTGGTTGGCCTATTAGCTCTAGCTTTTTATTGGCTAACTCTTACATATTAATTTAACCCATTTTTATTGATCTGTGTATCACCACATGGCAGTGGCTTACCAGCAAAGTTTCATCATGTCTGCCTCTGGAGACTCCATGGCTTCTCTCTTTCTCCCAGTATACAGCCTAGCTTTCCCTGCCTCATTCTGTTCTTCCCTGCCACAGGCTCAAAGCAGTTCTTTATTCATTAACCAATAAAAGTAACACATAGAAAGAAGGACCGCCCACACCAAGTTTATATATTATTTATTCAGAGTTTTCCTTTTCCTCGAGTATTTAAATCCTCTAAGCATAGGAACAGTAACATTTTGGTATATTTTGTGGAAAAGAACATATACTTGTTTTGTTTATAAATAAGTATCAGGGCCTCTATAGATATATGAACTTATTTGAGGAGAGGGAGGGGGGATTATATGAACAAGGGGATTCAATATCATGATAGAAAAACCCACAAAACAGCTGACTTAATAGAATGAGAGCTCATGAATGCTAGACTGACAGCTGGGGTGCCAGCAATGGACTAAACTATGCCCTCTGAATGTGGGTGAGAGTCGTATGGCTTGGTATTTTTTGGGACCCTTGACAGTGTAACCGAGATTTATCCCTGGTGCCTGACTGGCTTTCTGGAGCCCATTTCTTATAGTAGGATACTATTCTCAGCCTTGATACAGCAGGGAGGGAATTGGTCCTGACTCAACTTGATAAGGTAGGCTTTGCTGACTCCCCATGTGAGCCTCACCCTCTCTGAGGAGTTGATGGGAGGTGGGGGAGGGAGAGGAGAGGAGGGAGAGATAACTGTGCTGGGTATACAAAATAAATAAAAAAACTTTAAAAAATCTAACTACTGAAGCTAGTTCTTTCTGTTAAAGACTCAATAACTCTATATATAATTTAGTGTTTACTTTATTTTAAAGAACAATGCAAGTATTAAACACCTTCAAAAGCCTTCCAAAATTAAAGTACAATTCAAATAACCACACATCTTTTAGACATAAGAAAGTACAATACATTAAGTTTTTTTTTCAGGTCAATTTCTAATTCTCTTGGGGTCTGTTTCAGATGTATTTTGTGTCCCCTTCCCTTTGGAATTAGATGCCTTTTGAATACTGTAACAAAATTCCAAAGACTTTCCACATGTAATGAAAAATACACATTTTTGTTCACAATTTTGAAAGATTCAGGCCAAAAAGGTTGAATTTGCTTCTTGTGAGCCTAAACCTAGTCATAATTTTGTGACAAAAAGTTTAGTGGCAAAGGGGGAAAATGGAAGAGGTTAAGGTCCAATCATTTCTCTCCAGGGCATGTCCTTAGCTAACTAAACACTATCTCATAAAGTCCAGCCTTTTTATAGCTGATGTACCTTCCCATAGCACCACCAGTGCTAAATACTTCAACACCCTGCCCTCTGCACAGCATAGAAGAATAAAAGTACAGCATAGTCCTATGCAAAGTTCTTGAGACCGATACCACTGAGGTATTGTTATGACTATTGTTTATTACTCTTACCAGCTAAAGTAGGAACCATATTCTGATGGTTATTAACAATACTAATAATTCAGTTACACCCATAGGTAACAAGCTTGCCGCGTTAGGTTTCAAAACGGATGTGCTTAGGAATGTGTGAGTCTCTAAGATTTCTGGGAAAGGATTGCATCCCCCGTTACTGATAGGTATTGTTATCAGTATCAACACTGAGGGCAATATTAGTTGTCTTGTGTTTTTGTGGACCAGTGACTTCCCTTGTTATTGTTAGAGAATCTGCTAACAATTGCTTATTGGAAAACTTAGTGCTCAGTTTCTCGAGTAGGTAATACTAGAGAGAGAGAGAATAAAAGCAGCTTTCATTTTAGCCACATCTTTTATTCCTCATGGAGTTGCCTGTGGACTTCAGTATATGTCCACAGGAGCAAGGTTGAAGGGTGAGCTAAGGGAGAACAACGACCCTTTATCTCTGATGCTGACCTGCCATTCATGAAACAAAACTTTATCACTACATCCTTAGAACAAGTCTTTTCCCATGAGGCACCTTGTTCCCTCACATAAATCTTAAAGTGAATATAACTTAATCTCAAGCAGGGATGCCTGCTACAGGAAGTACAGTGGCTGAGTCACACAGCACATCTTCAATGAGTTTTAAAGGCCTTTGAATTCAGTTCAGTACAAAGGTTAGCATGAAGGCACAGTAGCTAGCAGCCATCCCAGGAGGAACAAGATCCAAGACCTCTTTGATGAAGACCAGGTAAAGCTTTTTATTTTATTTTACTTTACTTAACTTTCTTTTTCTATTTTCTTTCTTTGCATACTTAGAGTGAGGTAGCATGGCAAGCTTATACTTCATACTTGCAAACCAACCAAGGCAGACATGTGGTCGCAGCCATCTGTGGCCCCAGGCCTTGAATACGTTGGCATATTTGAGGAATGGAATTGGAGCTACTTTATTTATTTAAGGAATTGTTATAACACGTCTAGTTTATCAGACTGCAAATTTTTAAAACCTGGCACCTGCAGAAGTGTGATTTGTGTTTTTAGAGGAGATGTGTAGTGCATCTAAAAATAATAAAAGCAGCAGTGAATTTGACAGGCTCAGGATTCAGTGTCACGACACATAGAAGCTACAAGGTGGTGCCACCTGTGGTTTTGAGGCTTCTGATAACTCACCAGGGACTGGAATATGAACTCCCAGCGAAAGGTAGGTTGCTTCCTCAAACCTAACACCTCATTGTCAAAATAAAACTGAAACATTCAGATTATGTACATAAAATTATAAAATTTTATTGCATATAAATATATAATATATGCATATGTGGATAGTGCAAGTAAATATATCCTGCACGTGAAACAATATTTTGTTTATGCTCATCTCCGTCTATATGTATCTGGATGGTCTCTTAACTAGGTGAAGTCACTTTTCTTTCTTTTTCCCATACAAGTGAAGCACAGCATTTGATTTTTTAATTCAACACTTTTCTTGTGAAAAATGTAAAGGTACGCTTTTTTGATACTTTGTGGTATATAAATTAATTACTAAGAATAAGTGATTTATAGGACAGTATACACAATATTCAAGACTGAAAACACACAGGCTTGCAGATTTGTGAGGCCAACACACAGCATCACAGTCAAATGTAGAAAATGGACTATTAAAATGATGTGTGGGAAAAGGACATTCAGTAACTCTAGTGAGACCTATTTCGGAGTTTACTTGGAAGTACTTTTGGAGTTATTCCCCATGTTTTAATGGAGTATAAAAGCATATGCCTGTCTGGGAAGTGTGGAACAATGCCATATAATTGGTGGACAGATCAGTATCATCAGTGTCTTTTCTTGAACTATATTGATTTTCCTCGTAGAAGGTGATACTCTGGTCCACAAAACGTATTCAGCTGTCAAGCTGTAGACACTCTCAAAAAAAGGAGATTTCACACCAAATCTACTTTGTGTTGGAGTATGAGTAAAAATGTGGTGAAAGTTCACAGTAATAATTACAGGGCCATTAATTCATATCTGCTCTCCTTTTCTATTTCTGGCACTTAGATATTTCTCCAAGTAGATTTTCTAGACTTTCCCGAGAAATGCCACAGATCATTCAATGGCCTCTCAATCTCAGCTCCAATTAACCGTTTGAAGTCATGAGGTTGGTTAAAGTACAAAGCATACAGCTTGGTTGTTTATTATCTGTCAAGCTACATGGAAGAAATGGTAATTTACAATTGAACCGGTGAATGAGAAGGTTGCTGTATGGAGAGAAAAGGACACCAGACTTGTAACTATAAAGCAATGCAAGTTTCAGGAAGGAGGCTGGAGCAGAAGACAGCAGCCCGAGGACAGTGACTTTAAAACTGGTGAATTCTCATATAAGTTCTTGATGTAATTAATACATGTATTGAACAAATATTATATAACAATGTTAATGTCTGGGATTATGTGGGTAGTTTGTGCTTATAAGAACAGGACAGTAAAGGTCAACTAGGAGCTATTAAAGATATAACTTTCTATATCCAAGGTTTTGGAAATGATTCTTCAGATTAAATGGATTTTTTTAAACTGCTTAATTTTAAACTGTCCTAATTAAAGCTATCCACACTACATAAAAAGTGAAACAATTTCACCCACATTTGATTCTACTCTTCTACAAAACATCTGTATGTTGTCATTAAATCACTAATTTCATTAGTTCATCATGAGAAATTAAAAAAAACAAGTAAATCTGCCTTATTTTAATGACTTCTTATATCAGAAACTCTATCAAAACTCACTAAGACTTGTCTTACATGGCAGTGTTCTGATATGTTCAAACTGATAATTCTCAACATAATAATTTCCTCATGTTTACTGGAAGAATTATTTTCATTATTTTTGTATCACTTACATACATATTCAGGCAAAGGGCAAAGGTTATTTATTAAGATCATGGTATCAATTTGCAAGGAATAATGTTTCAAAAACACAGCTAAGTTCAACACTGTCACTGTTGCTTCATAAGTACAAAGCAATGTCTTCTGTAAGTTAAAACAAACAAACAAACAAAATAGGCCTGGAGATATGACAAGGCTCAGAGGTTAAGAGTAATGACTACTCTTCCAAAAGTCGTAAGTTCAATTCCTATCACCCACATGGTGGCTCATAATGATCTGTAATGAGAACTGGTGCCCTCTTCTGGACAGGCATAAGTCCAGGCAGAAGACTGTATACATAATAAATAAGTAGGTAGATAGATGATGATAGATAAAAAAGACAGATAGATAGATTAAATAACAAATGATAGATAGATTAAATAGATGAGAGATGATAGGTGGACAGAGAGATAAATAGATAGATGACATATACAAATAAATAAAAAACAAAAACCAAAAATAGACAAAAACGGGGTGGTAAGGAGGTATCAGTGTATGATTAATGGTTTTGATGTCTATGAATGATAATGATAAATTAAGGAAAGAAAATGTAAGATTAAATTAGGATTAAAGGGATTAACCTTTAATGAAGCTTAATTGTAGGACCTATCTGATTGATTTTTAAATAAAATTAGAAAAAATAAACAGTAAGACAGGTCCGAAGCTAAAGTGTTCTTATCATTGGGAATAAAGATTGGCAGACAATGCTGTACAATAGCCAGTCATATTTTGCTGCAAATTGAAGCACAACACAAAAGAATGGGCAGTCTGCACAGAAGTAATAGAAAATCACATATCTAAAAATCCTCACTAAGTTTTACCATGCAGGTATGGTACTCATTAATCTGCAATTTTAAACAAGGGTGTTATTTAAAATCCCTTTCTTCTTTCCAGTAGCTACTTCCCACTCTAACCATCTTGATTTTGCTATCAGGTAAACTGATTCAGAAGTAACCATGTACAAAGATGGAAAGTCAGTCGGGTGGTGGTGGCACATGCCTTTACTCCCAGCACTCGGGAGAGAGTGGGAGATCAATCTCTGTGAGTTTGAGGCCAGCCTAGTCTACAGAGTGAGTTCCAGGACAGTCAGAGACACAGAAAAAAAAACGTGTCTCAAAACAATAACACCACCTAAAAAAAAAAGTAAAACAAAACAAAAATGAGTAAAAAGAATAGAAAGTCACTCCTGAAAAATTGGAATTCAGCTTCCGCAAATGCAGTTAGAAATACACCGATTTAGTGTTTCGGTTTCTCAGGAAATTCGGGATCAACCTACCCCTGGACCCAGCAATACCACTCTTGGGAATATACCCAAGAGATGCCCGATCATATGACAAAAGCATTTGTTCAACTATGTTCATAGCAGTATTATTTGTAATAGCCAGAACCTGGAAACAACCTAGATGTCCTTCAATGGAAGAATGGATGAAGAAAGTGTGGAATATATACACATTAGAGTACTACGCTCCGGTAAAAAACAATGACTTCTCGAATTTTGCATGCAAATGGATGGAAATAGAAAACACTATCCTGAGTGAGGTAACCCAGACCCAAAAAGATGAACATGGGATGTACTCACTCATAATTGGTTTCTAGCCATAAATTAGGGTCACGGAGTCTACAATTGGTGAACCTAAAGAAGCTAAATAAGAAGGTGAACCCAAGGAAAAACATATAGTTATCCTCTTGCCTATGGGAAGTAGACAAAATTGCCGGGGAGAAAAGTGGAATCATGGGGTGGGGTGGGTTGGGGGTAAGGGGAGATGGGGAGAGAAAAGTGAGAAGGGGAGGATGGGGGAACTTGGGGAAACAGGATGATTGGGATAAAGGAAGGCTGGATAGGGGAGCATGGAAGCACAATTCTTAGTTAAGGGAGCCACCTTAGGGTTGGCAAGAGACTTGAAACTAGAGTGGCTCCCAGGAGCCCAAGGAGATGTCCCCAGTTAGTTCCTTGGGCAGCTGAGGATAGGGAACCTGAATTGACCCTATCCTATAGCAATACTGACGAATATCTTGCATATCACCATAGAACCTTCATCTGGTGATGGATGGAGATAGAGACAGAGACCCACACTGGAGCACTGGAATGAGCTCCCAAGGTCCCAATGAGGAGCAGAAGGAGGGAGAACATGAGCAAGGAAGTCAGGACCAAGAGGGGTGCACCCACCCACTGAGACAGTGGGGCTGATCTATTGGGAGCTCACCAAGGCCAGCTGAACTATGATTGAAAAAGCATGGGATAAAACCGGACTCTCTGAACATGGCGAACAATGAGGGCTGATGAGAAGCCAAGGACAATGGCACGGGGTTTTGATCCTACTTCATGTTCTGGCTGTGTGGTAGCCTAGCCAGTTTGGATGTTCACTTTCCTAGACATGGACGGAGTGGGGAGGACCTTGGACTTTCCACAGAGCAGGGAACCCTTACTGCTCTTTGGACTGGAGAGGGAGGAGGAGAGGAGTGGGAGTAGGAGGAGAGGGGTGGGAGGAGGAGGAGGGAAATGGGAGGCTGGAAGGAGGGGGAAACTTTTTTTTCCTTTTCTCAATAAAAAAAATAAAATAATAAATTTTAAAAAATTAAATTAAAATTACATAAAAAAGAAATACACTGATTTGAATATCTCCCTTTTCCAAATTTTCATCCATGTCGAATAAGTTATTGGGAAGAATAAATAAGAGGAGAAATATTGATGGTAGAAATGTTACCACATTTAGTACCCTTAATTGTATTTTGCATTTTATCTGATGTAATAAATCTCTCACAGCTTTTTATTATATAGAGAAAAATATATTCAGTAATTATAAAAATATGCTGTCAATAGATTTGATAACCAAATACATGATGAGAATATCAGATTGGTTTTTAAACAATAGCTCTTGGCTCATTCTCCTAGTGTTCTAGTACACTTTTTAATGCTCTCATAAAACATTACTGAAGACCAATTTGGGGAGGAAAGGGTTTATTTAGCTACTTAGCTTATAGGATATAGTCCATCATCAGGGAAGCCAATGCAGGAAGTGAAGTATAGACCACAGTGCGGTGTTACTTAATGATTTGTTGTTTATGACTTGTTCAGTCAGTTTTCTTATACAACCCTAGACAGCCTGGGCTCTCTAATATTAATCATTAATCAAGAAAATGAACCACAAGCTTACCTACAGGTCAGTCTGATGGACATTTTCGCAACTGAGGTTCCCAAGAGTGTTGTCAAGTGACCCTATTCTGTGACAACTTGATGAAAATCTAAACAGTACACATAGTATTTGCCATCATTGTGGAACTATGTATGGAAACAGACAGAGAAAAGGGAAGAATCTTCTCATGACAAGTAACCACAAATCCTTGGAATCTACTATACTTGCTTTTGGAATTAGCAGTCCCCATAATACCATTATTTCCCACTAATACTGATTCCTTAATATGTCCAAACTCCCTACCAATATCAACAAGCTGACAACCAAGCTCATGTTAAATGAGCCTACTAAGACATTTGTTCATGCTTTCCAAAAATATAGACTGATGTGGGAGTGTCATATATCAATCTGTTGATTTCATTGTTTAAGCAATAAAGAAACTGCTAGGCCCATTTGATAGGCCCACCCTTAGGTGGGTGGAGTAAACAGAAGGGAAGGCTGGGAGGAAGAGGAAGTGAGGTCAGACTCCGCAGCTCTCTCCTCCAGAGCAGACGCCCCAGAGAGACGCCATGCTACCTGCTCCAGGGAAGACGCACGCTATGAAGCTCCAACCCAGGATGGACTTAGGCTAGAATCTTCCCGGTAAGCGCACCTAGGGGCGCTACACAGATGATTAGAAATGGGCCAGAGCAGTGTTTAAAAGAATACAGTGTCCGTGTAATTATTTGGGGCATAAGCTAGCCGGGCAGGGCAGGCGGCTGGGGTGTTTGGGGACGCAGCCCTGCCGCCGCCCCTATTACTACAATAGACTATAGGGAAAATATGAAATATTGTTAAGCAATCATAGAAGAATAAGATGTATTGTAAGATAAAATGAACCTAGAGAAATAAATTATCTTCTGCAATGGGAGCATTTGCAAAGATGACAACTGCATTTCTTTTTTCTAAAGCAAGATATAAATATATACTATTAGAATGTGTGACCAATGATAAAAAGGTCAATGGAATGTGTGCTAAGGTTAAAAATTTTTGTTGTGATAACAATGTACACTATCACCTTTCAATACAAAAAAGAAACAAATTGCAAGTATGTTAAATGTGTACATTTATTTACTGTAATTATCCACTATAGCCACTAATTAAACTCAAAGACCTTATACTCTCATCACTCAACATATCACAATGAAAAGTTTGATTTTAGATCCAAATTTTCTAATATACTTCAGTTGGTTTGGCCTAAATTTATAGCACAATCTGGTTTGTTTCATGAGACTTCTAAGGAAACACAAATACAGAAAATACATTGCAGTTACTAAAGCACAGTTTTTTTTTACTATGCTTGTGCTATCATTATTAAGAAGTTTACTTTTCTTTGGTGTTTTTCATTTGTGTCCACATTGCTACAAAAGTAATAATTAAGCATTGCTAGGAAAAGCACTTATGTCTTCTGTGCCGGGATAAAAAAATTGCTTAGGATTCTGTTGGCCAGGTTATGAGTGAAAATAGTTTCAGATGTGAAAGTTTATTTATTTGAAAATGTGATAGTGAAGTTACCAGGAAAGTTTACCAACCAGTTTGGACCCTTTCATTTTTCGGTGCCAGCATGTTAGCCTCTGTGCCGCTACTTAATAGAAAAGCGCAGACATGCCAACAGAGGACATCACCACGATCAATGAAATGCTTCCTGTCACACCAGCTGCCTAATCCAATATTACTTCATTGACAATTCTATCTTCAAAGAAAAATGATAGCATAAATATTTGATTGAATTTAAACATTAGTCTTCCCTAGTATGACAGTTATGAATTGCGGAAGGTAAATTGCATGACTTTTCCGAAAGATAGTGGGTTTTCAGTGAAGCCATTCACCTCAGTATAGATTTTGCTGGAACAAACAAGCTATTTTTACCATGAGTAATACTTCCCCCTGGGAAATGGTGTCTTGATATATAATACGAAAGTGTTAATTGGACTGAACTGATAACTTATGCAGCAAACATGAACATCTTTTTGCGGTCTTTATCTAGTTTTTAAGCCTCAGCTCATACTGAGAAAAATATGAATCATTCACATTTAAGTACTGATATTGCTCATAATGTTAAGGAGCAAATTAGTTGAACCTTTGTTTATAGAAGTATCTGGTCTATTTTATGCTCAAAGTATTAATCTAAAGAGTAAAAATGTGAAGCTAAAATGTTAAGCCACAGTCAACAGAAATAGCCACTTTGACTAGTTTTTATTGGCTAATTCTTGCCAGTATTGATTGCTAAAGAATATGAGCATAGAAAACGTTGAACAAACTGTAACATCTCATGGATACAGCAAGTTTGCTGATTTTGAATATTTTGAAATAAACATCACTGGATAATAAATGAAAGGCAAAACCTTAAAAATCAATCACAAAACTCCATTAATGTGTTGATTAAGCAAAGAATATGGTTTTCAGAAAATTGAAAGAAAGTCATTTATTATACTTGGCTAATTTTAGTGGCACAAAATTTACTGCCCTTAACCAGCCTCATTTGCAAATTTTCTTCTCAATGTTCTGAGTATTCTGACTGCCAACGCGAGTGCTAATTAGCATCAATTTTACTGGTAATATTTTTCTCTGCTTGGGGAATGACTACAGCTGTTAGCTGGGAACAGAAATATGAGAATACCCCTTTCCCGAATTTCCATGGACCAGTGGGCTGTAGTAATTGATTTCAGTCATAGCTAATCCAAGCTAGTTTAGAACTCCATAACTGACTGTATATCCTATTAGTGATCCAATCAACCATCAAGCTTGCCTAAGGTGACAAGGAAAACAACTCAATAACCCAAACTCAGACACCGTAGAAAATAAAGTCACCTACTGTGGAGTGACAGGAGTCACACGGGAACCAGGCTTCTCTAACAAAATATCATTTCAAGAATCCCTCTTTAAACACTTAATGAAATGTGGTTTGCTTTATGACGTTCATTTAAAAACACATTAGAAAATTCACTTGGTTCCCCTTTGCTGTTGCCAAGTTTTGGAACCCTGATTACAGGATCCACAGCAGACACATAAGTAGTGTAATTTATTACAAAAGTATATTTTTTGTAGCAGTTGATGGCCGCAAGTATCTAAGTTTGAAAATTTGCCTCACAGAAGATATGCAGTGTTAGGATCTCTGAAGGCTGAATACTGAACCATTGGTGTTTGCTAACACAGAGTTTGTTTTTCCTGAAAAATAGAAATTTAACTTAAATGGTGAAACTACATGAATAATTTTGATGATGGAAACATCTAGCTGCTTCTAAAAAATCCTCTACCAAAGTGCATGGTCACAAGATAAAATAGAACTTATAGTTTAATATGCAGATTTCTAATAATCCACAATTTTAATGCAACACATAAACTTGATAACTTGTTGATTCTTTTTTTGTCTCAAAACCACTATTTTTTGTTATATTGATTTTTTTTTTTGAGAAAGGGTATTATATAGGTCCCACTGGCTTCAAAAGTGTCAATCTTCCCTCCTTTGGCTCTTAGATGCTGAGGTTCCAAATCTCAGATGGTGAGATTCCACCACCTTGTCATTCCAAACAATGTTTTCCTATCACTGAAAATTGATATACATATCTTCAGACCATTTACTTCATTTCTTTATGCAAAATGCCTTCCTTTTTCATTCAGTCATTGGATACCAACAGGACCTTGTGTTGGGTCCCCAGCCATCAGCTTATTGGTTCCATTATGGTTTCTCTGATAAATTTTTAAAGTAGAAAAATATTTAGAAATGGAAAATTGTGAATTTACAGTTTAGAAAGCAACTGAAGAGCAGAGAAAGAATAATAAATGGTGTTAAGTGTGGAATAAGGGGGGAGTACATTTGTCGTGAGCTGCTATTGAATTTTAATTTTGGTCATGACTTCATGAGCATATGTTTATTGGTTAACACATGAAGGAATAAAAGTAAAAGAAACTTCCTCTTCGATTGCTTTGACTAAGACTGAGCCCAAGTTTGGATTCTTCATATCTTTCCTCTATGCCTTCAATCTGTCTATGGTGTATTGTTAACTGGCCAGTTCGTAACATATCTTTTTGTATGCCTGATGCCTGTCCTTTGCCTGTGTGCCCTGCTTGTGTGTCTGCCATGCCTGTGCATGTTCTGTGTTTCTGCCTGTGTTTTATCTGAGTTTGTACTAGTCCCAATGAAGGGAATTCTGCTCTGCATTTACGAAACACAGAAATTACAGTGTGGGAAAGAAAAAAGGAATTCTTTACAAAAATCTTCGACAGAATTTCACAAGGTAAGAAATTACTTTACTGATCATAACTGACTCAGAGTAGCACTCAAAACAACAAACAAATGTTATTAACCTATAACTGAATGGCGCTTCTAGCATTTATGGGACATTTTTGTTTGTTTAAAGTTGCTTTCAAACTGGTTACTGTTTTTAGGAAATAATTACCAAAACACATACATGCAAGCATACATTATTCTCAGTCAGGGAATGGAAGCGTATTAATTGAAAATTAAAGTGATGCGTTTAGCTTAAAAGCTGGTTGTATGGGAAATCCTGGGAATGATGAGGCGGGTTACATTGTTCTCTTCATTATTAGTATGGCTCACAGGTCCAGCAGAAGATGTTTTCTTTGGAGTCAGGAGAATTTTTCAGAAAAAAATAAGTATGGCTAAACATATATGAGATATAAAGTTGTACAAGCCTATACACACTCACACACACACACACACACACACACACACACACACACTCAAATACACGTACACAAATGACCAAGCAAATCAGAAATTGTGAATAAGGAGAGCCAGTTTTAATATTTTGTAAATAGCCTATACTTTTATAGTTTTTATAATCATTTTTAATAATTTAGCAGTTTTTATTTAAGTGCATTCCATTTTGTAAACATGTATGTCTGTGTGAGGGTGTCAGATGTTGACGTTACAGACAGATGTGAGCTGTCATGTGGGTGTCATGTAGTTGAACCCAGGTTCTCTGGAAGAGCAGTCAGTGCTCTTAATTGCTGATTGATCTCTCTAGTCCCAGTGCTAAAGTTTTATTGGCATATACTCATTGTAGATAGTCCTGAATTTCTCACAGACAATGTCTTTCAAGTGTACCGTCTTCTTTGATCATACTCCATTCTCTCAAATCCATCTTCTTTCCCTCCATTTGCAAGTCTCCTCTACTCTCCTCCTCTTCCTGTCACATGCTTCCTTGTCACGTGTGTACTTACACACACACACAAACACATACACACAAACACACACACATACACACACGAAATGTATTTACAAAAACTCAAGGGTACAAACTGGAGGAAACATGGTGTTCATTTTTCTGTTTCGTATCATCTTTGTTAAAATGATAATTCAGTTTCAATTATTTTCTACCAAACAACATAATTTCATCATTTGTATGGCTAAATAAACTATATTGTTTACAATCTTTTGAATTTCTTTAACCATTTATCTGTAGAATGATGTATAGGCAAAATCCATGGCTTGACCATTGTTGATTGTATTGTGCAAAGAAATGTATAGCCATATTTTAGGTTTGGTGTTTTTTATATTCCTCTCTCTGTGGAAATACAGGCCAATATTCAGGAACCTACATCTGCATCAGTCCTCACAACTTTATACATACCTACAATTATCTAAATAAAAACTTCAAGTAAAAGTTATTATTCCTTTTTGTTTCAATTAATATAGTTTTTGTGTGACTATTTCAGGTTTGAGAGGCCAGTATCAAACGAGCAGCCTCCATCTACTGAACATTACAAAATCATCTATTTGTATTTAATTTACAAAAGTTCATATACTAGTAACTATAAAAATGGTAAATTTTGCTTAATTTTATGAATGTTTTTATATTTCAATTATTTTAAATAATGTGTATGTGAATATGTGTGTTGAGATATGGGCATGTGAATGAAGGTGCCCATGGAGATCAGAAGAGTCAGAGCCACCTTCAGTTAGAGCTATAAGCATTTATGAGCCACCCATCATGAGTGCTCCAGAAAAGAAATAGCACGCTCCACAAGAGGAGCATGAGCCCTTAACCTCTCAACAATCCCACTAGCACCTCTCTGCAATTTAACCGAATTATCATAGCTAATGCTCCGACAGCGTACTGCAAATGGCACCTGGGGAAAAAAATCATTCATTTAGCATAATCTGTTCTAAAAAGGCATGTTTTTTTATCTTCAAGTAATAGAAGAAAGAATAATGAATTTTGATAAATTACAAATGAATTTCATGCAAAAAGCCTCTTTAAAATTTCCAATATGTAGAAGTAATAATGAAAAGTGGCACTTAATATAACACAAACATAAGATTATTTCCCCTTTAGAAATTCAGAGTTTTGGTTGATATAAGGTTAATGTGATAATCAAAGCTCCTGATACATAGGCTTTGTAAGATAGATAAGTGCTGGAAATAAAGGGTAAATAGTAAAGAGTTAAACTAAGTCACTCCAGCCTCCATGCTTGCTGCATCATTGTATAGTGAATCTCTTTAAAATTTTTGGGTGTGAATTAGATGAAAATGAGATAAGGAAAATACTGCATGAAGATGTCAGAAAAGGAGGTGTGGAGGATAAGTTGTCAGTCAACAAATGTTGGTGGAAAGGCCGCTTGTTGGTTCCTGAATTCCAGCATGGTAGAGCTCTTTGCTGCCTCTGAGAGCCATACCCATAGCCCCATTTTTACGCACACAGCCAGTCTATGTTGCCATTAAGCAAGTTGTAGAAGTCTGCTCAAAGAACCCACTTAAATGCTCAATGTACAAGCCTCAAGAAAGAGTCAGAGTTCCCCTAGCAGCATGGCCCAGAAAGCCGGCATTTCAAAACCGCCGCTTATTTTTCCCCTGCTACCTTTGAATCAGGAAACCTCTCTTAAAGGAGCTGTGGATTTGGCTGACCATGTTGGCTTGCAAATGTGTTGGTTCCTGGTCACTTTTTTAGATTAAGTCACTGCTTGGCCCATTAGCTCTAGCTTCTTATAGACTAACTCTTATTATATATTAAGTTAACCCATTTCTAGTAATCTATTTATCACCACTAAAGAAGTGTAAACTGTATAAGGAGAAATACCAAAAGATAGTTTGAGATGGTAATGCAAGTTATAATAGAAAGTAAATTAGTTACAAGTCTTTGAACTCTGAATTTGAAAATACAAATGGGCCAGACATCATTGATGTATTTATTGCCTCTATATATTGTATATAGTTATTGTACTTATTGCATATATTTTTTCTTGTATTAGCTATATCCTTGTTTTTTATTTTAGACAAAAATGAAATACATTGAGATTTTATTTTTGTTTTAATAAATAAAGCTTGACTGAAGATCGGAGCACAAGGATGTATACTTTAGTCAGCCATACAGACCAGGCAGTGGTGGCACACACCTTTAATCCCATCAGGTACACTCGTTAGCCATAGAGGTTGGGTAGTGGTAGTGCACACCTTTAATCCCACCACTAGAGAGGAATATAAGGCATGATGAGACATTTCAGTCTGGAGATTTTGTAGAGGTAAGAGCTTTCAAGTGGTTGGCTGCTTTGTTTCTTTGATCTTTCAGGATGAACCCCAATATCTGTCCCTGGGATTTTATTAGTCATGCTACAAACATATCTTTACATATTTAAACAAATGCAGCATAAACAAATGCAACACATCTTTAAAGAGTTAAACAAATATTCTATTCCACAGCATCAGACCATTTCACATTTTCCCTGCTTTTCCTTTTTTTCACTTTAAGGCATTTTTATGATTTATTTGTTTGTTCTTTTTCTTTGAAAATTTGTCTTGGTGATATTTGAAGTCACTTCAGGAATTGGCAAAATATATTCAGTTTAATGTACATGTTATCAATGTGCATGATCTGACATTTAGTCTTACCCTCATTTCCATGTAAATGCACTCTCAGTGCTATAAATACATAGTAAGTATTTTAGTGACTCTTGTGGAATCATCACCAGTGTATGTGAGAAAATCTACGAATGTGGAGAAGGTTTAGGAAAAGTTTTAATCTATCTAGTAGTTAGACCTTTTTTCTTACAGGAAAAATAAAGAAACACAAGTGTTTTCTGATGGCAACTTTTTCTTGGTTTCATCTAGAAAAAAATCCTCTCTGAAAAAAAAATCTCTCTTGCTCTCCTCCCAATGCTCTTCAGCAGCTTCTCCTTAATTAGTTCTCTTCCCTTCCTCTCTCTGCCTCTCTTCTGCTGCCCTGTCCTTCACGCTACACCTCCCTGCATTCCTGCCCTCTGCGCTCCACCTCTCTTCATTCTCTCTCTGCCTTCTGCCTCTCCTCTCTTTCTCCTCACCCAGCCAAGCTCTGGACCATCTATGCTACATTTTCAGGGCCTGACCCTTTCTCAAAACACAGGGTGAGTCATGTAGCTTCTCTCAGGCTAGGCATGTCACAATGAATGGCTAATGAGCAAGTGGCCTTACTCGTAGCTCTAAGATGGTGAAGGTTTCCAGACAGTAAGTAAATAGTTGACTGATCCTTGAAGTTGAGGAGAAGGTGCATACTTAAGTTGCTTAAATTCTGGCCTTGAAGTAGCAAAACAACACCTGAAAAATGACCCCATGTGTTTTTCTCTCTAGGGGCAACAAGATATGGGTCTCCAGGGGCAGTCTGTTTAGAATCTGCTGAGGTCTTGGCAAAATGTGTAAAAGGCTGTGTTTGTAGCTGAGAGTTCTCCTATGTCACTCTGAGTTATGAAAATATCTAGTATTATTCCTGTTCATCAATATTGCACAAGTTGAAAATCACCTTCTGACTATTCACGGCTATGTGTGTGTCCAAATGGAATATATACATGAGATAAATACACAATGGGAGCACACCCTAACTGTTCTTAGGGAAGAAATGAAGTCAGTCTTGTGAGAAATTGCAGACAGCAGTAACTGGTTATTTTTAGTCAGTAACTCCACAGCCTTTCCAAGTGGGACTGCCTATCAGGGACTTACACATCTGGTGGGAAGATTTGTTGAATGCCAGTTGTGTCTGTCATATAACCCAAGGTCTTCTACATAAAGACTCCAAGATTATCTAACAAACAAAATCAAACTACTTTAATGTAATGAGTGTATCTATGACATTTGAACTAACAACAGTGGCAGACTAATTGTAAAAAAATACGTTGATATCCTCCATGTATTGAGTTACCTACACAGTTAGATTTTTTTTTTGCAAAGGAGGTATTCACAAGAATATTCTTGCATCGCAACAAATTTATATATTTGTTTTTGGTCTCGTTAATTTCATTCATACGTACAACTTATTGTGATCATATAAAAACTTAATTATCTGCTCATTTTCCATTTCCTCATGCTAACTTTCTTCTTCCCAACTAATATAACTGTTCCTATTTTCAAGTCATTTATTTACTAATTTATTGTGGGCATGTCTTGTGGAGGTAGCCATAGCTGCTTATTGCAATGGGAACCTCAGACCCAAAGACAGGATTTCATAGTACTGGTCTCTATCCTCTAGGTACTCCATTACATTTCAAAAACAATAACTTGTTCTATAAGAAACTTTAATATTATCACAATTCCTTAAATCAAATATGTCTTCATATCAACTTGAAAATATCCTTCCTCCCTTTTGAAAGTTGCCAGTTAATAACTAATCAATCCTAACCTTTCAATGTGCTAAGAAGCTGCATGGCTGTATGTCAAGCACCCTGAATGTCTCTATCCCCAACTTGAAATCATTTGTGATTTCACTTGTAGGATTTCAGTACTTGAGAATAATTCAATCTGTGTATCACAGAATTAATTGGAAGTCACCAGCATGAAATCATTTGGATTTAATGTAAAGAGGTAAATCCTGCAGAATATGTCTTCAAGTTGTTCTTCAAAGCTGCCCACTTTTCCTATTATACAACGCCTGATTCACAGCATGGTTGCAATGGAAAACAAGACAGAATGAAATATGCTAGTTATGTCTGAAGTCACATAGTGCTGATGCAAATATTTTCAACTGATGTGTTTCCATGCATCTTTGTTAAAGCTGGCCAAGTTAATAGTAGTTCTTAGAACCAACCCCTGTTTCTAATATTTTTCCTCTTTAACTACAATGAGAAAATGTATTAACTTGTCAATACAGGACTGGAAACAGTTGTGTAAAATAGATGGACAATGAAGACAAAAATTTATCTTAATGATTTAAATGGAGCCTGTTGAAGAAAAACAAATAGTTTGAAATTGTCTGCTTAGAATTTGGTCACAATATTACTAAAAGGCAGAATTCTTTTCAGTGTTCTCTTTAGATAACAAACAATAGAGTCAGTCTCAAGAGCCACTGCCACATTGGACTAGGGATCAGTTATAAAAAGTATCTTCCTTCTCAAGTTCGGCTTGAAAACTGGGTAGCTTTAAACTTTTTACCAATTTAGCACTCATTAGAATACATGATACACTTTTGTGTGCTTTTTTGCCTATATATCATAGTTCTAATAATGAGAACTTTTAAAAATAATTCATATGAGCAGACATAAAAGTCTATAATCTTCTGATGCACATTGACAAACATTATTAAATCCATAGAACAAAATAAAGTCTAACTGACCTATAAATGATAATATAAAGTTTACCAAGCTGAGGTGAAGAAAGGTGTGAAAACTTCAGCTAACCAAGTTTTTTTTTAAGGAGGGTAAGTATCATAGTCCTACACAAAATATTATGTATGCATACATATACATATATAATAAATCATTTATTAAGTATCATAAACATAAGGTAAAATTTCAGATTAATTTTTATGACTTCACTATGTAAGACTGTTTCTAGAAATCTCTTAGATAAGCTTTGATTAAATCTGCATATATTATGTAATTGAATATACAAACACACATATATCTACATTTTTGAGTATACATATATATTATTTTACATTGTTGTAAAGTTAATGTAAATGTGAAATATATATTATTTTTTCAATTATATGCATTCTTATACACATTATATATAAGACACAAAAGATAATTTCTTACAGTGATTTTGCTTTTCTTTTTGGATTTTTGATACAGGGTTTCTCTTTGTAATAGCTTTAGCAGTCCTAGAACTAGCTCTATAGAACTGGATGGCCTTGAACTCACAGAAGACCATCTGCCTCTGTTTCCCAAGTCCTGAGATTCTTTAATGTGCCAGGACCATCCAACTCTTACAGTGATTTAATGCCATTTTCTACATAGGATATTAAAGATGGTCTTCAGAAACAATTTCAGTAAATAGAACCTAGCTTGTTCCTTATTTAAAAACAACTTAAAATATTTCATTATCTTTGTATAAATACTCCTAGAAAATTTTCTGCTTAGTTACTTATAAAAATATTGAACACAATTGATACTAAAGTTATTTGTTTCATATATATAATGATCATACACACACATAATATATATTATGATTGTATGTAACACAAACCTGAGATTTCACTAAGATTTGTATGACACTGTAAGGATTTAAGGTTAAATCCACTCCATGCATGAAATGAATGTAAAGGCAGTAGTGGTTGTTGCTAACATTATGCTTTTCTTAAATCACTTCAATCCAATGGAAATAACTCACTAGCAGTTTAAAAAAAAAGGTAAAGAAATTTATCAATGATATTGTTTCCCAACTGTTACTTCCCAAGTACTTACCAAATTAACTATTCCTAGTTAAATATTTAAACTATAAAAACTAAATGCATTTAAATTCCCTTAGTAATTAAGCAAATGAAATTTTAGGAGTTTTTTGATATTTAAAGAGTTCATGTTTTAAAACTAACAAATTCAAGTATACAAGTTTTGATTTTGTTTCAGTGAAGAAAATTGCCATATGACATTTTTCACAGATGAAGGAAAACTACATATGGTAAAGAGTCTCTGTGAGGATTACAAGTCAGTGTAAGTATTGCCGATGATAAGATTTTCACACTTATATTTTATGGCAACATATCCAAAAGCATATGTGCATAAGACATCATCTGCAATATTATGGAATAATAAATACATGCAGCATGTATAATATGTACATACATTCATACACACATATGAAAGCAAGATTTTATTTAATGTGTGCTTATATATATGTAAATATATATATACAGAAATATATATATATATATATATATATATATATATATATATATATATATATACAGAAAAGTCCCTTAATAAAATTTGAATCACTAATATAATATGTTACATAGTGGAATGACACATTTAAGTGTCTGTGAATCTTTCAATTTGTAAATTATATAAACTATGAGTGAAAACTGAGTAATTTCCTTCCTAAAGACATGCTCACATGTTAGTGGACAATGACAACTATTGAAGACTAAGAAAGTTGGGAGAACATATTTTCAAAGCCGCAAGGTGTGTGGTTTCAATGTAATTCCTAAGAATAAGCCTTGTTGAAAGTAAATTATTTGACAGATTCATTTCCTAATTCTGATGCAGTGTGTTTACAAAGAAAAGTAGTTTCAAATAATTTTCTAACAAAATTAGTGCATATAATAAATCTACTCCTATATAACTTATTCCTATTGTTAGTCTATTGCCTCATAGTCTTTACTTTTTATATTTTATATTTTCCTAGGCATATTTATGGCAGTATAGAAGAGAACTGTTCTCATACTCAAAATATTATTAGCAATTATTCTATTAATTTAGATTTAGTAATGAATTTGATAATTAATGATATTAATAAGCTGATATTTTTGCTTTACATTGTCCTTTGCTTTTTATTATTTCATGAATATATTTTATGTTGTTTATTTTCTGGTTGACTAGCCCTTTTTTTCTTAAATTTTTTTGTTTATTGTGTTGTAAAACACTCTCATACTGAAAAGTTGATATGGTCTCATGCCAAACTTAGTTTAAAAGAATTTTTGACTTCCCCATATTCTTTGGGCCATATGATTCAGTACATGAGGTTGCATACACACAAAAATATATTTCCTGAGGGTGCTTTTGCTGCGGTTCACTTCCACTAATACAAAAATGAAAGAATGTGTTCCTTGTGTAGCAGTAATTAGGGCCCTTTGTAAATTTTTAAATATTTCCTTTGGGCATTCAAAGAAAATCTTGCTTTCCTAGATCCCTTTCTTTTTCCTAAGCTGCAATCCAATTTTTAAGGAATCTGTACTTCAGATTTCTGATTTTAATTCTAACTCCAGATATGAAATAGCTGTAACAATTATAAAACAATCATACTGTAGTCAGATGATCAAAACTATTGTAACGTTTTTGTTAGAACTTAAAAATTTTAGTTTTCAAGTCAGATGTAGTGGTGCAGTTCTTCAACTTCATCACTCAGGAGGCAGAAGCAGCTACATCTAGTTGAATTTGAGGACAGACTGGTCAATAAAAAGAATTCCAGGATAGCTATGGCTATGTAAAGAGACTGCCTCAAAAAAATAACTCGTAGTTTCTCTAGAGAAATTTATATTTATTTGAACGGACAACATTTTATTAGGCATTATAAATGAACACACCTGCCTTTTTCTCTTTTAAAAACTGTTTTATTTTAGCTTACCTTTTGTGAGGATGCTATTTATAGAGGTTTTATTGTTGAGAGATTTGAAAACAATAGCAATCTTATGGTTTATGTTGACATTATTCTAATTTTATTCAAAATTCAAGTTTAAATTTTATTCAGTTGGAAAATAATTTTAGGCTATAATTTTAACTTATATAACATTTGAATTTCTAGCTATTGAGTGACTTTAGCGAACTAGTCTTTTTCCAGATCGCTCACATTTACAGGAAAAGCGAATGCAAACCTTCCTGTGCTATACAATCATATGCTTATTTTTTAGAATGCTGTCAGAGCTTGAAAAGAAAGGAAAAATACAAAGTGGGCAAAATGAATGTAACCACCCAAAAAACAAATCAACAGCATATTTAGTGCAGAGTGTATAGAGATGCCTTGCAGAGTGAAACACTGTCGTGGAAATTCATTCAGCCAATAACCATTAGGGTGTGAACTGAGTTACTATAAAAGCAAATAAAAGGTGTGCTCACCCTCTTGGAAGTGGTCTGTATTCTGTTCAGAGCTCCCAGCTCCCACAGAGCAGAGGAATGCAGCGGCTTTCTCTTGTGAGTTTTCCCCAATAAACAGTTGTTATCCTTTATATGAGCTTTCGTGTACCTCATTAATCTCACCTAGAAAACATAACCATCTTGTTTCTAGGTAATGACTTCATTATTATGGAAAAAAGTGAACCCCAAGCACCCTGAATTTCTTCTATCCAATCCATTAGATGAGCAAACCACACAGCTGTATGAAGTCACAGTCTCAAGCAGCTCATGCTTGCCAGCAGTTCCCATTTACCTGGAGAATACTGTGTGTCTGTGATGAGCCTTAGGAAATTCCTGAGGGAAGGGGACTGAATCAGAAGAGCATGATTCTACATATTCTAGGACTCATCCTGGTCAGAATACTACATCTGTCATAGATAAGTAACCTGAAATATGTTCCATCAAATAGATGTCTCTGCAAAGATTTCAACTATTCCCATGAGCTCTCGCTCGCTCGCTTGCTTGCTCGCTCTCATTTAATCTCTACTCTACTCACATTTTTGTGAAGCATGGTCTCACGCCACTCATGCTAGCCTAGAACATTCTTTGTAGCCAAAGATGACATTGTTCTTTCACTTCCAAAATTCTAGGCTTACAGCCATGTCTCAGTGCCTTGGGGCTTCAAGATTTCTCTTTTTCATAGAGACACATACTGTTTTATGTTGATAACAGAGAAAATTGTTATGGATATATCTAAGCAAACAGAAAAATATCTCCAAAGTGGCTCTATGTTCAGATATATTGTATCTATTCCTTCTGACAGGACTCCTTTTTGGTATGGATAATGCTGTTAAATAGGAAAGAAGAAGACAGATTAATTAATCAATATCTCCTCTGGGTGTTTAACAGAAAGGCTAATTCAAAGGCCAGGCACTGTCATTATCTCTATGTGGTCTGATTAGAGTGTTTTTGTGAAAAAGAATAAAATGTTTAAATAGGGGAGAATTTCTTATGAGCTTATATCATAAATATAACTTTAGAAAAAAGGAAAAGCTCCTAAATCTATATAAAAGTGCTTAAAGACACTCAAAATCTAGCAGTATCTTGGACTGAAATTTGTGATTAAGTTAAGTCCTCATAGCCGGAATTCTTATCCTCTTATGCTGACACTAAGTGTCTATTAACAACTCCAGGGTCTCTGCTTGTGCAAGAAAGGTTTCTTAGAATACAGGAAAGTATCTATATGTGCATGCATACACATAATCACACAAACACACACATACATACACATATACTCACACACACTCCATACACACAAAACATACACATATGCACACATACACAAGTGATAGCGAGAGACTTCAGTACAGCTCTACCACAAATATATTAACATGTCATTTTTTGGACAATAACATGTTGTAAACAACTTGACATAAGGATGGTTATACCTTAAGCAGTCCTTTTATTTTTCAGGATAATTTTAGCTATTTTATTTTCTTTCTTTTTCCATTCCAGAAGAAACTGAAAATTGTCCTTTCAAGATCTCTGAAGAATAGTCTTAGAATCTTGTCAGGGATTGGATTGCATCTGTAACTCATCTATGGTGGGATGGCCATTTACACTATGATAAACCGACTGATTCATGAACATGGGAGATATTTACATCTTCGGATATTTTCTTCAATTTCTTTCTTTAAAGTCTTAGAGGTTTTATCATACAGTTCTTTCAGTAGCTTGGTTAATAAAGTTATCCCAAGATATTTTATATTTTTGTAGCTATTTGTGAAAGGTGTCATTACCTTGATTCATTTCTATGTCTATTTGTCACGTGTATAAATGAAAGCTGCAGATTTTTGTGTGTTGATGTTGTTCTGAATGTATTAATCGGCTTTCCCAGAGGCACTCCTTCAATATAGAAGTTGTGACCAGAGACGAGAATATTGCTTTAATACACATGGCCAAGTATTTGTTTAGAGTAATATGGAAAGTTTGGGACTTTGGTCTGGAAAAATGAATAGACACTATAAGCGGGACATAGTGGGCCATCCTAGTAGAAGCATGGAAGACAGTAGTGTTAAGGGTGATTTCAACTGTGGGGGTCCAGCTCAAGAAGTTTCAGAGAGGGAAATATTAGCATGTGACCTAGAGATTATTCTTGTGATATACTTTTTTTAAAAAGTGGCTAATTTTTGTATGTTCATTTGTTTTGTATTTTTGTCCTTGTCGAAAAGAATCTGTCAGTGACTAAACTGATGCCATCTGCAGGGGAGGTTTCAGGCCAGCATAGTATTAAATCTGTCCTATGGTTATTAGTGGGGTTTCTTATGCCCATCTCTAATGAAAGGAGCAAGCTGAGAAAGGCTACAGAAGGTACAGTTGAGGAGAAAATGAATCCTGGCAGGTGTAACGGAGCAATGTCTAGTGCTCAAGGATATAAAAAGTGTAAAGAAAAACCTGAGGCTAAAGGAGATAAAGGGAGGGGTGACTTCAGGGCATGACCCAACCCAGCTCAACTTTTATAAAAGGAATTAAAGAAAAGTTTAAGTAGAGAAGGCAACCCATGCAGAAGAGAAATTGGATGAAAATGTATTTGAATAAAAGGATCAATTTCCAACATCAGCAAGCAGCAGAACTTGGCAGCTTTAGACTTGTACTTTTGGCTTTAGAGTCATGGATACAAGAATGGAGTTGTGGAATCTTCCTTCAGAGCTAAGAAAAACCACTGAGGCCAGGCATGTTCTAGAGGTGTCTCTGCCTAGAGACCAAGAGTCCCAACTGATATGGTGAGACCCCTTTGCAGAACAACAAATATTGCTATTTATTTAGAGTTGATCAATTTAAGTTTTACTTTTAGCCAAAACGGTAAATTTGCATATACAACTAACCATTGCACCAGTTTATTCATTCTTTTCAAGAAGAACATTGTTGTTGTTTTTACGTTTTAGCAGTTTGAATCACTGTGGTATAAATATTTGAGTACTCGTTATGGGTGGACATACATTTCACATTCATTTGTTTCAATACTTAGAAGCATATTATCTATATTTGATTTTAATGCAATATTTACTTTTGAGAAAAACTGCCAAAATGTTTTCCCAAGTGGCTGTACCATATTGTATTTCCACCAGCAATAAACAAGAAATCATGTTGCTTGATCTTGCCAATAGAAAATTTTGAAGCTGGTTATTTCAGAACTTAGCCATTTAAATATGTCTGTAGGAGTATTTCATTATGGTTTTGATTTATTTTTTTTTATGTTTTTTATATGGTTTTGATTTAAATTTCTATAAGGATATAATCTTTATAAAATACAAGTCTTTATAAAATACAAAATCTTTTCGGTCTTGTTGCTTAGACAACTTTGTTATTACAATATCGTTTTATTAGAAATATATGTTCGTTGTTTATATGTGTTTGTGTATATGTGTGCCTATACGTGTGCATAGGGATGTCAGAGGTTCATATTAAGTGTCTTCCTCTATTACTCTCACCATAGTTTTGAGATATATTATTGAAATGGAGCTTTCTGTCTCTACTAGAGTGGCTGACTAGGAAGATGCCTGTATGAACCTGTCTTCTGTCCTCCAGAGTTGGTGACACAGAGCAGTAGCACCATGTCTTCTTTTTTTTTTACAAATGTGTTAATTGTGGTTATTTTATGTTGTGTTTTAAGAATGCAATTTCTACTTAAGATAATTTTTTCAGATATGCATTTTATAAACTTTTTATACAGTTTGTGCTGTCCTTCAATTCTTTTCAACTTGACTTTCTTTTTTTTTAATTTATTTATTTATTAAAGATTTCTGTCTCTTCCCCGCCACCGCCTCCCATTTCCCTCCCCCTCCCCCAATTAAGTCTCCCCCCAGCCCGAAAAGCAATCAGGGTTCCCTGTCCTGTGGGAAGTCCAAGGAACCCCCACCTCCATCCAGGTCTAGTAAGGTGAGCATCCAAACTGCCTAGGCTCCCACAAAGCCAGTGCGTGCAGTAGGATCAGAAACCCATTGCCATTGTTCTTGAGTTCTCAGTAGTCCTCATTGTCCGCTATGTTCAGAGAGTCCGGTTTTATCCCAGGCAACTTGACTTTCCTAGAACACTTTCTAATTTTATGAAGGGAGAATTGCATGCTTATTTTGTTGTATTTATTTGTAATAATGCATTGAAATACCATCTCAAACAGTTTAGGCTGCCCTTGAACTGACCGTGTGGTTGAGCATGATTTGAACTTCTCATCTTTCATTCTGTTCTTCCAGAGGGCATGAGTTCATTTCCAGCAATCATGCCAAGTGCTTCACAACCATCTCTACCTCGAGTTTCAGAGGAAAATTAAAAACCTCACTCTTGTGTACAAATCCACATGGAGACTCACATTGTTAAAAAAAAATCAAACAAAAACAATTAAAAAACACTTTGCAGGATTAAATAAATATTAAACAATATTTTTAAGAATTCAAAATATATAGTAATGGTGTATGTTAGCAACCACAAAATCTTTGACCTACGATCTGAGCTGCCTGTGAGATATGCTAGGACTATGGTGCCCAGAACTTATGGGAGAGGTCAACCAATGTCTCTTTTATTCTGCGTCTACTCTCTGAGTAGAAGTGCATGCCCAACACTGCTTGGATAGCAAGGAACCAGCAACTCGATAGCCCAGAACCTATGGTGGAACCAAAAACTCCCATTCGTAAGAAGAAAAATGAGGAGGAGGAGAAAGGGAGGAAGGAAGGAGAGAAGGAGGAAGAGAGGGACATAGGGAGGGAGGGAGGGAGGGAGGGAGGGAGGGAGGGAGGGAGGGAGGGAGGGAGGGAGGGAGGTTGTAAGGAGGAAAAAGAGGAGGAGGAGGAGGGAAAGAGGGAAGGGAGGGAGAGGGAGAAAGGAGAGGAAGGAAAGGAAAGGATCAATGAATTAATTTCTAATAATGTTTTGCTCTACTCATAGGTCTATGACTTTTCCAGTCATCCTCAGAGAGGATTTCCTCTGATAGCAGATAGGAGTATATAAAGAGACTCTCAGACAGATATGATACTCAGAGAAATTCTAAAATGGAGGTGTCCATCGGGCCTCTCCCTGGGAGATCAGTCAGAGGGGATGAAGAACATGGCCCACTGAAACCGGGTAGGACTCACAGGGGATCACAGAGAATGAAGCAACAAGTACAAGACCTACATGGTCTGCACCACGTTCTCTGCGAGTATCTTGTGACTGTTAGCTTGTTTTGTTTTGCTTTGTTTTAATGGTATTTGTAACAGTGGGGGCAGGTGTGTCTTAGACTGTATGATTGCTCTTGGACCTTGGACTCTTTTCCTTTCATTTGGTGGCCTTGGCCCACCTAGGTGTGGGGGCTTTTCCCTTGACTTATCGTATCCTATTTTCTCTTGTTTGGGTGTTGTCTCTTGGAGGCCTGTTTGTTGTTGTTGTTGTTGATGATGATGATGTTTTCTGAAGGGAGAGAGGAGAGGAGTGGATCTAGGAAAGAGGGGAGTTTGGACAGTTGAGGAGGTTTGAAGAAGAGGAAACTGTGGTCAGGATGTATTTTATGTATGAGAGAATAATTTATTTCCAGAACATAAAATGACCTGACAAATGATCAGACTTGTTCATAGTGGGTTCATTTGTATTAGAAAGAAATAAAAAACAAAATCCCTACCAGTTTAAACTTCCACACAGTTAACTAAGTTAAAGATATAAAAAAATACACTTTTATGCACTTGTGTACTCTTCTGAAATAAACTACAACTTATTTTATATTTTATCTTTATTTTAAAAAAAAAAAAACAAGAGAACACGAGACACATTTAAACCAAAAAAAAAAAAAAATCCTTAAAAGTAGAGAATCATTACTGCATTTTTAGAAATTATTAGCACTTCTGTAACTCCTGGGTTCATAAGTATATTAAAAATTTATTAAAAAGAAACATGGGAAGAATTTGGGTTTGAAATGTACAAAAGAAACAAGTCACATGTTCTTAACTAAGTAGTATATTTAGTTCCTTACATTCCTGATAATAAAACTATCAAATTTTATAAGAATATATATAATGTAACAAAAAAGCCTGTGAGCACATTTCTTCAGTCTCCATCGTTTGCATAGGAGCTATGTTTCTTCCATTCTTCAGTCAGCTAACATTTTCTACCTAATGTATGTGTCAGCATTGTTCCCTTTCTTTGTTGACACACTTTCACACCCAAAGCAGGTTCAAACTCGCATTTATATCCCATCTCTTCCGAGAACCTTACTTGTACTATCCTAATTCAAGTTAATCCTATATTTTGTGGCATTTTACATGAGCCTAGGTTCTAGCATATGGTTATATATTGTTGTTGATTGTCCTGTGGAGCTTTCTTTTGCTTGTTTTTTTGCAATAACGTCAGAAGTTTCTCAAAATTTATTGATCAATGCATTTACTATTTCTTTGAAGCATTCAAGAAATACTTATGGAGGTCTATATGTAGTTTAGTCAATACACTACTAATTATCAGAGAAATGTAAATGATAACAGTGTTGTCTTAATAATATAAACTAATAAATAGATAAAAAAATATTTAATTTTACTATAATGTGGCATATGTGATAATATAAATATGTGTATTGATTGCTATCTGATATTATTTACTATCCTATGTAAATTATAAAATTGTTAAAATTAATTAATTATAATAATAAAATATGGTTTATAGATCATGCTAATATATTTATTGCTACTATGTGAGTAATACTAGTATTTCTATAGTTAACATTATATTACTAATAAATACATTGAAACAAATACATGTGAATTGAAACCTTGGAAAATTTGTTTCTATTTTCTATTCCGCTAAATGGTTTATATCTTTACTTCCATCTATTTTTGAATATAATCAGAAGCTGACTGCATATCTATTAGCCACCAAAACTCACATACTAATCACTAGTGGTGATTTATGCTGTTGTCAAAAATATAAGAAGAATAAATATGCCTATAATTTTGTTTCTACCACTTGCAAATATATTTCTGTATTTATGGTTCAAGGTTTGCTGATTACTTACAAGGTGTGTGACAGCAATCTTAGGAGACATAAATCCAAGATCTCTCAAGGGCAGAACAAAAACTATATTACCAGTAATCTTTAATCAGTTCATTTTTTTCCAATTTGCAAAAGCAGTCTCAAATATATCAGTATTCTTGCATTAATGAAGCAAGTGCATGCATGAAATCCTAAACAGAAAAAAATATATTTTAAGGAAGTGTTTGCAATTTCAGTGGTCAATTTGCTAAAAATATTCCTATGTTGTACAGTTTTTAAAAAATAATTTTAGTAAAGTAAAATAAATATTTGTTAATTCTTATAGTGATCATCTTAACTTATTACTGCACTCTTCCATTTATATAGCATCTTATTTTTATTCCTAATAAGTGTTTTTCCATGTGCCTTTTTGCTACAGGTTTATTTTCTCTCTCATAATCAGAGGATCTTTTGGGGTTATTAAGATTATTCTCCATTATATTCTAGATATGCAGAAGAAAAAAACACTTCCCAAATTTTACAAACCAAAATTATTCCTACTTTTTCCCAATGATTGAACTTTTGTTTACTTATTTTTTTTTATGTTTCTGCACATCTCTATGAGACTATGGCCCATATGTGGTGATACCCCTAGAGAAGATTCCAGATCTCCAGAAGCTAGAGTTCAAAGTGATTCTGTGCTGCCTTACAGGTGTCCATATAGTCCTAGGTAAAAAGAAACTAATCAGGCCCATTTAGTGTCTGAGGGATACTTTGTCCTTCTGGGTGACATGGTCTAGGTTTCTGCAATGCTAGAAGCGATAGAGAGGAAGTGGGAGCAATGCTCTACATTCACACGGCAGACAAGCAGAGGTGAATAAAGACCTGCTGTGGTTGCCTCCATCCATTTTACCAGGTACCAATCAGTTCAGAGAAATCTGCTTTCAAGACTTAATACATTCATACTTCACCATTGATGCCAAAATGGAGATCAAGTTTGAAATTGAAATTCAGGAGATATAATAATCATAGTTCCACACTTAATTTTCTCATAAATAGAATCCATTTCTTCCATTCCATCAGTCAGAGGGATTTCCATTCATGCTGCCATTCACTCAAATCTCTGAGTTAGAGATGGATACCACTCAGAGACAGTTCATCACGAGTATTTGTTTCCAACTATTCATCTGTGATGTTAGACACATAAGAAAGTCACAATAAGCCACAAAAAGACACGAGAATCCTAGAAAAGATCCAAACCCAAGCGAACATAACAGTAATACATCTTCAAACTAAAGAGCAATCCTTGCCTCCATGACCTTCTGAACACAAATTTGGGTCTTCAAAGCTCAGGAGGCTTTGAGACATAACACTGCTTGAATCTCACCACCCTGTGTCTCTTGCCATTAACTCTATTAACATAGTTATTGTTATTAACATAGTTATATTTACACTTGGTATTTCTGGAATTGTGGGCAGCACTGCTCACAGATTAACTCCAAACATTTCCCTATGATTCATGTTTTCATTTGAACTCGGCTCCAGTGAGTTCTGGGAACTCTATCTCCAGTTTCTACTGAGAATTAATCTCAGGATGGGACTACCCCAGGTCTATTCTCTGTTGGACATTTTGAACCTTCTTGAGAAGTCCAGGTAATCATTTGCATATATTCATAGTACTTGTGGTCTACAACACTGGCACCACAGTTTGGGGAAAGCAGAAGGTTAATAATGTTTACCAAGTGTGCTTTCTGGAAAGGATATTCAAGCTACACCTCTGCCCAAATTGCCGAATCTGTTTGGAAAGGCTATGCGGGCAATGCAAAAAGAAGAAATGTTTTGCTTTGCTTTTTCTAAGCATGATAGTCTATAGTTGATGTTTATTTAATTATATACTAGATTTTGACACAAAATTGTACCTTGAATATAAAAGGGAGAAGGAAGATAAAAAGGAGAAAACATGAAAAAAGCAAAACTTTTGTCCCTTTTAGATTTAAAGTGAATATGGTTGACATTTTTCATACAGTTTGGTTTTCTTGCATGATTTCAAAGTAATTCAGATCAATGATAATTTGTAAAATGCATTTTAAAAAGTACATGTGCAGTATTCTGGCAGGTCATTTGCTAGAGTACTATGCATAAAAAATGTCCAGGGAGAAAATTATATAATTTCATAATAAGTTCTATAAATAACACCAATTAGGCAACTTAGACGAAGGCTTTTTGCCATTCTTTGAATGACAGGGAAGAAATTTTAAGAATATGAAAACTCCATCGTTTAGAAATTTAGCACTAATTCTGGATTGTTAAAGATAAAGTGTGGCTTTTAAAATAGAATTTATAATTTAATTAGATGTATAAATCAAAATGATATAAATACAATGATGTACTTTGTGCATTTAAAATAGTTAAAATAATCCTTACACATTGTAAATCTCTTTAGAAAACATATGCAATGATTTTTACTCTAACATAATCTTTATGTAACACAGAATTACATAATGAAAAAGATCTTCAGGATAAAAGACAAAACAAGTACATTATTAATGTCTGATCCAAGGAATCAAATAATATTCTATAAGTACTATGTTATAAAAAGTCATATAGATTATTTTTCCTCTAGAGTAGATGTATGACAAGACAACATACATTTTATACTATTTTTTGAGATTTAAAATTGTGCGTGTGTATGCATGCCCATGTAACATATATGTGTGGGTGCCTGGTGAGGTCAGAAGAAGCATAAAACTCCTAGGGTCATGGTTACAGTGGATCGGTACTGTCTGATAAAGATGCTGGTAATCAAACTCAGGGAATACAGAACAAGTTCCCTTAACCACTGAACTATCTCTCTAATCCTCTCTGTTGTTTGTTTTCATCTTTGTACTACGTGCACAGCATATATTTACCTCTTTATTTCTAAAAGTTTCTGCTTCTGAAATTTATAGCAAGAATAAGTATGTGGGTGAATAGTATAAAGGAGGAGTAAAATTTGACATTGCCATGCTTTTCCCCAGTGCCCCTTCAAAATGGAAAAAAAAAAGGAGAGAAATCATTTTCTTAGCTGCTAGGCACACTGTTAATAAAACACTCAGTCTCTGTCTTCCTGTATGGCTTCCTGGGATGTAGGTGGCAAATTTTCTCAAGGCCAGAACCCTTCTTATCAAAACCTATAGTTTGTGTCTGATGGATAGAAGCATTTATTTTCCTTTTCCTCTTGCCTAAACAGGGTCCATGTAGGTTGACCTAGTTCTCTCTTTGATGACTGAAAATTTTAACAGGACATTAACTCCATTCCAATTTCTCCTTGACTGAATTCAATTGCTTCTTTTACTTCAGAGAAGTTGCACAAGTGAGCTATTTTTATTCAATATCTGCACATTAGTTTTTGTTGCAAATTCTGATTCCTAGGAAATCCAAACTGGCATGAAACAGTTTTGAGTGGTGGTTCATGAGGTGCTTTCCACATAGTGGATGTGAAAGAAGCAAAATTCAGAGATGCCTAGGTTATAAGATTCAAAACCACAGGATAGACCATACACATGTGGTGGGTGCTGTTTAATATATTTCACTTTTGCTATGAAGGTGAACGAGTCAGGAGAGCTGCTCACGGCTGTGATGAGCAGGTCAGGCATCCCATCAGGACAGACTTACAAAGCAATTAGTGAGTAATAGGAGATGCGTAACAAGAACACCGAAATAATGCTTTGCTATCTCTGGAATTTAGAATAATTACAAACCCAAAATAATATAGAGAAGAAACAATAGATAATCTCCAATGGAGTTTCACAAGGAATACTAATCACAATTAAGGCACCCCAAGCCCAGCAATAGATCCCTACACAAAACAAAGCCAATGATGTTTTGTAAATTATTTCTCTCATATTGCTTTGCTTAGTTATTTATTTTTCATCTCATAGCTTTTGTCAATATATTATTGTTTCCAATATTGTGTTTTTATGGATGTGTACTCCTGTGTCTTTCTTAAATTACGGCTTGTTTGTTTTGTTTCTTTTGTTGGCCTGTTTAAGTCTAAAGAGGGAAATGAAAAAAGGGTATGGAAGTGGGATGGATCTGGGAGGAGATGGCGGAGGGGGAATCATGATTAGAATATGTTGTGTAAATCTCAGATATGCTCCAGTGGATGTATAACACTGCATGCTGCAGTTAAAGATCTAGATAGAAGTCAGAAAACATGTGTCTATTTATCTGACACACAGTGGAAAACACCTTTCTTGAGTAACATGATGGAGGCAGTTTTTGTGTTCTGTGTGTCTGCTTCAAAATCACAGCTTCTTAAAGGCAATGACTGCATTAATAATCTCAACTGTCAGCATATGGGGCAAGCACAAGATTTTTCACTAACTTCAAAGTATGGAGAAAAAATAAAACAAGGATAACACATAAGTTTTTATTATGAATATGATTATGTATGTGGCTATCATTTAGATAAACAATTAGTTTTGTAATTCCATTTCAACACAGGAGTCTGAAGCTACTGAAAAGGTTAAGTAGGATTCAATACCACTCTGTCATAAACCACACGTTGGAGTGACATTTGTCGTGGTACAGCCACTCTAAATCCGTACGTTCCAGAGTAGGGACATGCAGATTAAAAATGTTAGGTAGGGGGAACAGAGATATTAAAGAAATACAGAGACATGGGATAGTACTGGTTAGGCAACTTATTTGTTTATTTGTTGGTTTGTTTGTTTATTGTTTTGGTTTTTCAAGACAGGGTTTCTCTGTAGTTTGGGAGCCTGTCCTGGAACTAGCACTTGTAGACCAGGTTGACCTCGAACTCACAGAGATCTGCCTGCCCCTGTCTCCTAAGTGCTGGAATTAAAGGCATGAACCACTACCATCTGGCTCAAACATCCTATTTTAAAGTGAAGGAGCAGGAATTGGCTTGAATTCTCTGAACTTTGGTCAGGAAGGAGTGGGTCTACCTTTATGGGTCATCTTAAGATCCAAAACACAAAGTAACCACACCTTGAGTAGGATATCCTGTTTGTATCAACACCTATTGTCAGCAACTTTGAAAGAGTAGAATTAAGCTCAAACTCTCTGACCTTTAGTGAAGGACCCTCACTCAAGCTTCTGTTAAGTGAGTGGATAAATGCACTAATCACTATGTTTTAAAACTAATTTTGTCTTTACCATCTACTTCTTAGGTCTTAATAATTAACATACAGTCTCTGAAACCCAGGGTCTCTTAATATGCAGGAGCAAAAATAATAGCAGTTTACTTGAGAGCTTTATGCTAAAGAGTAAAAAGGCTCTGATTGGCTGATGTAATATTTTAGTTCTTTCTCCTTAAATTTTTATTCCTAGGATTTTTTAATGCTGTCTGGACAGTAATATGAAATAAATTTGACCTAGTGGAGAGTAAGTAGGATGGATATGATTTTTTCATAGCTAGAAATCTGTTTCTTGCACACAGACAGTCTTGCGAGGAAACATCACAACTATTATTACTTGTCAAAGTGACCATCAAAATACAGGATACACTGTTATATTAAAAAATCCTTATTTCTAAAAATTTTCACTCAATTATGAATGTGAAAAATAGTTACTGCAATATATTCTCAATTTAAAATATTCTTTATTATTTTAATTTTATAAATCTATGATAGTTCTGTGTATTATTCAATGTATCATGGTAAAATAAAAGTAGCTAGAAATTCAGTCTTTTGGTATTTTGATGTTTGGATCAACATAGTCTAGTTTTATACAATTGGAGGCACAGTGTACAATTTCAGTGAATGCACAGAACATGGACTTGTAACTTTGGAGCTGTTAGAACTAATTTACTTGTCCTTATTGTTGGTGTTTGTCAAGATCAAGTTGTGTTCTTCTCTAAGTTACTCCTTATTTTGTAAAACACTGACTTTCAGTCTGTGCCTTCCCCCAGGTGACACCCTTTGACAGGTAGCATTTGTCTATACTTTGGGTGAAAATACAGAGGGGAATGCTTCTGCATCTCATTGCACAAATAGACATCACCACCTATCCAGTACAACACAAGAACTGCAGACTGATAGATAACCCATTCCAAAAATGGTAAAAAAGTAGTACCTCCTATAATTTTTTCACAGTAGGTATGTAATATAAAAGCACATGAGAATATTCAAATAACATTTCAAAACAGAATCAAGAAGTATGAATCATAATAGACCAAGAAAAGTGCATCCCCTTACATAGACACTAGAAGGTAGAAGATAACTATCACTCCAATGGTAAAGTCCTTTTATCTGTCATCTGGTCACCCAGTATGTGCATCAGGGAACCAGGAAACAAAAATCTCTTAACTGTCCCTAATTTGTTAAGTCAAATTGAGCCATTTACTCACAAAGCCTCGCTACCAGTTCATTTTACCTCAGATTTGATGCATTAGTCACATCAACTCAGTAACCTACAAATTGTCTCAGTCTCCAGCAGCTCCTCAACTGGTGTAGTCAATAAGCCTTTCTTAACTGTTTCAACGTCTATCTCTATCTCTGCTGCCAACTTCCCTAATGACAATTTTAATGACTTTAAATATCATTTAGCTTCTTTAATGGCAACAAAGGAATTCTGCAACTTACATTTTATAAATAAAAATAGATATAGATGATGTAGGATTACTTTATCATTAGTATATATTTTATTTACATGTCATTATAACACATAAAAGGATATGTAACTGTGTGATGTATTATGTGTTATCTGAATTAATACTAGTAATTACATTTGAAATAAAAGATACAGTTTTTGTCACTGTTCAGGAAGAAAAATCAAGAGTACCTGGCAAAATACAATCAACAAAAACACAATATAGCTTGTGAGTTTATTCTTATGTAATATATCATAACACATACCCCCAAAATGAAGAAAAATCACTGTACTTCAACTCCTCCTTAACCACATTTTTTTATTGTTACCATAATTTTAACTTCATACTTAGCAAGAATATTTTTTCTGTAGCTTATAAAAAAATCAAAGACCTAAATTACATTCCACATATGTATAATGGAATGTGTTTATGGCTGGATCTATGTACTCACTGGAAAGCTTTGATAATCTAAAGATTGATTTTTTTATTTTTAAACACAATCATTTTTTTTATTTTACTTACCAATTCCAGAACTTGCTCCCTCCCTCCTTCACATTCCCCACCACTCCCATCCATTCCTCAGAAAGGATAAGGCCTCCCATGGGGGGGGGGGCTCAACCAAGTCTCACCTCACCTTTGAGGGAACCAAGCCTTTCCCCCTGTGTCTAGACTGAGCAAGGTATCCCTCCATAGGGAACAGACTCAAAAAAACCAGTTCATATATAGGGATAAATCCTGATTCCATTGCCAGTGGTCCCATAAACTTCTTAACCCAAACAACTGTCACCTACATTCGGAGGGCCTAGTTTGGTCCTATGCAGGATTTTCAGCTGTTAGTCCAGGGTCGATGAGCTCCCATAACTTGGGTAAACTGTTTCTGTGGGTTTCTCCAAGATACCATGCTGAGTGAGGTAACCCCGACCCAGAAAAACAAACACAGTACATACCCACACATAAGTGGATATTAGACATAAAGCAAAGGATAATCAGCCTACAGTCTACAACCCCAGAGAAGCTAGGTAATAAGGGGGACCATAAGAGAAACATATGTGTATCCCCCTGGGAAGGGAAAACAGACAAGATCTCCTGAGTAAATTGGGTTCATGAAAGGAGGGAGAAGGGCAAAGGGGAAGAAGAAGAGAGAAGATGAGGGGGAGGAAAATATGAGGGAACAAAATGGTTGAGTGGGGGAAGGACAGAAAAGGGGGAAAAGGAAAAATATATTTTGAAAGAGGGAGCCATTACAGGGTTAGTGTGAAACCTGGTACTAGGGAAATTTCCAAGAGTTCACCAGGATGACCCCAGCTAAGATTCTAAGCAATAGTGGAGAGGATGCCTGAACTGACTTCCCCCTGTAATCCAATTGATGACTACCTTAATTGTCATAATAGACCCTTCATCTTAATTATTGACTCTTAATATTTCATCCATTTCATTTACAAGGAAAATGATTTTATGTTCTAATTGAGATTCTATAACTTATCCGTTTACAAATTAATTGCATTTAATTGTGGAATTTTTAAAAGAAATGATTTTTTTTCCATTTAGCCCCATTCTTATCTATTTAATCTTTTTTTTTTCTTGTCCTCAGCTCTACTTCTTTCCTGCCCTCAGTAACTCGGTAACTTTGATTCTCCTTTAACATCACAACCGCCCTCCCAACTCTCAGCATCTCGTGTTCCCTTTCATTTTCTTCCATATAGTTTAATGATCTGCCTGCACTCTCAAAAACACTGTTTACCTACATAAATACAAAAGTTAGTATTCACTATAAGGGAGATTTTGAATTTTTTTGCCTAAGGCTCTATTTTCTTACTAAAGATGCTTTCTGGTTCTTTGTGTTTTCCCAAAAGAATCATAACTTCAGTTTCCCAAAAGCTGAGTAAAATTTTATTGTGTATATATGCTAAATTTTACTTTTCCATTTATTGTTGATAGACAGATATGGAGGTTCTATTTTCAAGTTATTGTGGAGCGTGCAGCAATAACCAGGGATGGATAAGTATCTCTGTTGTGTGAGTTCTTTGAACAAATGCCCAGAGATCATAAAACTGGATCGTGTGGCTGTTATACTCTTATTTTTTGCTGAACCTCATTGTAATTTCCAGAGAAGATACATGACTTATACAAATAACTCCTTATAAGTTATAAGGAGAAGAAACAAAATTACAATATATACATATTATTTGCTTATTTTTATGTTGTAGGGTTTTGTCTACATATATGTCTGAGCACCACATGCATGTCTAGTGTCTCTGGAAGACAGAAGAGAGTAATGGATTCCCTGAGACTAGCATCTAGTCTAGGCTAGGCTCCTGGGAATTGAACCTGAGTCCTCTGGAAGGGCAGCCAATGCTCATAACTGCTGAGTCATCGCTTCTGACTCTATAAATGTATATATTAAAACCTTAAATATCCTTAACAACCATGAAAATGAAAGTAAAAGTTATTTTGAGATTCCACCTTATTTCAGGAGTTATTGTCTAGAAAAAAATTATAACAAATGCTGGTGATATCATTAGGAGAGATTTGGTGACTTTGAAGAAGCCCTCTTTGTTAATCAGTTCTCATAATTTCACATAATGACTAATTTCATCAGACACTACAAACAACATAAAATGTCTGTCTTTATTACTGACTAAAACAAGGTAGAAAAATCAAGTTCTCCAGATAGAGAATTATAATTCAGGAACTTGTTCTTCAAACTATATTCTAATTCAAATTTATATTCCATGACATCTAGTGAAACAAGAAGGAGACTGATAGAAAGAAGTCCGTCACGATATATGGTGAGTGCTCCCTTCATTGTCCTGCTAATTTTATTTATGCTTCTAAAAAATAAAATATAAATAATAAAGTATAGATTTTGTTAATAGTTACTTTCTTGGGAGTCCTTTTGAGATTACAATGGGAAAGATTACTTCGAGTAAATAGTCCTCTGGGAACTTCACACTTCTAAACAATGTTTTTAAAGCTTCAGCCATGGTTCAAAATCCTCTCATTGGTTTATTAAAACACAAGAAACCTAATTCAACTCCAAGAGTTATAGCAAATATGGTGTTGATCCCCAAATTGGTATTTATAACAAGTTGCCAAGTAGGGATACAGTGATACTGGTCCAGAGACCACTCTTTAGAAAGTGCTTGTTTATAAATCAGTCTCAACATACATACAGTTTGCTCACTTGCTTCATCAGGGTTCCAAGAAGTGTTTAGAAGACTGAAGATACAATGCCATCTCATATTTCCTGTATCCCATTATCCAGAATGGTGCTACAGGAACATATTTTAACAAAAATCCTTGACAACTCTGATACCCCATGGCATCTGAGATCTGTGCTCTCTTTCGATCTTTCTATGTCCATCTCCTGATACAAGTATACGTAATGTTCAATTTTATCTCCTGTATAATTGCTCTTGTTCTTGATATTTTATCCCCATTTTTCAAAACCAAAACAATTATCACCTTTTTTTATAACATTTCATTCCCTTGCTACTGAGTTTAATTTCTACATTTGTTTCATAATGGCTATTACTTTACATCTTTACTACCAACAAAAAGTAAAGTTATAGAGACAAAAGGACAAGAAAAGTTTTCCTTTTCATCATTAGATTGGAGCATACTATAGCTTGTTGAGAAACATAGAAGGGTACAAATTTGAAAATTCTACAGATTGGACTTTATTTTTGCAGAACAGAAAAGTTTGCTTCCCATCATTATAATTGCTGGACTACTTTAAATGAGCACTTGACAATTTTTGTTTGAGTGAAAGCTGTTTTCGGCAAGTAGCTTTTAATGAATTTATATGTGCAACAGACATGGTTTTTTATCTCTTTGACCTTTACAGAACTTCTAGATGATTTTCAGAGCACTGAATGGTCTATTTAAAGTGTATCCGGGTCTTCATTTGCCAGTTTTTCTCATTTGTTTAATTGTAGCAGCTGTTGTCTCTGGAAACAGCTGTTCTCAATTAGCTATTTGGAAAGACACTTTAAAGGGTCATAAAGGTCAGAACTGAGATATACCTAGAGATGTGACTTGAAAGCCTTGCTTAGTAGGTTCTGGTGTGATTCATTTCCAAAGAAGCTTTAGTTATTATTGAACAGCTATGGTGCAAAAAAAAGCCTAAGAAGATTAAATAGACAGTACAATCACAAACAGAAAGAAGTAAAAATATTCAAATAAAATCAAGATATATTTTACTATTAATTTTGTTTTTTCATAATGTTAATAATTCTGTCTTTGGTAATTTTTCAATTGTTCCTTCCCCTTCTTCATTTTTGTCTGAGTGGTGAAAAAAGCAGAGGTGGGCCATATTAGGACAGGAAGTAGAAAAGGTAATTCTTGATCTTCAGAATTGGCACACCCAACCCTTTAAAGCCAGAAGCAGGTTGACATGAACACATCATGGTGCTAGTGAATCACTCTTGTCTTTATTGTTTATGACTATTATCTGTGTGATTTGTTGAATAAATTTTGACTACTTGAGAAATGAAAAATATACATTAAATAAATCTGATACTGGAAATTAAGATAATCTTTTAACTAAAACATGTACTAAAATCCAGGCTGATTTATCTAAAATCATCCCATTACTGATATGTTAGAATAGATATGACAACTGTCCTTTTTTATACATTGGATCTGAACTCTACCCTTATATTATAATTGGATGGTTTTAAGTCATCCCGATAGTTTCTCTGGTTTGGAGTGGGTGTCTTGTGAAAGTTTCTGCATTGAAACTTAAAGGTAGCAGGCTTCAGAGTTTAACACCTGTATCCTAAATGAAAAATCAAGAAGAAATATTGTTACTGACAAGTCTTCTTAGTTTCAGAATAGATCTTAACAGTGAGGTGCCTCAGCTCTCTTTTGAGTTCCCTGTGGCACGATGACACACAAAATACCAAGGATAGATGTGAATCAATGGAAAAGTGAAAGTGGGGGCATCTCATAGAACTGGTTCATCCAAGCACTTCATTTCCCTACTCAGACACAACTGAGTTGGATTAAAATATTTACAATATTCTAACTGGGTTATGAATGTAAAACTGCATATGAAGTAAGGTTCTCATCACATACTGCAGTGTAGTGTAAGTGAGTGAATGGAAAGAGAAAAGAAATTCTAACTTGGAAAATTACATATTTAAATGGAAGCATTATCATTTGCTGCTTATTGCTTCTGTGGGCCAGACATCAATCTATTACAATAGGCAGGCACAGCAAACAATGTAGAGTTGTACATCACAGGGCAATCATTTGATAACTAGAAGATAACTGCTATTCTTGTGGGAATATATGGCTTAGTGAAGTTATAAACATCGGTGTGTTTGGCCCACGATGATATCTGATACTGTTGCAACTTTCTGCACAATTTACAGAGTAAGATTCTACTATTAAAGAAATGCATGCCTATATAATTAAATATGTTGAAAATTATACACACTAAAGTAATTACCTTATCTAAAATGATTTACTTGAAATTATTAAAATATTTAAGTTCAAGACAGCAAACACAAATAAGCACATAAAATAATGTAGGATTTCTATATATTAAATATAAGCTAGGATAAATGGATTGGAGAAATCAGTGGTTATTTGGAAGGCAGGAATATTTAGTTTTGCAGAGGCCAATAAATATTGTCATTAAACCTCTTCTACACTGTGCACCAAATTTGGCACAGGTTGGAAGGACAACCTAGGCTTCTGTGCAATTCACTAGTGTGCACAGCATCTATGCCACATTATTCCTTAATGTCATTATGACAAAATCTGTTCTTTTCATAAAGTTTTGAGTTAGAAAATATAGTGTCATGTCTTTGTACTATTTCTACATATCTCACAGTTAAATCCTAAAATGACTTTTTAAACAGTCTATTTTCTGGTATTTCACACCCTGTCTCCCATAGTCTTTCCAAGGCATCTTCTGCTGATATTTCCCCAGAAATATTCCACCAATCCAAGCCTCTTTATATTCTCCCCACAAAAGAAATCAGGACCTCCCACAAAGAAAGGCAACCCCATAGATTTTTTTTTAAAAAAAATAGTTTCGTGTTAGTAAACAAAAAGTTTGCTTTTTGTGCTTCATTTAGGGAACAGAGAATTTATGTAGGAGGAAATACAGGTATGATTGGGCAATCAGTTTACCTGGCATAATGCTGTTTGATAAGAAGCATGGTACACCATGCTCCTGGCTGTTCCCAGAAGTCAGAACACTGAATTCCTAAGAAATTTGAGTAGCCAGTAGTTGGGCTGTAGATGAGCATGCACTCTCTAGGTCTCCATTCAGGCACTTCTTCTGCATGGAGACCTTGGTGGTATGAGCGCTCACTATCCAATCCGAAGCAATGTTCTAACCAATAACAGTAGATAGACTCCATCTATAAAAATGTTTATTTGTGTGCAATAAAGCAGATGCTGTTCCCTAAAATTATTTCCAGAGTGGTTTATCTCTGTACCCATTACCCATAGGCATGACACTCTTGTCTGGGGATGCCCTAATAATAATGGCAAATTTAGACTTTGCCCAAGTGATATGTGATAGGAGATATTCAATTATTTGTGTATGTTTTGACAAGATGTCTCATGACAGTATGTGATGACCATTTCAGTATGGGATCTGATCAGAGGAACTGGGTATATATTTAGGGGGCTAAAGCCTTGAGCAAGATTATACCATTCCAACCTTTGTGGATGAGAACAAATTGGAGACTGAGTTCAAGTCTGTGTCCAGTGACTCCACCCTGTCATATCATGCAATGAAAACCCAATACTGTGCACAAGAGAAGCCAGATGAGTGTCTGTGGCCGGGAACTCATTGGTGTATGAGGAGAGTGATGTAACTCAACCATCCCTAATCCATAGTGGAGGAGGACAATGAAGCTCCAAGAATAAGGGCCCTGAAGACTTTCAGTTCAGGTCTCTCTTCTTTCAACTGTTTCCTGGTCTGTATTTCAGTAAAAGAGTTCAACGTAAAGCAAGTTTCCTGATTGATGTGGGTTGGTTGTTTCAACTAATGAGAAAAGGGAGGAGAAGAAAAAAACTGAAACATGTGCTATTTATGAGGAATGTAAATAGCTTGAGCAGCTCCTAAACTGTCAGTTGGGTCTGAGAAGAAAGAACAACCGGGGAGCGGGTTTTAACCTACAAATCTGCATTAACTCCAGGAATCATCATCAAAACAGCACTGAAAACTCACACTGAACCTGCGTATGATCTAGATGGATGTGTCTCTCTTCATCAGTTCAAGACTGCTTTCTCACTGCTATCTATCAAGACAAACAGATCTCAATCTCGAGAAATCAAATACAAACCTAGACAGTCTCCATAATTGATAATTTGAGGGTCACTATTTATTATTCCTATGGACTGATATCATTTCTTCCAATCTTATTTTTTATTTGCTTGCTTGTTCATACCTTATTTATTTTTAGGTACTAGAGATCGAACTCAGGGCAGCAGACTCTCTAATATGAAGCCATATCCCTAGCACCCCAACTAAATCCCTCACTATCCTAATACATACATTCTTGTCTTTGTTCTGTTTTATCCCACAGTTTCCTTTAGGCTCATATCCAACAATCGTCTTAAATAACTTTTGTACCACGTAAACATTTAATCAGGATGGTTGTCTATAAAATAATTTTAATTTATGTACAATTGTTTCAAAACTGTGGCCTTCATTATGATGTTTTCATGCATATGTATGATATTTTATCATGTATGTTTCACATTATCCATTTTTTACTATTCTTTCTTCTTCCACTGGTCAACTTCCCATTATTTAATTGTGTCATTGCAATTCATATGTTTAAACATTAACATTTCCCATATGAGATGGAAATTCTTATCTTTAGTTCCTTGAATTTCCCTGAAAATGACAGTTTGTAGTCTTCTTGACAGCTGCATGATACACAGCATTTTCTATAGCCTGTCATCCATATATGGAAATTTAGGCTGATGGGATTTGATTTGTAAACAATGTTGCAAGATTCGTAGGTGTGGCCATTTCTGTACTATGTGCTTGTTTGATTTCTTTAAGTATAACCCCATGAAAATTGCCAGTTGTTAATATCACAGTTCTATATTTTATTTTTTGGGGGGAAACTCCATATTGAGTGTCCATATTGACTGTATTAATAATATCCTTCGTATGTATATTAGATTCCTGTTTTGACCAGATGTTTGTCAGTATTTTGTCATTATAATTTGCATATAATTACTTTTGTTTGTTTTGTTTTTCATTTGCTAGTGCAAGAATATACTATCCCTTAGCTTTTCTTCTCTCCATACACTTTTATTAATCTTTCAAATGCTTGGCTTCTTTTGTTACTAATTTTAGCTATATAAATAAGTATATGTACATATATATTTCTAAATTTAGCATACCCTGTATCTATGCTACTTGTATATATTTTTTCAGTGTTAACCATTTATTATTGGGTAACCAGTTGCTGTGCTCTTCCCTGGGCATTTCTCCCATTCAAAGTGTTCCTTAGTTGTCTTCAATTCTTTGTGCAGAGTTGAAGCCTTATAAAATTTTTGTGATAAACTATCTAACCGAGATGGATAGAATCTCAGTATGTTTTGGTTTGTATTTTTTGATGGTTAAAGATATTAAGCATCTTCTCCCAAGTTTGCCATCCATTTTATTTTTTCATTTGGAAAATGTCCATATATTTTTTCATATTTATTTATCAGTTTATTTATTTCTTGGACACTGTCTTTCTTGGTGATTACATTTTTGTGTGTTATATATTTTAATATTAATAACATGTCGAATGTAAAGTTGGCAAATATTTTGTGCCCATTATGTGATTGGCTACATTAATCACTCCTTTTACTTCTTACGCTTTCTTATTAATAATCTTTTGAATTGTCACAATATCAAACCTGCACTTCCCTTGCTTTATGACAAAACACTATGGAATCCATTTACTATCTGGGTTTTTTTCACTTTCATGCTTTCTGTTTCCTGATTTCATTATTTCTTCATCTATACAGTTAAGGATTTTCAGATCTTACTAAATAATTTATCAGATACCTGTCGTCTTTCTTTCATTTTTGCTAGAAGGATATATTTTGGGTTCTAACTTGAGGTGACATTGTTCGTTATGGGTGAAAGGCATTAGAAACCAGAGTATGATGAGGCTGCCCATGTTGCATTCAGGTTAGGAATAAGAAATCAATGACTGTGGGGGCTCATTAGGCTTATTCCGTTTCCCCATTTTATTCAGTTTATAAACTCACTAGATGGGGCACTGCAGACAATATTTAGGTTGAATCTTATCTCTTCAATTAAGCCTCACAAAAATGCCATCACAGGGACATATGTAGAAAATATCCCCAAAATTGTTAATACTTTGGAAGACTAGTTATATCACATATGAAAATGCTGAGGTTTACTGAAATTTTATTATTTGGGATAGACTTGTCTATAATATCTTATTTACTACTAGGCTCATCTCTGACTTGTTGATTGTATGCAAACTCTGCTTGGCTTCTGTTATTTCTTGGCCTGAGATTTATTTTAAAACAAGACTGTATAGATTTTCTTTAAAGATAAAGATAATGATTATACTTAAGTAGATAAAGTTGGATGTGAAGAAAACTGTAAATTTTCCTAAAAGTAAGAAAGATAACTTCTTAAAATGTATCTTTACTTTCTGTTCAAAGATTTGATACTTAACAGGTAAGTGGCTGATATATAGTTGATACATAATGAGATGATAGACATATTTTCAAGAGAAAATAAACCAATGGCAAACCTTTACAAAGCAACTAAAATTATTTTCCATCAAACTTTAACCCATAAAATCATTGATTTGTTTATAAGATGATTCATCTGTTTTCTTGCTCATACCAGGCATTAGGGAGACAAATTTATTTCCAGTGTACTTTTACCCACACAATCCAAAATCCAGCAATTAATATCCATTGCAGGTTCTTCTGGGCAAGTCACTTCACAAAACAATGCCCAGTCATCCTTTAAGTATATACTCCTTTCCCTGGCTTCATTTTTGGGACTGAGGAATAATGAGTGCATCAGAGGGGGTCATATATTCCTGACCTTGTGAAGGATAGCTCATAATACTGAAATGTCACAGCTGGGAAAAAATGGCAAGCATCATTTTCTCATCCTGACATTTTTCCACATCATAACTTACAGGTACTTCATTAAAGATCAAAAATGAAATAGAGTAATAAGACTATATTGACAGCCACAGTAAATAAAATTAAAACCTATGTAATATATTTGAGGCTGAATCCTGACATTAAAATTTAGGATTTGATATTTTGATGCATAGATATTAATCATCAAGAATTTTCCATTATTCACTAACCATACACAGATAAAGGAAAAAGAAAATGTTTACAATTGGCATGTTATTAACCAAGATGTGGTTGGGTGAGTAGAAACATAAACCACTTTACTGTACTGTACTTTAGTTTAATTTCAAATTATAAATATCTAATGCATCAACATAAAAAATATATTATAAATAAGCAGAAATAAATATTAGGAAGAGTTAAAACCAGGGTAGTAATTATTAAAAATGGTATTTTATTATCTATTTTTTTCTCTCTAGCACTTACTGTTTTATCTGTCTCTTTTGTTCTATTGTGATTTGTAAATGCTATTTTTGTTTTCCATATTTCCAATAATAACCACTGCATCACATCTATCTGGCTAATTTGACATGACTTAATAATTTTTATGAATTTTATAGTCGGGTAAACTTCCCATCTCCTTCCTAATTTGTGGCTCAGCACTCAGTATATCAGTAGCATAATGGTGACATGAGGCACATGAGGCAGAGCTTGTTCCCATTTTGTCCTTATAACTCACAGTGACGTTTGTTTCCACCGAGCTTCTTCAGTTGATGGATATGACTTGACAAAGCATGTCATGAAAAGGGATTTGGGAATTTTCCTAAAGATCTTATTGACTGAAAAAGAAATTAATGATGTATTCACATTGACATGAATGAATATGATGAGACGATAGATGTCTGAAGCTGAAAAGTAGTGTTTTACCCCTTTCAGTGCACACACACACACACACACACACATACATGCACATACATGAATTGTACTATTTTTCTTGAGAGATATATGCTGATTACTTGAGCAAGTAAAGTCTATATATAAAAAATTAAACATAAGTAAACATCATAGCCGAGAAATAACATGTGTTCCCTTAATGCCATATAAGTTCTCATTCTGAGTGATAACTCCATGGAGGACTGTGCGTATGATTACTGAGAACTTGAGGGAGTGAGATAGTAAAGATGGAAGAAGGACAGAGATAAGAGCAAGGAAAAGAATTATCTTGATTAAGGGAGCTATTATAGGGTTAACAAGAAACCTGGCACTAGAGAGATTCCCAGAAATCTATGAGGATAAACCTAGCTAAGACCCTAAGCAATAGAGGAGAGGGTACCTGAACTGGCCTACCCTATAGTCACATTGTTGACTAATCTTAAATGTCACCATAGAACCTTCACACAGCAACTGATGGAAATAGGCAGAGACACACAGCAGAGCACTGGACTGAACTCCCAAGTCCAGTTGAAGAGTGGGAAGAATGAGAATATGAGTGAAGAGGTCAAGACCATGATGAGATACCCACTGAAACTGTCTGCCTGAGCTAATGGGAGCTCATCGTCTTCAGCTGGACAGGAAAGGAACCAGCATAGAACCAAACTAAACCCTCTTAATGTGGGTAACAGATATATGACTGGGGCAGACTACAGAGCCAATGACAGTGACACTAGGATTTGTCCCTACTGTTTGTGTAAACTTTTTGGGGACACATTGTCCTTGGATGGATACCTACATATAGTAGGGAGGGCCTTGAACCTTCCCCAAAAGAATATGCCTTACCCTCTCTGAGGAGTGAATGAGGGTGGTATGGGGGGGAGTGGTGGGAATGGGAGGAAGTGAGGGAGTGGAAAGTGTGACGATGGATGCTATAAAGTAATCCCACACTAGCTCAGAATTGAGTATATTAAAGGGTTATTTATTTAGGGTAGACTCACAGATCACAGTCATCTGCATGAATGGGGAAGAGGAACTGAATCCAGAAGCCAGGAGAGAGAGAGAGAGAGAGAGAGAGAGAGAGAGAGAGAGAGAGAGAGAGAGAGAGAGAGCACGCAAGCTTTATGACTGCATTTAGTATAAGAGACCATGCCCAAATGGGATGGTATCTTAAAGGCTATTGGCTGAAGGAGTTTCCACAGCACTGCCCCCCCTTTTTTTAAATAGAGAGTTCTAAGCCCAATACAAAATTATATACAATAAAAACAATTATCAACTATAAAATCTAGAATTACAGCCAACAGTTAAAATCAACCCATAATTGATGTCCCTAGCCCTGAGGACAATCTTTGTTGGAAGAGCGAATATCGTCTTCTAGAATTTCTTCCAGCTCTTGTGGGGGTGATGTTTTTCTATAAGTTCCTGTGTAAGTAAAATGATGGTTAAGTTGATGTCTGGTATAATTGCAAATTGTCTCTGAGTAGTCAATAGGGTTTTTCTGAGCTTCCTATTTGGCCAGTATGTTATAAGAAGGTACACCATTTCAGCTTACCAAGTTGGAATCATATTGAGCAGCTGATACCCAAAACCAGTCTTAAAGTAGCACTATCAATATCACGATACCATATTAACCAGGTCGGGTCATTGTTGAGGAACCCCATCTTCTTCCTGGAAACTTTAAAGATTACAGATGGAAAATTTATTGTTCATTGTGGAAAACATAAACATTGTTTATGTCGACATATATTCAATGAAAGGTACAATAGAGACAAAAATAGGCATGGAGAAAAGAATTTTTTTCTCAAATTCTTTCTTCTTTCTGTCCCATACCAGATGGCTCCTGACATGAGGCAGAAATTATGAATTTTTCTTTTAGCAACATACTTGGATTTAGAGAAGGGTAGCTATTGTCCAACTCCAAAGCCAGCTTTGATGTTTAAGTAAAGATATTTATCTCTTCAGGTAATCAAACATTACCGTGCTTATGATACACCATCATAAATGAGATTTCTCTTTACTTGGTAATACTTTCTGGATAGTAACATATCTTCTTTAGACATCTAAACGTCCAAGGTCTTTCACTTTTTGAAGATGAGTACACTGCCCCAACCCTGACAAGGTTTCCTTAATAACTATATGGTTGTCACCTCTGTGGATGAACTGTAATTTCTCTTTCTCAAAAAGGTTTCTCTTTTTTAAACAGAATTTTATTAATTTTAATGGCATCCAAGCTTTTTTTCTTGTGGAAACAAGAGCAGAACCCCTTCCCCAATGTAGCACATGCCCTGGTTTTCCATTCTGAGGTCAACACATTCTTGAACTACACCAGCTGATTTAATTTGGAAGCAGTTTCTATTATCCAGTGTCTCTCTGGTGTCATTGCTCCTTTCCCATTAGCGTTAAGAAAATTCAAGGTTAATAAAGCATTACGTTATCTGTTTCTGGGAATAATTTCCATCTTTTTGTTTGTTTAACATATCATTTATAGTTCAATTTTGCTTTTCTAACTACCTGACCTGTAGGATTGCTTGGTATATCTGTAATAAACTTTATATTATATTAAACAAAATGTTTCATCTTCTTAGAGACACATACCAGATCACAATCTGTCTTAATTAGTGCAGGTACATCCATGATAATGATGTCTAATAAATGTGTGATTACTTAATCAGCCTTAAGCTTGATCCCGTTGGTCAGCATAAATGCCCTCACCAAGAATTTGGTCTTGAGAAACATCAAATCCTTTTGCTTTTCCCTGTTGTTTTGAAAGTTTTGCCTTTTTTTCACCAATAGCATTTCCACAGTAGTTGTGGCCTATCTTCCAGGACTGTGGAAACTAATTGAAGCCAATTGTGTAGAGAAACCTTGTTGTTGGAAGCCCATGTCTTTACCACCTCCCAAACAAATGGTGAATGCAAGCTCTAAGATACTACTGCTTTTTAAATTTCTTTTAGATCATCCATACCTATAGGTTTCCATCGACATTCTTTGGACCCTTTTGGGAATTTAAACTTGATGTTTTTACAGAGGTGATTACAAGGTAGGAAGCAGAAATCCTGGGTAAGTCATCTCTGACTCTGACACATACTGAAGATTATAAGCCCTGTCTTTGTACCTTCTCTCCCTGTTCATTAACTCTAATTATTTCCTCAATCATTTCAAATCTTTTTACTACTGACTTTTGTAAAGCCTGGATCTCTTGTTCTGTATAAATTTTTAGCAATTCATTGATTCACCCAGTCCCTTGTCCTCATTCTACACATGTGATTCCAAGATATGAAGTTTTCCTTTAAAAATAACATCTCACCCTTGGAGATTATTTGAATAGCATGCAGATTGCCTTCCTGGAGAGATACTCTTATCTGTTAACCTATCATAACTTTTTAAAGAATTTTGATTGTCAATCTCAACAGTATGAATTCTTTCAGATAATTTCTCAGTATCCTTTGGCATGAATTGAATTTTGTTGGTGAAATTAATTATATCCTTTTCAATGGTTTTAATTTTTTCAGCTAACTTTTAATTTTCAATGGTATAAATCTTGTCAGCTATCTGCTCATTATTAGTCTGTAAAGACTGTAGTATTTCTAAAAATGCTTGATTCTTGGTTCTGTTAATAAACCATTTTCTTAAGCATATAACATGAAAAAATAAAGCTAAGTCCCAATATCCAAAAAGCGGATGTATCAGAAAAACCATATAAGCCGTGCAGAGTAGCATCCATAGTATAAAAAAGGTTATTAAGTTACTGAATATTGTCTTCCATCATATAACTTTCAAATTTATTAATTTACTTGCCTCCATTAGATTTCAATAAATTGTTGCAGGACTAATAATCTTTATTGGCCAGCAGATGTCAAAGTTGCAGTCACATGGCGGCAAGAACAGTCCTGTGCTGCTTTGGTTTGGAGCGTTGGTGCCTGCTTAAATACTGACAAATATGCTTTACTTGAAAATTTAGAACAATTAAATTAACTCTGCACATACACTGAGTTTTGTAGTGTCCAGACATCAAGGAGCCTAGAATTCACAAGCAGGGAACACAAAACAGAAGCTGCACAAGTTGCCATGTGGCTGGGAAAGAGGAAGCACGAGCCTGGAAAATTGCCAAGTCACCATGCAGTAGCACCACTGTGGTGGGGTTTTGGCAAAAAAAAGCACTTAGTAGGTGAAATGAAACTGGGAAGTTGTTTTTAAACATTTCTCTTTGGAGGGGCCCATTACAAAGCTCCCAAACAAATACACGTGAACATTATCATTACTTTTAAGTGCCCAGGCTTAACTTAACTTGCTGCTTGTTAGCTTTTCTTAACTATTAAGTATCCAGTCTACCATTTGCCTCTGATACTTGACTTTTCTTAATTTTGTATATTTTGTATTCGGTCTTGTTCGTTGGATAACTGTGTGGCTAGGTGGCTGACCCCTTTTATTCTTCTGTGCCTGGATCCTTCTTTTTTTTTCTTTCGATCCTATTTATTTGCTCCTCTGCCAGCCCTACCTGTCCTTTCTCCTGTTGGCCATTCAGTTCCTTATTCGACCTGTCAGGTGTTTTAGACAGACAAGGTAACACAGCTTCAAAGAGTTAAATAAAAGTACAATAAAAGAATGTAACACAACTTTGAATCATTAAACAAACGTTCCACATCATAAACAAATGTAGCATAATATTCCACAACACTATATAGCTTGTATGACTATTCCGATTTTCTATGAAGGGAGTTTGTTAAAAAAATTGTATTCGAAACTATTGTTATCGATCTATAAGCATAAATTCTATTGCCTCTGTTTTATATTATCTTCTTTTTCAATTAATTTTGAATATTGATTGGGTTAAGACTTTATATTATTTGCAAATTCATTAATATTTTCTCATTTCATACTTATTAATAAAAAGTGGTAATTCAGAATGATGAAAAGAAGCATTTTTCAAAAGGAACTAAGCCCACATTGAAAAATAAATAGAAAATTTATGAATAGCTGTTATTATGGAAAGACCATTTCCTACTTCTTCTTTGCTAAAGTATTTTAATGGATGAGTTCTAATTTTCCCTATTGTGAGACCTACAACTAGTCTTTATAGTGTGTTGCGTTGTGGCTCTCCAACTATGGGTCCATATGCAAATACCTGGAAATGTTAAACTGACATTATTTGGGCATGGATCATTACAGATTCAAGCAAAAAAAAATTAGGTGATATTCTAGTTCACTGGGTGGGTATGAAACTAATGATAGAACTAGATGTAAGAGACAACACACAAAGGAGCCATTGTTGTGAAACAGAAACAGAGATTGTAGTGATGCTTTGAAAATCGAAGAAGCCAGAAGACACAAAACCAAAAGCATTCATTCTCAAAAAGAGCCTTTCAGATTTATGTTTTTCAGGGAAAAAAGGGAACAGTCTTGGTTTTTAAGTCAGTTAGTTTATAGTAACTCACACAGATTGAGGGGATGGACTTAAAGAATGTGAGTGTGTGTATGTATAGATATATACATATATTTAAGAAAATAAAGTAACTCACTTATTATCTAAAGTCAGAAAATAGTTATTGACATATCATAGCTGACTCGAGGAATAAATGAATGAAGCATGATCATCATTTAATATAATGTCTAATATGTCCCATCCTTTTATTATTTTTTATAATAAAGTCACCTTGTGGGAATTACCATTGCACACCATAGTATACATCAGCAGTTCCTTAATGAGACAAATTTATTGCACAGAATTCATGTGTCTTAAAGTACCAAGTAAAAGAATGATAGGGTTTCAGAGAAGAATGAGAATTACTAAAGAAAAACACAAATTCAGAAATAAGCTTCACAGTTTCTAAGAGTTCAAGTTCTGTAAAAAAAATAATAATAATAAAGCCCCAAAAATAAAATGTTATAAAATGGAATTAAAATTTAACTACTTACTATATTTTCTGTGTGATGGTTTAACATCCATTTGATTGAATGAAATGCTGTGAAGATATAGTCTGCCTTAGCTGACATATGTGACAGTCAGAAACCATTTAAATGTTCTATATTTAAGATGACAGTAAAATATCAGTTATATTTTTTTATTTCCCCTGAAACAATAGACATTATAAAGTTAAATATTGTAGGCATAAGTTTCTATCCCAGTGGCCAATTCCCAAATAACCGACATAGAGGCTTAGTATTAATTACTGATGTTTGGCCAATAGCTCCGGCTTGTTACTAGCAAACTCTTATATTAAATTAACCGATATTCATTATCTTTGTTTTTCCATGTAACATGGTACATTTTCTTAGCATGGCATGTCCAATATGCTTCTTTCTGCATCTCTGACACTCCAGACTCCACCATTTCACTTCCCAGTGTTCTCAATTTGGCTCTCCTGCCTAACCTTATCCTGTTCAACTACTGGCAAGTTCAGCTTCTTTATTAACCAATGAAAGTAATACATTTTCATAGTGTACAGAAGGCTTGTTCCACAGCAAAAAAATGATAGGTTAAAACCATGTCAGAATTATTCTAGGTACATGGTCCTCTATAAGGAAATTTATATCATTCTGACAATTATGTAATAGAATATATCAAGAAATGCTAAGTTGTTTCTTTCTTTTATATCCCTTTCTGATTAAATCATTCTGCTCCTGGTTATTACAATAAAACTTGAATATTTGTGGCTCTCCAAAATTTATATATTGTGGCTTCAAGACCCACTGTGTTCATAAGGGGTTGAATTACTTGTGAGATAATTGTATTCAGGATATGTTAAGAGACTGGAACTTTAATAATAGCATGGTTATCCTTCAAACAAAGAAGTAAAATCTAGCTACTTTTTCAGCCCTGTAAATATACAAAAAGAATATACCTTCTAAAACTCAGTAATTCAGCCTTTTCTATTGCCTGTACTACCACTTAATAGCCAATTCCACAACCTTCCGATTTGTAAGACATAAATTTTATAGCTTAAGAAACTTAGCCCTTTTGTAATAGCAACATCAACTTACTAAGTCACATAATTTTAACAAAATATGCTGCTTAATGGTTGTAAACAGAAACTGCTCATTCATTTCCTGACCACCCAGACATGAATATTCACACAGAAACTTTATTAACTTACAACCCTATTTGGCCTGTTAGCTCAAGCTTATTAACCATCTCTTACATCTTAATTTAACCCATTTCTATTAATCGATGTATCAGCATGAGGCTGTGGCCTACTGATAAGTCTGCCTTCTTCAGCAGCTATGCGCTATCTCTCTAACCCTGCCTTGTTTCTCCCAGCATTCAGTTTAGTCTTCCCACCTAATTCTATTCTGTCTTGCTATAAGCCAAACATATTCTTTTTTAAACAATAGTAAGAAAACATTCATAACATACAGAGGGGAATTCCACACCAAATGATTAACACTTTTTATATTTCCTATCCAGAACAATAATGAAGCTTAGATCTCTATTCAATACCTTACTTTTCAGTGGTCTATATTTTACATAATCAACTTTCCTTGTTGATTAGAGGAAACAATATCCTGTTTTTTACATCAACGTTGATGCCCCTTCCATACTCTTTCCAACATTTTGCTATTTTAAATCAACAACAAATGAATGATTCAAGTAAGAAACATAAATGGCTAAAGACATAATGCTCTTTTCTTCACAATAATATACAAGCAAGCTCCTCATCATGTTTCTCCAAATTAAAGTCAATTCATGGTCATTCCATTACAGTATTAGTTCACAATTTCCTCTATTACCTGGACTACTGCTTTGTTCCTTAATGTTCACTTTTTCACCACTCTTATGATGTCTGTAATTACTAATAGCTGAATTAATTGAATCTAATAATATTTGAGTGTGCCTTCAATAGCCTCTTTCCTATAGATATCTTCAAGATGTCTTACCAAGATTGCACAGCTTCAAACAATTTTATAAGATTATCTCTCAGTTCCTATTTCTTCTTATTACAGTACAATACAAACAAATGCATTTTTTTCTTTTTCTTTTCTTTTTCTTTGGGATGGTGTAGAAAAGAGAAAATGCTACTCAGAAACACATGTTTAAAATAACAACACTTTTTAAAAATTGTGAGTAGATAGATTTTGATACCTGGATCTTACTTTGGAAGAAGAAAACAAATTCCTACAAGTCATCTCTTATACATATGTGACAGAATGTATATACACACTCTTAACATACACACATACACATATCATACTAACATATTTTTTGAAATTAAAAATGAAGACATAGATATTATCTGTTATAATTTTACATATAATTATAGCATATGATTTCCAAAATATGTCATTTTGGAAAAACATATCTGGGATTTATAACATATAATATTTGTGTGCAAAAATTACCAGGAATAAATCTACACATAAATGCAAACAGACAACTTATTAATGATTAAACACAGACTAAATTTAGTTACAAATAATTAAATGAGAGATAAAAAGATTTAAATTATATCATCTGTTAGTGTTTTATACTATTTTATTATTAGGGATGTTTTTAGATAAGATGTAAAGAAAATTAGCAATGTTATTAATCTATTCTCATAGAGAAAATTTTGATAGTGAAATATTCTTGAGCAATGGAAATTTATTTTATACATCCCTGGGTGGAAAAATTCTATAAATGAATTTGTTAATAAATTGTAAGGATCATGTCTGCGAGTCAGGATTCTCGATCCAGAGACAATGGCCCTGACGGGATGGAGCCCGAAGGTGTCATCGAGAGTAACTGGAATGAGATTGTGGATAGTTTTGATGACATGAATCTCTCAGAATCTCTCCTCCGTGGTATTTATGCCTAGGGTTTTGAGAAGCCCTCTGCCATCCAGCAGCGAGCCATTCTTCCTTGTATCAAGGGTTATGATGTGATTGCTCAAGCCCAGTCTGGGACTGGGAAAACAGCTACATTTGCCATATCAGTTTTGCAACAGATTGAGTTAGATCTAAAAGCCACTCAGGCTTTGGTTCTGGCACCCACTCGTGAGTTGGCTCAGCAGATACAAAAAGTGGTCATGGCATTAGGAGACTACATGGGTGCCTCTTGTCATGCCTGTATTGGGGGCACCAATGTGCGTGCTGAGGTGCAGAAGCTGCAGATGGAGGCCCCCCATATCATCGTGGGCACTCCTGGCCGGGTGTTTGATATGCTTAACCGGAGATACTTGTCGCCAAAATATATCAAGATGTTTGTACTGGATGAAGCAGATGAAATGCTAAGCCGTGGGTTCAAGGACCAGATCTATGATATATTCCAGAAGCTCAACAGTAACACACAGGTAGTTTTGTTGTCTGCTACAATGCCCTCTGATGTCCTTGAGGTGACCAAGAAGTTCATGAGAGACCCCATTCGGATTCTTGTTAAGAAGGAAGAGTTGACCCTGGAGGGTATCCGCCAATTCTACATCAATGTGGAACGAGAGGAGTGGAAGCTTGACACGTTGTGTGACTTGTATGAAACCCTGACTATCACCCAGGCAGTAATCTTTATCAATACCAGAAGGAAGGTGGATTGGCTCACTGAGAAGATGCATGCCCGGGATTTCACTGTTTCTGCAATGCATGGCGATATGGACCAAAAGGAATGAGATGTGATCATGAGGGAGTTCCGGTCTGGTTCTAGCAGAGTATTAATTACCACTGACCTGTTGGCCAGAGGCATTGATGTGCAGCAGGTCTCCCTAGTCATCAATTACGACCTTCCCACAAACAGGGAAAACTGCATCCACAGAATTGGCCGTGGAGGTCGCTTTGGCCGTAAAGGTGTGGCCATTAACATGGTGACGGAAAAGGACAAGAGGACTCTTCGAGACATTGAGACATTCTACAACACTTCCATTGAAGAGATGCCCCTCAATGTTGCTGACCTCATTTGAGGGGCTGTCCTGCTACCTGGCCATAGCCAGGGTTCAGTCCTGGGGGGCTGAGGAACAGCTGGAGGGGGGAGGGAAGGGAGCCAAGGGATGGACATCTTGTTTTTGGATTTTTTGTTTTTTTTTTCTCTCTTTGAATAAATGTCACTTTTTGAGGCAAAAAGAAAAATAAATAAATAAATAAATTTAGTATCTTAAAAATCCTCTCTGCTTCCTAAATGTTCTGTGGAATTATAGAGAAGAAAGGCTCATTAGCCATTTTGTTGGGTCCCTCTGTACATAAATATTTTCACGCACGTACTCTGTTAATCTCATGTGTGAAGACTGATGAGCCTTCAAGTGCTCTACCAACTGCAGATCCTTTAATTTTCAAAGCTGTGATTCAAGTGCATGTCACATGTCTTGATATTGGACTTGGCTTCTGCAGGATTTGTAGTGTTCTAAGTCTGGGCGACAACATCCACCGGGTGTGGCCTGGCTTATTTGTCCAAGCTTGGAGGGAAGCATGAGGATTAAAAAAGAGATAGACAAGAGACAACTGATAGAGTTAGGAGGGTATCTAGTAAATACCAAGATTTCCTGTGTTTATTTCTCATAGGCTAATATACCACAATACAAAGAGGAGAGGGATGGTGAGAGGATTTTTCTTTTTAACCAAGATACAAAGAACAAACAAATAATTACCTTCTCAATACCCAAGGAATCAATTAACCACATCCTAGGTCAAAACATTCTGTTAGTAGTTGCGCCTTGGGTCAAACCTGCTTTCATATAACCATGAAGGAGCAAGAATAGGTCTGAACTCTCTGACTTTTAGTCAAGGCAAAATGGTTCCACTTCTGTGGGCTTCCACAAGGATTCATGTCACTAGGTTAGGGAAAAAAAGAAAATTGAGATAATTTTCAATATCACTGATTAGGACAAAATGACAGCACTCTGCCAAGTCAAGATTCAGACTGAAAAAGTCTGAAGAATTGACATATATCACTTCTTACAGGATTTGTTTTATCTCCAATTTTATACTGCCTTCCTTGATTGATAGACTCTGTATCTTCCACGGTTTTTAAGACAAAAGGCCTAGAAGACTACAAAAATACCATATATGAGTGAAGTGATAAATGATAGGAAGTAGATAGATAGATTAGATGATAGATAGATAGATGATAGATAGATAGATAGATAGATAGATAGATAGATAGACAGACAGATGAAAGATAGATAAGTAGGTAGGTAGGTAGATAAACAGACATATATGATAAATAGACTAAATAAAAAAATAGATATAGAAGTACTAAAGTAGCTTTATTATTGGAGGTGTCTTATAAAGTAACAGAAACTGAGAAATGGCATCATATTCTGCCTTCTAGCTAGGAGTCAAAAAAGTCAGAGGCAGAGTTTAGGTCACATTCAAACTATTCAGAATCAGGGGAGCCAGTAGAGTGCCTCTCAATCTCAGGACAAAGACAAGACAGATCCAGAGGGTTCACTGGGAAATGGTCAAATCCCAAAGATAGCACCCAAAGACAAATGGGGTGTGGGAAGGGAGGAGAAGAAGTGGAGAGGGTAGTGAGACTAGAGGAAGAAGGAAGAGGAAGAGGAGAAGGAAGCAGAAGAAAGAGAAAGAGGAGAGAGATGATTTTCATTATCTGAGTATCAACTGATTAGAAAACTTCCTTGCAAGAGAATCATGGATACAGGACAGTGGCCCATCATACTCATTCTCTAATTTTAATGCAGTTTCTTCAGCAAAATGTGTTTACAGGCAGAAACATATGTAACTTTACCAGCTACATCTTTATTCTTTGATGTAGTCTCTCGTTTTTAGAAGCTGAACAGAGCTGGAGGACATAGGCTTCTATATATCATCATAATCAATTGTTTTTTTTAAAGCAATTTCCACGGTAATATAGCCAAGAGGCTTAAACAAAGGAATTAGCAGCTCTCACTCTGGTCCAGTCACTGCAAGGGGAACATCATCCAATGTGCACAGTTGCAACTCGTTTTATATAATACCCATACTGAATCACCTGTACTTGATAAACTCATGAACTCAGTAGGGCATGAATAGTAAGAGCCGTGTTCAAAACAGAAAACACTTAAAATATGAAATTTTATACAATATAACTAAGATTTTATTTTTGCCATAAACTTCTCACCATATAATTAAATAATCAAAAATTGTGCAAATTGGGATTGGTGGAGGTTTGACTTGATTGTGAAAATTTTACAATGAATACATATATATCTCTAATTAGCATATTACGTGCTTACAACACACAATTTCATTTTTCAACTATTTACCTGTAAGGCTAAGGAAATAGAAAGACCCTGGGGTACTGAATCCCCAACGTAAAAGTGCCTTCAGTTTCCTCCCTGACCTAATAAAAGGAGCTGAGAAAAGTCTCTGACAAAGTCTGAACCCATTCCCATCCTCTAGCACTGAAATAGAGAAATCAGACAAGGAGCAATGAGTGGTTTAAAGGTTTGGTCAGCCAGGGACCTGCGACCTTCACTGCCATTCATTCCACTGCAGAGAAGGCAGCTTTCCTCATGAGGCCTGCCAGATAAGTCCATTTTAATTGCCTCTGGTTGTGTCTGAGAACTCACAGGTGTGTGGATTTTAGTTCTGAGCCAGACACCTCACCTCCTGGGTATTTCTCTCACTTAGTTCTTCCACTTGCTGTGAACACCCACAGCTCTCTATGGATTTATGCTCTCAAGTTTCCTTCCTGTTTCTCCCTTACATAGCTTAGTCTCCCAATCATTTTTGGTATATTTATCCTCTCTTTATATTTCAAATTATACTTTAGATAATAATCTATCCAGGACTCTTCAGCAACCTGCCAATTATATTTGACTTTGCCACTTGAAGCTTCGTAAATCTCCCTGATAATTCTTGATATATCTCACAAATTCCTCATAACACTTTGTATCCAAAAACTATTATTAAGTTTATGTATTCTTTCAAGTTCTGGGCTTTAACTTTTTTTCCTATTATAGAATGAAAATGTGAATACCAAAATTCCCTTTTAAAATGCTATTGAATTTTGCTAAATTAAGGATGGTTATAATAAACAAGTGATTTCTTTTCTTTGATTAAGTCTAAGACAAAGGAAAATTCAGAAGCAATTATAATCATTATTTTTTTTTATAATGAATAGGTTTCTGTTGTGCTTTCAACCCTTCACACTATTGAAAATTTTAGATATCTTTCCTTCTATTCTTCATTGTTTATGAAGGTGACACTTAATTTTTAGAAAATAGTTAGCAATTAAACTAATAAATTTCCCATCCTTAACTTTTCTTGACATACAAATGAGTTTTATATTTTTATCACTTCAAATATTATCATTTTGATTTGTATCAATCCCTTAATTGTTCCACTATACATATGTAATCCAATTAAAGAAAAATTGATACAATCACATGATAATGCAGTATAGCCAAAGTAACTCCCGTGATCTCATTATAGCAATTCCCATTTTGATACATTACATAGTCTTATAAATTGCATTCCAAATGATTCAAAAACTCAGATGTATGTTAATAGCTTCTTTCCCTTTAAAAGTGGAAATAGCAAGCATTTAAATATATATATGTGTGTATATTAAAGATAGGAGCTAAAGTTTTCCTTTATCATTTCTGGCAAAATGCTATCTCCTCAACTTAGAGTTCCCTCTAATATCAACTCTTTCTATCAGATATAACTTTGTGATACGTCAGTCAAGAAGATCCTGCATGGAGGAGGCACTGACTAGTGTGAGTCTCTGCAGAATCAAACACAGCTGGAAAGAAGAGAGCACATCTCAAGTGCTAAAATCCCTGATAAACAAACTTCAAAGGATGTTAACACAGAGTTACTTTTTAAGATAAATATTTTAACTTGCTATTTTTAAAGTTGTTTTTAAAAAACATATGCTTTTTATTTCAATATATAATTTATTTACAACCTGAATTTTCTATTATTATAATTAACTCTTTGATCAAATGTCGTACACAGAAATTAAGACTATAATGTTCTGCCTACCTTCACTGAATACTGTGGTGACCATCTGAAAATCAATTTGCTCATTTCCAAGTAAGATTTAATAATCTAGCATGCTAAAATTTTTATTAATTCAAGCTAAAGATCTCCTCTAACAAAATTAAATATGAAGTAGGAAAATAACACATGTAAATAAAATAAGATTTTTATCTTTCACTGAGTTTCTCTAAAAGAACTGAAAGAAATCTCATAACTCAATTATATAGAATAACATCCTCCACAGAAAGTATTGCAATAAATGCCATCACTTGCTTTGTGAAATTTATGTTGTAATTCAAAATATTAGAATTTTATGACTCCAAATTCTTTTTTAATATAAGAAAAAGAATGAAGAATTTAAAAATTCTTATGAACAGACTTTAAGTCTAGGTCTCAATTACATACAAGGCGTTTCCTCAATCTTTAGCACATGAAGATTTGTAAGATCATTCTGAATTTTATGATGAAGGCCTCCTTGCACACTACACATGGTGACCCAGAGACTCTCTATGATCAGAGATACTAAAATAGGAACAGTAATTTTTTTTTGGTCACTGATAGCATTTTATTTACATTATTGATTTTGTTGAGGTATACCTTTTTCTCTACTTCCCTCTCTTCCTCTCCCTGCACCTTCAACCTTCTCCCATGGTCCCCATGCTCCCTTTTTACTCAGGAGATCTTGGCTTTTTCTACTTTCCATGTAGATTAGATCCATAGATGCCTCTCTTAGTGTCCTCACTGTTGTCTAGCTTCTCAGGGATTGTGAATTGTAGATTGGCTTTCATTGCTTTATGTTTAAAAGTCATTTATGAGTGACTTATGATATTTGTTTTCTGGGTCTGGGTTACCTCACTCAATTATGATATCTATGCACCACATCAATAACCAGCAAGACAATATAGCCTTAAGGGTTCAGTAGTGGCACAAATGCTTAGTAGTAACCAACATCTCTTTAATTGGAATAAGTCCCTCTTGATAGGGAAATTATATCTAGTACTGTAAATCTAGCCATCTGTATGGGACAAATAAAATCATGTATCTTGAAAAAAAAACCGATAGCCACTACTTTAATAATCCAGTATCATCTCCAGGTGCACAGTATTTGTTCTTAGACCCAATATACTCTGTAACATAAATCTGTAAATATTTCCTTTTACCCACAGATAAGGTGGTCTTCTTCCCTTACCAAATAATTTATTTTTGCAACAAACAGGACCCACTTCGGAAAAATCAGTCAAATGCAGATTTGTGGCACCTAATCTCAGTGGATTCATTTATAAACTTCCTCCCCTGAGGCTCAGATAACATTGTGAGAAGAGGACAAATAGATTGTAATGTCCAGGTGACCAGTAGGTTGTTGTGAGATTGTATCTCCTACTAACATCAGAAATTACATCCATAAAGTCTCCCCATCATGGCTGCCAAAATGTGAGCTGAACAAGAATGAAGTCAATGAATATGTCAATCTGTTCAGAGAAAAGCCCATGAGGTCTCAGTCCTACATAAAGAATTATAGGCAATTGAGGAAAGCTTGGCATAGGAAAAGGTAACTCTCCCAGGATAAGTAACACCAATTAGTTTTCCAGTGTCAAAAAGTCAACCCCCAAAATATACATACTGGTAGCATTAAATGAACTCAACAGGCTATATTTAGGAATATGTGTATAAATATATGCATTCAAAACAATTTGTGCAAGAAGAGGCCCTGGCTAAAAGAGAGTCAGGATAAGTGTATGGGAGGGTTTGAAAATAGTAATACATAATGTATAATTCAAAAATAAAATTTAAAATAATTAGAAAACAGAAGGGTACAGAGGTGCACAATCCCTATGTGGGACTGAATTTTCATATAGGGGAGAAAGAAAGGATTTGGAACAAATCTCTAACATTCCTAAATAATACACTTACTAGTTTTCTTTGTTCTTAGCAAAGAATATTGTCTGCTGAGGTACAGGATTTTAGTAAAGTGTTTCAACTATAACTTAAATAACATTTTACTTTCAACATGTTTTCTTTTAAATTAAGAAATATCCTCTCTTATAGCCCAAAACTAATTAGTCTGTCTATGGTAGCTTTTAAAGTTTCTTTTTGATGTTAGGCTTTAGAATAAGACTTGCACACACCATTGCTGTAAAGAAGTCCTGAGGGTACTGACAGATAAAAGTTTCACACAAACCTTTTCTAAGGTGTAAACTGGAGGTTATGCCCAGAATAACATTAGTTTTCCTACTAATCTTGGCATATTCTATAAGGCTACTTGTCCTGTGTGTGTCATCATCTCATCTTGCTCAGTGTTGTAATTACCTCCATAGCCTCTCCTGTGCATTTATTATTCTGATGCAGCTATATTTTTCCTTGATTTTGCTCAAGGACATAATCTGCTATGCATCACTTCTAATCTGATTTTTAAATTGTTTTCCTTTGGTGGAAACATTGTATAATAAAGTGAAAACAAAACAAAACAAAATCCCTTATCTATCTGAAAAGTGTAATATTAAGCAAGGTGACCCAAACTCAGAAGCACAAAAATACCATGTGCTTCCTCCTACATAGATCTTTGCTATGTATGCAAATAGTTGCAAGTATGACTAATATCTAAACATTTTGAAAGGAGTTCCACATGGTATTAGCAGAGGAAGGTTTGTCAGAAGGACACATATAATATGACGGAGTATGAGAGTTTGGTGGGAGCTTGTCACTACAAGGGAGACTCTGGACTAACAGAGGATAAGAAAGGTAGAAGAATGGATAATCCAAAAAAATGTCGTAATAGGGTTTAAGATACCATGTGTTTATTTATAAAGACAATAAAAACTTAAAAGACTTGTAGCAAGGGGAGCAGGATGCTTGTCATCCTGGACACCAGGCTATTCTACACCCGAAATAATCACACAGAAACTGTATTCATTTAAACAGTACCTGGCCCATTAGCTCTAGTTTCTTATTGGCTACCTCTTATATATTAGTTTAACCCATCTCCATTGCATTCAGTTCTGTCTACTCCGCCTACCTAAGTTTTGTCCTATCAACTAGGCCAAGGTAGTTTCTTTATTCATTACCCAATGAAAGCAACACACAAACTCAAGGAACTCCTACACCAAAGGCTCATATTCTTATAAAGTGTTCCTGTTCTTACAATTATCTGGTAGCAAACATTTGATATTTACCACTATAATGTGGAGGCCAAAAATGTGAGCCCATTTCCATGTCCACCAAGGTTAGAGAGTTGAAACTTACCTCTATTCCTTCAAGGTTATTGCATTTCTACCTCAAGCAAAAGTCCCGTATAGAATTAGGTCAGAGAGTTCTGCTCTGTCAAGGTCAATAGGTATGGCTGGTAGCCAGACCTTGTATTTTAGGAATAGGGAAGTAGATATGTTTCTACCTCAAACAAAAGTCTAAGGATCTTACTAATGTTCCAGTTCCTTTAAGGAGATAGAATTGGATTCCACCCAGGGGGAATGGCCTACAGAATGTTTTTGGTCTAGGGTGTGCGTGTGATTTGTTTTGTTCTAGCAACAGAATTTTTTACTATTGATGGAGGCCATAACCTTCAACTGTTCTGTTCATTTCTTTCTATCATGTTAATGCAGCTGTAGTCTTACTCCTAGCTTTCGGGTTCAGAGTTATTTTAAGTAATCGGAAATTAAGCACAAGTGATTTCAGATTTCACTGGAATGTCCTCCCAGTACTTTCCTATATTTTTTTTTCCTTTTTATTATTTTCACATCCTCACATTCTTTACCAGTATTTCTAAATCCAAATGCCTCTGCCCTGGTAAGAGGTTTGTGTGTAAAGGCTGGTCTCCTACACTCTAAGTATACGATTGATATAAATTATTATTTTTTAAAAATATTGTCTCTGGTATCATTGTTTAAGGTTTCAGTTAAGGATTGTCTTTGGTGGGGCTTATTTTGCTGTGATAAAACAACATAACCTGTTGTTGGTAGAGGCTGCTTGTTCATTTCTGGCTGCCTAGACCATGAAACAATCACTCAGAAACTCTATTATTTAAATCACTGCTTGGTCAACCACTTAAGTATATTGCTAGCTAGCACTTTTATCTTGGATTAGCCCATTTTTATTAATCTGTGTATTGCCATGTTGCTGTGACTTACCAATAAAATTCTGTCACATCTGTCTTTGATGGGAATACATAGCATCTCACAGACTCTGCCTTCTTTATCCCAGCATTCAGTTTAGTTTTCCCACCTAGCTCTATTCTGCACTATCACAAGCTAAAGAAGTTTCTTTATTCATTAACCAATAAAAGTAACACATATGCAGAAAGACTTCCATATCAATAACCAAAGCAACATGAGGGGAAAAGGCTTTGTTTAATTTAAAATATTTCAGGTCACAGGCCAGTTCATGATGGCACATACCTTTAAACCCAATACTGGGAAGGCAGAGGCAAGCAAATCTCTATGACTTTGTGGCCAACCTGGTCTACAAGAACTAGTTCCAGGACTCCTAGGGCAATTACACAAAGAAACTCTATTTTAAACAAAACAAAAAACAAACAAACAAAACAAAAAATTGAAAAAAAATCAACCAACCAAAGAAGTAAATAAAATTTCAGGTTACATTCCATCATCCAGAGAAGTTAGGGCAAAAACTCATGTCAGGAATCTAGAGGCAGGATGTGATACAAAGGCCACAGAGGGGTGCTCCCTGATTATGATGGCTTGCTCAGTCTGTTTTCTAATAGTATTAAGGACTATGATAGATTGCACCACTTACAGTGACGTGGGGTCCTTCCACAGCAACCACTGATAAAGAATATATGCCTTAGGCCGGCCCAGAGTCCTACCTAGTGGAACATTTTCTTTTCAGTTGAGGATTCTTCTTCCAAAATGACTCTTGAGCCTGACAGCGATGGTGCGCACCTTTATTCCCAGCAGTCAGGAGGCAGAGGAAGTCAGATCCCTGTGAGTTTAAGGCCAGCTTGTTCTACAAGAATTAGTTCCAGGACAGGCCTCAAAGCTACAGAGAAACCCTGTCTCACAAAAACAAACAAAAGAAAAGTAGCCCAAAATTTTGTATTGATTAATTACAAAGGATTTTAGTTTTGGTAAATAGATTTTACAACAGATGCTAGGACAGATGGGTCCATTATTTATTCTTAATATCATAATATAAAGATACACTTTTAGTCATGAGTACCCAATGCTAAGATGATTATTCAGATTGTAGGCTTTTTAGTTTTTGTTCTTAACCTGTTGTTCTATTCTTAAAATACTAAGAAGATGGTAATTAAAATATAATGGATTTTACATGATATTAACATGTCTTATTTATTATATCAAATGTCACATTTAAGGCATAAATTAAGAAGTATTCTTAATGAATAACTGATTCATTGTAGTTAGCATTTCAATTGTATTTTAATAAATAAAGACTACCTAAAGATCTGAGAGTAAAACAGTTGCACTGGGCAGCATTATAGACCAGGTATGGTAACACGCATCTTTAATTCTAGTAGCCACAATAACACACACCTTTAATCCAAGCAGCTACAATGGCACACACCTTTAATTCCAGCCTATAGAAGAAAATGAGATAGAGGGAGACGGCACTCAGACACACAGTCTCATTCTGAGATTCTGAGAGGCAGGATTGCCTATTCCAACTGAGGTCGAGGTAAGAGCCAGTGGCTGGCTGCTTTCTTTTCAAATCTTCAGGTTGAACCCTAATTTGTGACCCTGAGTTTTTATTAATTTTGCTTCAATCTTGGACACCAGTTTCACTTAAACCAAGTTATCATGCATCCAGAGTCATTTTACATCAGGCGTTGTGTTCTTTTCACAGAAGAGAGTGGATCTAGAGAGTGGTGGGGGATGTCGGGAAAGAGTGAAGGAAGGGGTAGCTGTGGTCAAGATATGAAAGAAAAATCTGTTTTCAATATTTTTTTAAATATCTTAATATGTATAAAATTTCAAAAATCTTTATTGACATGAAAATATATTTAAATAAAAAATTAATTCTGTAGTCTTTATGGATTGAATTGAACAGACAAAAACAACAACAACAGGTGTATTTTAAGAGCAAAATAATGAACTAGTATATGTAAACTCAATATGGCTCTGAATTTAATCCCTGATTATGAACGGCTATTCTGTATGGAACAAGATCCTTTGGATGCTATGCCCTATCCTTTCAGTTTAATAACAAATAACAAGGTGTTTTCTGTGTTCATTTTAGCATTTTTATTCTGTGTTCCAAATTTTCTCAAGTAAGTTGTTTTAAAGGGGCAGTTAGAAAGAAATATACCATACTGGAATCGTCACTGCTTTGCTACCAAATCCTTAATATAAAATTTAAATGATGGTTTTATTTTCATTATTCTGTGGCAACCTCAGTCAGTGTCTATCTAATAACATTTTGTGACTTTTTTTCATATGAGTAAATGCCTAGGATTTATACTTGAGTGGGTTAAGTAAAATTATGTTTACTCTTCTCTAAGTGTCAAAATTTTATAATTACCCAATCTTGAACTTCTCCTAAGTATTTCCTAAAATTTATCAACTTACTAACTTAAAATCTGCAATTTTATAATTAGTAAAGCTTTTTAGCTCTAGCCTAACTTTTCTGATTAACATATTTTATGAGGTTGAATTTTAAAAAGAACATAGCAGCAACTGAAATAATTTTATCGTACCTTTTTTTTAGATAAAAGAATAGTCATTTTGTTTGAGTTCATGAGAATAAGTAAAGATGTAGGATCTGGAAAGGTGACTCCACAGTCTGAGCAGTTGGTCATCACACAGAAGCTTGGGTTTGATTTCTAGCACACACTTGGTAGCTAACAAAATCTATACCCCTAGCATCATGATCAGATGCCCTTTTCTGGCCTCTACAGGAAGCAGGTATACATATGGTACACATATCACATTCAGGCAAAACATATGTACATATAAAATAGGAAATAAATATATTTTTAAGTAAGGGTATATAATAAGATTTTATAAAAATCATGACATATGGAAGATGAGAGTAAATATGAGTAAATTGCAATTATAATGTAAGTAAATAAAATTTAAGTTATTGTTCTTGGGTGTTTAATTATTTAAATCATAAGTTTTTGTTTATTTCTTTGTTTTGGAGAGGTTCTATTTTGAACAAGAGGAGAAAATAGAATCAGTTCTGCAATTATGTGTGTGTGTGTGTGTGTGTGTGTACACATATATGCCTGCAATAATAATTAGTTCTTTTTAAAAAATAGAGAGTGAAAGGTTATACAGGAAAATTTGGAAGAACAAAGGAAAATGAGAAGGTAAATGTAATTAAATTATATATTTTTTTCTTTTTAATAAAGAGGATCCTGCTGGAGAATTAGAAAAGATGCAGAAATTGGCTTAGAGTCCCTAACAGGTTCATTTTCTTTCCCACAACCTCCCTTGGGCAAATCATTTGGCCAAGACAGTACGAGAAATGGCAACACCCAGGAACCCTATAAAACATTCAGCCCAGGAGCTTAAATACTGTTCTGTATTCAACTTGAACTGCCATCTTCCCTCAGTTAAACATAAAATATTTTCCCCCCACTCTTTCCACATTCCAACTTTTTTATGTCTTTTTTTATCTGTCCCAAATCATGGCCTATTTTTCCTAGACAGCTGATACTTTGCATTTCCCAGTATTAACCCATTCCATTAATTCCTGATCTTTATGACAACACATAGTTAAGTGAGTGTGGAAGCGAGTACATTAGGGAAGAGTTGGATAATCGAGGTTAGTATGATTAAAATACAGTCAACACTATCAAAGAATATATAGTTAATATATATTCTCATCTCCAGCATCCATAGTGAAGTGTTTCTTGCATAATAGCCACCATTCACCCAAGTCTAATATACAATAGCTAAACAAACTTAATAAAAAGAGAACATATCTTTGCTAGTTGGTGGGAAAGCTGGTCCTGATATGCCACTACCAAACCTAAAGTAATATCAACTAGTAGTTATGTGAACATGATAGGTTGTTGATCAGCCACAGAGACTGTTAGCGACACTGAAATCTTATAATCTAAGAATACGTGAAAAAGGAACATCTGAGTACTATTATCTGAAAGTGTTATTCCTAAAACTAGTTAATCATCCTGGAAGTAAGAAAACCTATCTTGGAAAAGGGTGCTTTGATCAAAGAGAGTAGACTGTGCAATAAAAGGAGAAAATGAAAGATACAAATGAGTGAAAGAGAAGCAAATACAAGTTGAATGTAAACAAAGTAAATTTTAAACTATGACAAACATATGTTTACACACATAATCACATGTATACACATATGCATTTATATAAAAATCAGGGATTCCAAAACAGATACTCATTTCTTTTATATAAAATAGTGAAGGGTTTATATATTACCTATACACATATTTATGTGTAAAATAATGTCTAGATGACATGCAAATATAATGCAAATGCTATAGTGTTGTTCTGTAAAGTTCAGTAATTGATCCCCTCATATTTTAAGGACAGCTGCACATTTTAGTGAATGTTTTCAATTCATTCTTGGTTAATAATGTGCAACCTAAAAGTACAAAGCTTCGATCATATAAACATACACTGATGGCCTGAGCATTGAAATGCATGTATGTAAACATACATGATAGCATATATGTGACCATGGATAAGAATACACAAATAGAACAATTTTCTGACTGAATAATAAATTTAGCATATAATAGACATTGAGAAACAAGGATTAGAGACCTGTAATGCAAGAGGTATTTCATAAAATTTCATTTTCTTTTCAAAGACAATTGGTTTTATTAGAGGGTGCTGTCAAGAAAATACTAGCTTGATCCCTGCTTCCAAACGTTTCCTGGTTTTGATAAGTAGGAGATGATACTTAATTTTTCAGTCACATAAAATAAATAGCACAAGTTTTACAAAATTCCTGCCTTTGGCCTTAGTTATTGCCAAGCTAGAAGATAGTAGTGCTAATAAATACAAGGGATCTGTGCATGGTTGCACATGGGTGTTGTTTTCATTATACATAAAACACTGAAAACGTTTTTGAAGTGGATAAAGGCTAAAGGTTGAGTGGTTGTAATGAACCAAAATTGCAGATTCCCAGGGGTAGGGAGGAGAAACAAATGAAATGTGTTTTTAGTTTCTTGTAAATTATTTGGACAATTAAGAGGTGTTCATATGTGTAGCTTGATTGAAATCAAAGCACCTGGTAGAATTCCCAGACATTTCCTAATGTACACTGGCTATTATTTTAGCAATTATAAAAGGAATATAAGTGCTAACATGCCCATTCCCAGTAATACAACTTTGAGTCCCCATGCCAACATTATAGAAGCATATTATGCAGCTTCTTTAAACCCAGCTTGCTTTGCAAGGTCAATGCAACCAGCAATTCATTCCTTGCAGAGTAACTATTTTATTAGGTAGCATGGAAGTTGGAGCTCCCTATTTCATTAAATGGCAATTAAGTAATTTAAAAATAATACTAAGCTTCTTAATCAGCTTGTTTTGCATGTATACCACCAGGAACTTTGGCATTCTTTAGCAATTAATAAGAAAAATTATCGCAAACACAACTAAGGGTTTTTAGCTTTGAATTTCCCTGCCAAATCAGAGCTTTTAAAATATTCCTTCTTTTAAAGGGCTGTATTTTTGAAGGTTCTTTACCTCAATAATAGAAAAGTTCTTAAAACTAATGATGCAATTATCCATTGTTAGATGCATTTTATTTTCCATTTTTATGAATAAAAATAATCACAACCTAGATGAATTTTTATAAATATAGGTAAATAAAAACTCTGAAGAATATCCATCAAAAAATTTGATATTTTACACAAATTTTATATAAAATTTTACTATAAAAATTATTTATTAAAAAAATTAATTACCTATTGCTGCATTACACCAGCCAAAGCTTAGAATTTTAAATGCTAAGTTAAACATCAGTTGTTCCTGTTTACAGTGGTTGAACTTAAAGACATTTTCATGCTATTATGTGGTTAAAACTCATAACTCATTCAGGAGAAACTGAACTTCAGATATTAATCTTTTCCAGACTAGTGGTTTGTCATGTAAATGTTTCTAGCAGTTCTGGGCAGCGAGCTCCAACCAGCCCCATTTTTCAGGTAGAAAGCTTCAGTTCCTTTAAGATCAAGCCTCTCTCACTTAATATCATACCATCTACATTGATATTGTGAGGGTGACTGTATACATTAATACATTACATGTGATTTAGTGTGCGTTGTATTTTCCTTTTTCCATGCAACATTTTCCAAACTGCTTCCCAAGGGCTCTGGATCATAATCAGCAGAAATAATAGGAAAGATTATACTAATGGCTCACAGGTAATGAGGCAACTCTTTAAAGAACATAATTGTACTAATTTATTTTTGTAGACTAAAATGCCAATAGCTGCTTTTATTGTTAGACTTGAGCAAAGGTGGTTTTCTTCTTCTCTTATCAGGTGTTTAGATTACCTGAGAAAATATAAAAATCATGTCATCTGGAAACTAGAACCATAAATAAAGAAGAAGAAAAGAATTTGCAAGGAAGAAAGAAAGAGGTTTGAAATTTGAGAAGTCTAGGTTGGTAAGAGAAAGAAGGTATGTAACAGGAGGGAGACCCAGTAGTCTATTAAAGTCTATGGAAGGTAAAGGCATCCTTATAGACTAGTTTAGGGGAAACTACAATCATGCTTCAACAGGCTGAGGCCAAAGTCTGCTTTTCCTTTTATTTAAAATGTATTAATTTCAAATAGATCTTTCACATTTTTGGTCAGAGTTACCCAAGATATTTTATGCTAGTTGTGGCTATCATGAAAGGTGATGCTTCTCTGATTTCCCTCTCTGCTTCCTTATCCTTGGTGTATAGGAAGGCAACTGATTTTTTGGAGTTGATCTTGTATCCTACCACATTACTAAATGTGTTTATCAGCTGTAGGAGTTCTTTGGTAGAGTTTTTCGAGTCGCTTATGTATACTATCTTATCATCTGCAAATAACGAAAGCTTGACTTCTTCCTTTCCAATACGAATCCCCTTGATCCCCTTATGTTGTCTTATTGCTATTGCTAGAACTTCAAGCACTATATTGAAGAGGTATGGAGAGAGTGGACATCCTTGTCATGTTCCTGAATTTAGTGGGATGGCTTTGAGTTTTTCTCCGTTTAATTTAATGTTAGCTGTTTGCTTGCTGTAGATAGCTTTTATTATATTTAGGTATGACCCTTGTATCCCTAATCTCTCTAAGATCTTTATCATAAAGGGGTGTTGAATTTTTTCGAATGCTTTTTCAGCATCTAATGAAATGATCATATGGTTTTTTTCTTTCAATTTATTTATATGGTGGATTACATTGATAGATCTGCATATGCCCTGCATCTTTTGGATGAAGCCTACTTGATCATAATGGATAATTTTTCTAATGTGTTCTTGGATTCGGTTTGCCAGTATTTTATTGAGAATTTTTGTGTCGATGTCCATGAGTAAGATAGGCCTGTAATTCTCTTTCTTGGTTGGGTCTTTGTGTGCTTTTGGTATCAGGGTAACTGTAGCTTCATAAAAAGAATTTGGCAATGACTCTTCTGTTTCTATATTGTGAAATACTTTAAGGAGTATAGGTATTAGTTCTTCTTGGAAGTTCTGGTAGAATTCTGCATTGAAACCATCTGGTCCTGGGCTTTTTTTGGAAGGGAGATTTTTGATAACAGTTTCTAATTCTTCGCGACTAACAGGTCTATTTAGATAGTTCACCTGGTCTTGGTTTAGCTTTGGTATATGGTACTTATCTAAAAAAAATATCCATTTCTTTTGCATTTTCCAGTTTTGTGGCATACAGGCTTTCGTAGTAAGATCTAATGATTCTCTGAATTTCCTCTGTGTCTGTGGTTATGTCCCCCTTTTCATTTCTGATCTTATTTATTTGCGTGTTCTCTCTCTGTCGTTTAATTAGTTTGGATAGGGGTTTGTCGATCTTGTTGATTTTCTCCAAGAACCAACTTTTTGTTTCATTGATTCTTTGGAGGACTACTGAAAAGTCAAGAACAATGGCACTGGGTTTTGATCCTACTGCATGTACTGGCTTTGTGGGAGCCTAAGCAGTTTGGATGCTCACCTTACTAGATGTAGAGGTGGGCGGTCCTTGGACTTCCCACAGGGCAGGGATCCCTGATTGCTCTTAGGACTGATGAGGGAGGGGGACTTGATTGGGGGAGGGGGAGGGAAATGGGATGCAGTGGCGGGGAGGAGGCAGAAATCTTTAATAAATAAATAACAAATAATTAAATAAACAATGTATTAATTTTACTTTACATGTGAGTGTTCTGTCTGCGCGCATATCAGTGTATGTTGTGTATGCTTGGTGCCTCTGGAGGGTAAAAGAAAACATTGGGCTCCCTCGATTAGCTGGGAATTGAACCCAGGTCCATTGAAAGAGCAGCAAGGGCTCTTAACTGGTGAGTCATAATCTCTCCAGCTCATATGAATCCGGAATTTGAATTTACAATAAAATCACTAACTCTTAAGGGCCCACATTGTTTGGTTATAGCACATTGGTAGCATGTAATTCTAGTGCCCTATTTTAGTACATTTCTGCCTAGCCATGAATAACCATGGCTTCACCATTACAATTTCAACCAAATTCAGCCGAAAGTCTATTTTTAATTATACACATTTTTCCTTTCTTATATCTTTTCTGAACTATACACTGAATCAGATATTTTCACAGCATTCACATTTGATTATATATAAATAACTGAGTTGGTTTAATATATTCAAGAACCTATACATAGGTATTATGCAATGCTATATTAGTACAGAGTAATTATATATTTAAAGATATTTGTATCTGAACGAAGTCTAGGGACCAGTTCCCCAGAGGGAACTTTCAACTTAATGAAAATTTAATTATCACTCAAAACAATGAAAGTTGGCCACAAATTATTATCTTCTAATTTACAAATTTATCAGGACAGATTACATTCTTTGTTGGGCCTCATGAGTCCAAGGCATGAGGCCCAGTGTAACTTCCTAAGCCTAACTTGAGTTTGGTGAGGCCTAGTGTAACTTACTGAGCCTAGATCGAGTTTGAAGAGCTATCTCTGACTACCCAACCTAGGCCTACATCTGCCCAGCCACAGCTAACATAGCAAAATATTATTGGCCCTTGTTCCTTGCACTGCCTCAACCCACACCAGATTTCCCATACCCATCTCAGCCTATATAAATTCCTGCCTGATGCAATTAAATGAGATCCTGCTTCGATAGACTCCTGACTAAGTGGGTGTATTTCTCCCAGGTGGCCAGGAGGGAGGGCTGGGTCGTGAAACACAATCTTGCTCAGTCCTGGGAGAATCTGGAGAATCTGGTGAATCCGGGTCTGTCGCCACTCAGCCCATTTCTGCCAAAGAATCCGGAATTCTCAAAATTGCAGATTATCAAAAGTAGATTAAACTGTGGGTAGTGAATTGATGGTCTCGTTAGCACAAATAAACATTCGTATTTTTCTTGTAAGATTTGTATACTCACACAAAAACAAATATACAGATACAATACACATATATATCACTATACATAAGTATACATATATAGATGAACTGTAGTCACTCAATCACAAATAAGGACACACGCAATTTCAGATTGAAATATGTAGATACTAAATCTAAACATTGGGAAATTTTATCAAGGAGATATAAAACCAGTAAAATCTGTAATTGCAACATGTTTAATAAAAAATGTTGCATACATTTTGGTGCGCTGAAGTATACGTACTTACAGAAAACAGTGGGTTGTACTTTACCAAAGTATTTTGAAGTTATATGATGAAATGACTGAACACACGGAATGAACTTATAAACTTGAGAAAATGGTATCTAAGTTGAAGAACAAAAACAATGTGACTAAATCTCAAGCTATGTACTGAGAAAAATAAGCAGAAAACTTTAAAGTTGATATTATATACTTTAATTTATGAATGTGAAAATTAAAAAATCTAAAAATTGAAAAGCAATAAGACAAAAAATTTAACTAAAAAATAAAACAAACTTTAATAAAAAGTATATGCAAAAAAAACAAACAAACTAAAATAAAGTATATTTTGTGTTGGCCAAATACTCCTGAGCATAGTGCCTCCTTTATAGTGTGGTTGATATACCCAATGACACTCACTCCCTTGGATACACCTCATTTTCTATCTTTCAGCAGACAACAATTACATACAGCTTCTTCATTAGTAAGGGGGCTTTTTGTCCTTTTGCCCTTCTCAGCATAAGAATTTTGTGTTGTTTGAGCCTCAACAGGTCTTATATATCCTGTCACAATCACTGTGAATCAATCCTACGGTGTCTAGCAGGCACCGTTCCCTTGGAATCATCCACTACTTCTGACTGTTGAATTATTTTTGCCTTCTCTTTCACATAATTCTCTAAACATTGAGGGAAAAGGTTTTATGAAGACATTCCCTTCAGAGCTGAGTTCTCCACAGGCTTGCTCACTGTTTAAAAAGTGTCTAGTTGTGGATCTCTGTGTTAATCACAATCTAATACTTAGAAGAAGATTATCTGATTAGGGTTGAGTGATACTCGACTTATGTCCTGACTTATGGACATAGCAATATTTCATCAGGATTTACTTTCTTGCTATACTTCTTTCACAGAATAATAGCAATAGAATTTTCCCCATAGGTCCATGACCTATCTAGTCACAGATTCTTGGATGTTTTTGCAGTGTCAGGTATCAGTCCCATTTCATGGAGTGGGCCATAGATCTAACAAAATTTGGTTCATTACTTCCATAACATTTATGCCACGGTTACACAAGTACATCTTGTAGTATTTTTTAAAGCATAGAAAAAGTCACAATGTCTTTTATATTTCATCTCAGAAGCCATACACCACTCTTTTGGCTCCTTGGGGGGCCTGCCTCCCAGCACCCAAATACTTACACATGGAGACCTTTTCTTATTAATAAATGCCCTACCTTAGCTTGGCTTATTTCTAGCCAGCTTTTACTATCTTAAATTATTCCACCTATCTTTCATCTTTATTATATATAACTTTCTTTACTTCTTACTCCTTGACTTGCTGTGTAGCTGGCCCCTGATGTCCCCATCCTCTTCTCCTTTTCTTATTTCTCCATCTTATCTTTCTAGATTGCACCTCCTATTTATTCTTTTTGCTTGCTAGCACCACCTATCCTTTCTCCTGCCTATCTATTGGCCATTCACCTCTTTATTAGACCAATTAGGTGTTTTAGACAGGCAATGTAAGACAGCTTCACAGAGTTAAACAAATGAAATATAAAACTGTACCAGCGTAAACAAATGCAGACAGATTATATATATATATATATATATATATATATATATATATATATATATATTAGAAATAGACTTACAGAACCACCATTCCCATGGAGACCAGGAAAGCAGAAGCAACGGCTGGGAGCATGCTCGCCAAATTTATAGGCAGACATTAGCCCGAGGCGAACACGCCCCCCCAAGGGGCGGGACTTATCCCTACATCACCCCTTTTTGTCTAAATAAGACAGAACCAAACCAAATATAACTATATACAATAATAACAAATAATAAATATAACAAACAATATTGGGAACAAAATCTTTGCTAAACATTCTATCTCAAGGAGTCCAAATAATGTAGAGAGTAACTACAATTATATAATCTTAAACTCTGTCAAAGATCTGAGAAGGGAATAAACACTACTCAACAAACGAGATATATCCAAAATGTGCAACAATTGACAGAGACAACTGACTACCTGGGCAATCACCCAAAGACTCGTTTGCAATGTTGAGTCAACCAACTTTGGCTAAGGCCTAACATAACTGACATACAATTATTAAAGGCAAGGAATTTTTCAAAACTATCTTACCCTGTCTTGGCAGGATATGACAGTCCTGTTTTATCCATTGATGCATGCTCTGTATCTCTGTCAGTGGTTGAGGTATGGGCATTTCTTTGCCCAAAGGCCAGTTCTGCCAAAAAGAAAGGCTCCAGGTGGAGTGTCTTTGGTGCTCAACATTCTCTCAGGAATAGAGCAGTGTTGCCAGGAGCAATTGTGTCTCACTATCACGAAACTCTGAGTTAGATTAAAGGCCATTTTCTACAGCTCTTTGAAGAGGTCGAAGATTATCTATCTATACTGAGTATAATCTCTATATATCTAGAGTACCTGATTGGTCTAATTATAAATGACAAACTTAGATGACTATTTATCTATATAATTCTCAATATCTATCTAACTTAAAGACTAAGACAATAAACAACTGTGTAACAAATGAGGATAATGACCTCCAAATATAAACACTGTACAAATATACATTGCAATATGGTAAATATATATCAATACACAAACATTATATAAGTATCTTAATCAGAGGTAGAAATGTACACTGCAATATGGTAAATATATACAATATATATTTATCAATACATGTCAATACATAAAAAATGTTTTAATCAGAGATAGAAACATGAATGCATACAATAGTCAATATAATTTAACTTTGTATCAATATACAAGAATCGATACCAATATATTTGTCTAAAAGCAGTAACTCACAATTATAAATCTATTATCCCATCATTCCCTCCCTCTTTTTTTTTTCAAAATGATCCCTGATTTTTTCTTAACCACAAATACAGGAGATTTCCAAGGGCTGGTAGATTCTTCTATATGTCCAGAATCTAATTGTTCTTGTACCAGCTGTTCTAAAGCCTGTAACTTTTCCTCAGCTAAAGGCCATTGCTTTGTCCATATTGGTTTCTCAGTCAACCATTTTAGAGGCAAGGCTGTTGGTATCTCTGAAGGGACATCAATTGCTTGTTCTTGTACAGCCCAAATGGCTGGTTTTCTCCATTTGTAATATCTTTTAATATTATTCTCAGAAATATAGGCTCTAGAAGTAGCAGGAAAGTTAATTTTGGTATTCCATTTTTGTAATAGGTTACGACCCTATAAATTCATTGCAATATTGGCTACATATGGCTTTAATTTTTCTATTTGTCCCTCTGGCCCTATACATTTAACCCATCTCATGCTCTGCCTAACTCAAGATAGGGTTCCAATTCCCAGGACCTGAACATTTACATTCTGAAATGGCCAATATGGATGACAAGATTCTGGGGTAATGATACTTACATCAGCACCTGTGTCCAGCAAGCCAGTAATAAAAATGCCATTTACACACACTCTCAGTTTAGGTCTTTGTTCATTTATAGAAGTTTGCCAAAACACACGTAACTTATCTTTCTGATCATTATTGCTTGTAACAGTAGGCATGGGGCTTCCTAATTGTCCTCATGAGGCACGTTCTCTGCAGAAACTGGAAATGACTGAACCATGTTTCCCATGGGGTCCTCTGAGGCCCCCCTCTCACGTTTCCTGACTGTATCGTGTTGCCTTGTCTATCTCTTGTAGACCTGCATTCATTCGTACAATGTCTGCCCTTTCCACATCTTCTACATAAACCTGAAGGCTGAGTCCTCCTATTTCTGTTATTTCTACAAGATGCATTATTATTATTATTATTATTATTATTATTTCTGAAAATCCGCTGTCTACAATTCCTTTTCATATGACCCATTTTGCCACAATTAAAACATTTGGTATTCTGGTGTCTCCTTTTAGCATTGGAAATTGCTTCTTCTACCCATGCTTCAGTGCCATAATCAAATGTATCAACATTGATTGTATGCAAGACCCATTCTTCCAAGGGCTCTGATCTGAGCTTTAAAGGCCCCAAAATCCTTTTGCATTCCACATTTGCGTTTTCATAAGCCAAATACTCAATCATTATACGTCTTGCTTCTGGGTCAGATATCCCTATTTGTACAGCCTTAGTTAATCTTTGTAAAAAGTCACTAAAGTGTTCTCTCTGACCCTGTTTAACTCTGACAAATCATTCCATTCTCTGTCCTGGGTCTTGTACCCTGTCCCAAACCCTTAAGGCTGCTGTAGTACACATGGAGAGTGTGTTTTCATCCAAATTAGCTTGTTCCTGAGGGTCAGAAAAGAGCCCTTCACCTAGAATTTTATCTAGGGAAATGTCAATTCCCTTCGCTTTTTCCTGCTGTTCTAAGAGTCTAGCCTCTTGCCTGAATAAGCATTTCCATTTCAATTGTGGTCCACTCTCAAGTACCGCAGAGCTCAGCTGGAGCCAATCCGAGGGGGTTGCTCTGCTTGTCATGGCCCAAGATCTTAGCATCTCTTTAACAAAAGAGGCTTGTATCCCAAAAGTCATGACAGCCTGTTTAATTTCCTTGAGGTCATTCATACGGACAGGCTCCCATGTATCCTCCTTGATGACCCTAGTGTTTATGGAACCAATCACCTTCTCTGTTGTTATTACTGGAAAGGCCGGTAGAGCTGTAGGTAGAGCTTTGTGGACATTGTCCCGGAGAGATTTACCCACAAATGTAGTTAAAATTTGCCTTTCTACCCTTTGCTCTTCTTCATCAGAATTTAGAAATTCCTCAATCTTTTCAATTCTATTCACCATTGCCTTCTGCAATGTCTGAATCTCCTGTCCAGAATTATGTTCCAAAGCCTTCATTGAGGATTCTAAAGTATGAAGTTTGTCCCTTAGAGATAACATCTCATCTTTGGACATAATTTTTTATGGCATAAACCGTGCCTTCTTGTATTGACAATCTTTCCGCCAATCTGTCATAAGCTTTAGACAAAATCCGATTGTCACATTCAGCAGTTTTGATTCTCTCAGTTAATGTTTCATTTCCTACAGAAAGGGACTGAATCTTTTGGTCCAGATCAGCTGTTCCCTCTTCCACAGTAATGAATTTCTCCTTAATGTCAGCCACCAATGTTTCAGTTTTTACAGAAAGGGACTGAAGCTTACGATCCAGATAAGCTGTTCCCTCTTCCATAGTAATGAATTTCTCCTTAACATCAGCCTGGAGAACTTCAAACTGATTCTCAATTGTTTTTAAGCGTTCAATCTCTGCCTTAAGAATCCTGGATTCGTCTTGTAAAGACTTTATCATATTTCTATTATCAAACCATTTAGTGGCAATGAAAACTACGAATCCCAGAAGGATCCATAGATGTGGGGTGATAGACACCTCTTGTAAAATCTCCCACATGGTACAATTAAAAAAACTGTTAAATTCTTGAATACTAACGTGTTCAGACATTTTATTTATAAAAGAAAAATTTATACCTGCAGTGATCTCTTCCTGCCAGTGGTGGTCTCTGTGTTTTTGGAGCCTGACCTAGAACTAGCTCTTGTAGACCAGGCTGGCCTCGAACTCACAGAGATCCTCCTGTCTCTGCCTCCCGAGTGCTGGGATTAAAGGCATGTGCTACCACCGCCTGGCAGGCCTCAAACTCACAGAGATCCACCTGCCTCTGCTTCCCAAGTGCTGGGATTAAAGGCGTAGGCTACCACCACCTGGCTGGCCTCAAACTCACAGAGATCCACCTGACTTTGCCTCCCAAGAGCTGGTATCAAAGGCGTGTGCCACCACCGCCAGGGCAAGTCACTTTGTATCAGACCAAATCTGCCACTGTGGCGGCTTTTGTTGCAAAACCGCAGGTACTTGAGTTTCTGCTAATTCAGGTAATGGGGTTCTGCTCCAAACTTAGCCAAGGCAGGCAGGGAGGGGTTAATTGCTCTGGCAAGCAGGCGGGGCAGAATGTGCCTGTGTGGCCCAGTGTGTCTCAGACTTGGCACTGGGGCCTGAGTCACGAACTAAAAAACAGCCCCCAGGAGGGTGCTGTGTTAGCTAGCAGGCTACCCGCTTGAGTAGGGGGCAAAATAGCTCACGTTGGACGCCAAAATGTACCAGCGTAAAGGAAAGCAGACAGATTGTATATATATAGCTTTAATGTAGAAATAGACTTACAGAACCACCGTTCCCTGGGAGACCAGGAAAGCAGAAGTGAAGGCTGGGAGCATGCTCACCAAATTTATAGGCAGACATTAGCCCGAGGCGAACATGCCCCCCAAGGGGCGGAATTTATCCCTACATAAAACAATAAAATATATCATTGCATTATTAAACAAATTTCCACAGCATAAACAAATGTGATACATATTAAAATAGTATTTCACATTTCTCTCTTTTTTGCCTAAATTTCTTGCATACAATTCTGTTATAAGTAGTAGAGTTTGTTAATGGATAATAGTATTGTTTATTTTTTTCTTCCAATAGCATGCAAAGTACCATCCAGAATCATCAATTCTATTCAGTAGTGTTGAAGCTACAAGTTGGACATGAGTTCAATTTTCTATGTTAGCTAAAAAAAGGAATTGGTGCCTTCAGCAATAATTCCTTTCTATCAGAGTTTGGAGAGTACTAAATGACCTTATATTCGAGAGTACCTATGGACTGTTTTGTCAGTGACACAAAACATTGTAACCTAGTCCTGGCACTGGAAATTCCCTAGGTGGTATAAAATGTCTTGGAGGGGACTTTATATGTATATATTTCAGAGAGTTTCTAAATTACTAGGTCTCCATATGGCTTTCAAAAGTTCTTAGTGTTAGTAGTCCCGTCTTGTGTTTCCCTCCTTACCTTTCTCTCCAATTCTCTTTACCACTTAATTCTGTTTTCTCCTTTATCTCTCTCTTTTAAATTTTCTTTCTTTCTTTCTTTCTTTCTTTCTTTCTTTCTTTCTTTCTTTCTTTCTCTCTCTCTCTCTTTCTTCTTTTCTTCATTTATTTATTTAAAGGTATGAGTCTTCTACCTGCATGTGTGCCTGCATGCCAGAAAAGGACATCACATCCCATTACAGATGGTTATGAGCCACCATGTGGTTGCTGGTAATTGAACCCAGGAGCTCTGAAAGAGCAGCCAGTACTCTTAACTACCAAGCAATCTCTCCAGCCCTTTAATCTTTTTTATGTTATATACTATTTCACTGTCCTTAGGAGATCCCTTCTTCACTGTTTCCTTCCTAGGTAAATAAATATTTGTGACAACTATAGCATGGATCAGCTGAGGAAATTATTAATACGGCCTTTAAATTGAGCGAACACAGTTGTCCAAGAATCACTATTTCAAAATTATCAATTAATCTGTTGCTTAATATAAGATACATTGATCCTAGCTACTTCCTTTTCAAAATATCTCCTAGATTTCACACTGCTTTTCTGTGCTAAGCAAGATACTGCTTCAAAATAAGACTTTAATATCTTAACCAGCAAAACAGGAAGGTGCAGTCATAAGACGTGGACCATTTTTGCATAAAACTGCTGTGGGGGTAAGTTTTGTAAGTAATATACATGCTTCCCAAAGGTTAATCATAAATATGAGGTACTTGTTGTTTATGTATAGCATACCCTACCTGCTTAAGTACCTGTTTGGCAGCTTCTGCAAGCCACCTTACTGAATATGGAATATGGATCACTGCTCCCTTTAAGAAATTTACTTAGTGGCTCAAGGTCATTTACAAATTATTATAATTACAATGTTGAAATGAACCTTTAAAAAAATTCTTGTAGTAGTATTTTTGAACTGAAAATATGTGTTATAAGTTATTTCATAAATTACCTTCTACCAGAACATAAAATGATAAAAATGAGAAAACATATTGCCATTTTATAAACTGTCTAACTTGAGTTGAAATATGATTTTTTTTATTATAAAATCTCTAAGTAAATAATATTATCTAGTCTCATTTACATGAATGTTTAATTTTAGCTTAAGTGTGTAACCAAACATAGGGATTCAGTGATAATTATTCTTAAATCAAAATCATTGGCTGTGATAGGAAAACCTGTAAAACCTGCAGGCTTCCGTGAAATTGCTCCAAACAGCAAGTCAATTCATCCAGCTATCAAGAGGAATAGGTTGCTTATAATGAATCCCGGCAGGTGCTCTAAGAATCCAAGTTGCTCAAAATCAGATAATCCATGAGAGGGGTATTGATTTTTCTCTAGTGCTGTAAAAATTGCTGAAATTTTCTAAGTCAACATTTCATTGTCAAAATTTTTGCTATAATGTCTCTTGTTATTTCACATATCAGGTGGACATGCAGAAAATAATGTCATATCTGAAAGACTGCAGCCTGTGTTTCTGGGTAATCCAAAGACAGTATAGTACTCAGAGATAGCACACACTGTGTGTGCATATGTATATACATACATATGTAAAGACAATATGTATAAAACTTTAATGAAAAACTTACATTTACATAACTTAGATAACCTTATGTCCATTAGCATTTCCAAAATTTTGCAACTTTTGATCTTGTTTAAAAACAAGATATGTTGTAGGTAACAAATGTTTTAAAGTAAAAACAATGCTAAATTAAAATATTTTCAGGTTACACTATTTATTAGACTTTTGCCTTTTTCCTATCCAAAATGAAGATGAAACAGGTAAAAATTAGCAACTGTTTATTAACCTGAACTAGTTATCTCTCACTATGTAACAGATTGCCTCTAAACTTAGCTTGAACACCGACTATTTGTATGTCTGAAACTTGGCATTATTTTTCTTGGTGTCTCTGACTCTGACATTCTAATGATGCTTTTGTGAAATTCCTGGCTGATGCTAAAGCCATCTGAAATCTTATTTCAGGATACAAGTGCCCCTTCCAAGATGGATTGTAGCCAAGAGCCCCCAGATTATTTGTCACATGTATATCTCCACAGGGATGCCTGAGTGTCCGTATGATATGACAGCTGGTTTCCTCAGAGCAAATTATCCAAGAGAAAGACAGCATAGAAAAAGTCACAGTGTCTTTTATACTTCATCTTAGAAGCCATACACCACCACATTGACTATTTTCTGTTGGTGATGCAGATAAAAATTAACACTTTGTGTAATAGACATACACAATGATGCAAATACCAGGGGTAAGGAATTGAGGAAAAGTATAATGGAATTGATCTACTACACTATTCAACATATACTACCTCACTTCAGTTCCAGGAACCTTATCCCAGCATCACAATTAAAAATAAGGTATTTATGTTCCTGGACCACATTAATTTTTCTGTTATAAGCTATTTTAATTCAGGCTTATACAACTTTGAAATTTAATTGAGGTATATACAACATAGCATTTATGTTTGACTTTTAACTTTTATCTCAGGTTGAAATAATTAAATAAAACAGAAAAATTAAAGTTCATTGACACTTCTATGAGGCTATTACTCATTTTGCCATTTTCTTGTGAGATGTATTCCCAAGAAATATTATATGTAATTTAACACTGAGAATGTTCTGTTTCTCTGAGGAATTTCTGAAGAGCAGTATAAAACTGATTATTTTTGCTTCATAAAATTAGAAATATATAAAACTTTGTTCCACTTATTAGGTTAGCAATTTAAGTCTGTTTTTTTTTATCTGATGTTGGTCATCCCAATTTTTATTTGTTTTGATAGTGGAAAGGTTACGTGTTATAACAGTTCAATGAGGAAAAAATATTTTATTTAAAATCATCCACATTAACTGTGTACTTTTTATAGAATTTTAAGGAAGTATATAAAGAATAATATGCTATACTACCATTGATTATGTTGTTGGATAGAATGAAGATGCGTTGCAATCACATGATAAATTTCTAACTTTTGTCATAATATTCTGCAATCAGATTATCTCAATTTTATTGGAGTTTTTTTCTAAATATCCTGTAAAAGTTCTGGTTGCACTTCATAAACGTAAAAACTTAAACATCCACTTTCACAAGGAGTATCTGGACAAAGTGAACAGCAGCAACTTTCATACTTTAAAGAAGAGATGTTACAAAAATGAAGATGAAACACATCCAGAAAACACAAGGATGATATATTGCTTAGATTTATACTTTGTGTGTAAGAACATGATCCTGAAGATCTTAATAGTGTGTTGAAAAAAAAGTGTTGACTAGAGTAAGGACAAAAGGCTTCAGGGATGAGGTCACAGTACATGGTAGTGAGGGGTACAGGGTCTTACAAGACTGCCCACGAGAAGCTAGTGGGAAGTATAACTGGGGCAAATATGGAGAGAATTTGCCCTTCCATTCATCAAGGTTATGGTGACGGGAATGAAAAGTAACCATTGTAAGAGAGAAGAGTTACTTTCCTCTTCTGCCCCTCACCCCCATGCCTACTCTCTTTCCCCTGCCTAGTTAATAAAACAACAAAGTTCACTCATTTTTTCCCTTCAGAACAATGCTGTAATTCTGTACACCTCTTTAATAAGAGCTGTACTCTATGGTTGTATAACCTACATGCAGAAAGTATTAATAAGTAATAAAGAGGTATTTAAGCATATATAGATCCTCCTGGAAATTGGAAGCAGACAAGATCGCCAGACAAAAGTTGGGAGTATGGGGGTGGGGGGGGGGTGGGAGGAAGGGGAAAGGGGAGAGAGAAGGTTGAAAGGGAGCATTGGGGAGAGCTTGGGGGAGTGGGATGGTTGAGACGGAGGAAGGTCGGATATGAGAGCAGGGAAGAGGATATAGAAATGCTCGTTCAGTTTCAGTCCAGCTGGCTTTGATGAGCTCCCATTAGATCAGACACACTGTCTCAGTGGGTGGACCAACCCCTCGTGGTCCTGACTTCCTTGCTCATCTTCTCCCTCCTTTTTCTCTTCAACTGGACCTTGGGAGCTCAGTCCAGTGCTCCATTGTGGGTCTTTCTATCTCCATCCTTTGTCAGACGAAGGTTCTATGGTGATATTCCAGATATTTATCACTGTGACTATGGGGCAAGGACAGTTGAGGCACCTTCTCCTCCACTTCCCAAGGACCTGGCTGGGGATATCCCTGTGGACACCTGGGAACCCCTCTAGAGCCAAGTCTCTTGCCACTGGTCTGAAAGAAATTACATATATTGCAATAATGACAAATTCAGATGAGTCATTATTTTGGATGAATGTACGTAGGCATGGAAGAGAGAAGAAATAGAGTATAGAGAATCAAAAATAACGTTAATGCTTTAATAAAAAAAAGGTAAAGTCTTTAAAGAGACAGAGTACAGATAGTCATAGATTAGCAGGAGTAAACAAAGAATAAGTCATAAAAAATGGAAAATTCACAGAGAGTCTGGATTTTGTCTCTCTTCCAAGCCTACTGGATGTGCAGACCCTCAGAGAAATGACTGCTGAGCTTGCCTAAAGGTGAGATTACCCTTTGGGTTTCCTGTTCCATGAAAGAGTCTGCAAGACATTCTGCAGGATATAGAAGAAAGTAACTGAAAAACTGCCCAAATAAGCAGAACTGTCTTTGAAATTTCCTGCTTCATGGAAAAATCTGCTGGATACTAAGGGCCTGTAGACTGGAAGATGGATGCCCCAATGGTACAGAAGAACTTTGGGTGACTGTCCAGGCAGCAAGATGTCTCTGTCAATTCTAGAGTTTTAAAAGTTGCTGATTGCTCTTTGGGCTGACGAAGGAGGGGGACTTGATTGGGGGAGGGGGAAGGAAATGGGAGGCGGTGGCGGGAAAGAGACATAAATCTTTAATAAATAAATAAGATTAAAAAAAGTTGTTTACAATGCACTTCCTGTTTACTTAGGTAATAGTATATCCTTCTGGAGACTTTAATGGAGCTGAAGAAATTATAGTTATGGTTATAATTTTCCTTAGTTATGATAAAAGATAAAATAGATGTAAATATTGTAACTGTATTTCTTACTTGATACCTGTTTTGTTATATGTAATTTTCTCATGTTAAAGCCTTCCCTTTTATTTAAACAGAAAATGGAGGTGATGTGGAAGTCCCCACTGTTTACTGTGATTATCATTAATGAATAAAGATACTGCCTACAATAATTTCCAGAATTATTTCTTCTTCTCTAGATTGTTTGGTCAGGTAGGAATAGCTACTATTTTCATGTGTTTTTCCTAATTTTTATGAAGAAAAGTCTCGGGAATTTTCATCAAAATTTCACAAGATTAATATCAATAATGTCATCATACTGTGTGCTATTGCAATTTTGTACTTTAATTATTTGCAGATAAATAAGAATTCAAAATAGACTATAGGGCTGGACTTGGTGGCACTCAAGAGGCAGAGGCAGGTGAATCTATATGAGTTCAACTTCAGCCTGGACAGCATAGTAAATTCTAGGACTTCCAGAAAAAAATAGTGTGATCTGCCTCAAAAAAATTATAGTATAAATACTCATGATATTTGTAGAATACAACTTATTTAAACACAATGTTAACTTTTTTGCTATTAGTATCATATGGGTAACTCAAATACATTATATATAAAATAATTATATATGTGTGTACACATGTGTGTGTGTGTAAAGTTATATAAACCCTTCACACTGAGTAGCATAGTTGACATAGGAGTAATAACTACTTTTCAGTCTAAAATCTCTTCAGTAATCTTAATTATCTGTAGCAACTGGCAGTTGAAACCACATGAATAGCCTCTGAGGCATATAAATCTCTTTCTTGAGGTCTTGAGAGAACCATCACTTAAGCCTAATCAAATATATTTCATATAACAATGGCAAAGCATTTCAGAGCAGTCAATCTAAAGTAATAAATATGATGTATTTCCAACTTCAATTTAATTTTCCTCTTTGGAAATGTGAGGACAATCAAATTGCCAATCTCTTAGAACTCTTGCATATTTATTCATTTATCTGTTACACATACAATCTTTTTCAAAATTGAGCAACAAGCCTAAGCACTAACATAAAAGATTCAGTGAATGTTACGTCAACATCAACAACATAGAATGATGTTGCCTGAGGAGCTATTTTTCTAAGACCCTTCAATAAAAAAATAAGTCCTAAAGACACTCATTTTGGACAGCCCACTTCCAGATGTTTTCACTTCTAAAATTAGTTTGAGAATGTGTCTGTGATCTTTTTACCTTTTTCATTGAAACAGTAAAACATCTTTTCTTACATATTCTAATATGAAATATGTGCAACACATTTTCTAATTTCAATCATACCTATGATTTATAGTACTCACTTAGGAGTGTCAAAATAGTTATATTTTGAAGTATTAATAACAACTGTGTGGAGTGAACGACTTTAATGAGTAAGTAACAAATTACTTTACAAAGTCAAAGGTTCTAATGCTTGCTTTCAAGAAAATTGAAGAGGAGTATCAGATTGTCATATAATAAATCATTTAAATAACTTTAATAATAGGATAAAGTGTAGAATTTTTACCCTATAAATTACGAGGTGACAAAATTAGTTGATCTATACTGTCACAATAAAACTTTTAAATTTTAATTCTTTGAGATATAGGCATGCTTTCTTGGGATTTATGTCTTTAATTACCTTATGACATTCAATGAACTTTCATTCTAGTATTATGCATGCAACAACAAACAAAACATTACTAGTTTTGTTATTCATTAAGTAAATTATTCAGTGTTATTCAATGACTAAATATTTATTTAATTATTCATTAATATTGTTTAACAGTCAGATGTCTTGTACGCATAATTATTAAAAATAAGAATATGTAATATGCACACCTAGACTAGTTTCAGCCTTGCTGTCTACTGTGGGAGACAACTAGTAGATAAAAGTGGTAGAAATGTTGTGTTAAGATTCAGAAGTTCTTAAGTACTTTGGACAGTACTACTAACAAGGGAAGTAGAATTCTGCCTATTCTTCATCCCCATTTTTATCTATCATTACTGCTATGCTCTGACAAATTTATCAGCCAGCTAATGTCCTACTTGGTGTGCTGCTGTACCCTAGACAGAGTCAATGGCATAACAAAATGCAATGACATGTCTAATGCTTAGAGACAAAAGAAATCTTTCCTAATTTAAAGTCAACATCTTAGGTACTTTTATTTCAAAAAATTTCTCCATAAACTGTTCCACAAAAAAATATTCTAGATTCATTTTAGTAAATCCATTAAAGTCTATGTAGCACAAATCCAGCTTCATCAATTAACGTTAGCAACTAAATTTACAATTTTACTAAACTAATTTGACATGTGATCTACTATAAAATTTTTTAGACTGAAAGACTTAAACAACAGATATTTTCATCACATTTATTTAAAAATAACAGATAAAAAAAAACAAGCACCAAATAAATAAATTGTAGATATAGGTAATATTCCTGGATTTCAACTGGCTGTCTTTTAACTGGCTCATCACAGGATTGGGAAAGAGATTTATCATTGTATCTTCCATTTATATGAAGCCAATTACTCCTTTATGAGGATCTATTAACACTATTGACCCCAAATGCTCCCCATGCTGCTACCATATCACTGGGAGGTGTCTGTTCAATTTATTACTTTATGGGAAACAATTCAGTCCTCAGTACCATATATATCTATAATGTCATGTAAATAATGAAAGAATATATAGAAATTTTAAAAATTTAAAAAAGTATTTATTTAGATAACTATAAGAACACTATAGAATATAAAATATGTATAATACCACATAGTTTTATAATCAATAAACCTATTTTAAACTAATATAATACATAAAATTACTAGGCATGATGTCACAAGTCTGTTGTATAGCACACAGAAGGCTGAGTTAAGATGCTTATAAGTTTAAGGCCAGTATAAGATATTTAGAAAGTTCCATGCAATCAAGGGCTACACAGCAAGATGACATCTCAAAACAACAGCACCAACACCAATAACGTGAACCATTTTCAATTTCTTATAAATACTAAGGTATTGATTGAATTATTAGCACATCAAATAACATATTTGTAATTAATCTAAACTTTTATTAGAATAATACTATAATTATTTAAGTTCATACATTGAGAATATAGATATAAATTTTAAATGCAATGCTGAAATGATTTCAAGAGTACCTAAATACTTTTCTATTGTAGGGGAATATCTAGGACAATGCTTTTTACAAAGTAAGAATCTAATTCTAAACAAATGGTTGTAATCTACATATGACTATATATACATATATATTTGTGTGTATAATATGTATATATGTACATATATATATATATATATATATATATATATATATAAACTTGGAGATAGATCCTGACTTTCTATGAGAAACAGGAAAGTATATGAAATACAAACCATGTAACATTTTTAGTTTATCTTGTTATTATATTTCTTCCTTCTAGCAATCTGACAGAAGAAAAGGAATAATCAGTGAATGTGAATTAATTCAGAAAATTATTTAAAATAATAGCAAACTGAAAAAGATCACACTCTAAATTTTCAAACAAATATCATTAAATTTGCAATATGAGGGTTATAAAATATTTCTTCACAAGTATTTTATTTATGCCCACAGAAGTACTGAACTACTTATATCAGAATCATTTAATATAATAATTTGCAAAATGTATGAACCAGGAATAGCTAAAATATTGTATAAATGGAGATTATTTCATTTTCCAGCTGCCCAGAACCAAATAATCAGACCGAAAATATATTTATTACAATACTCTTTGGTCAATGGAATCTTTCTATCTAGCTCTAACACTTTAATTAGCCCATAATTTTTATCTATATTTAGCCATGTGACTCAGTATCTTTCCTCCGTACAGCATTTTGAGCTTGTCTTCACTGTGTCTGTTTGGTGACTGCAGACTAAACTTTTCCTCTTCCCAGAATTCTCCTAATATGTCCATACCACCTATAGTTCCATCTTTGCTACTGGCCAGTCAGCATTTTGTTAAACCAATACAAGTAAAAAATCTTTACAGGGTACAAGGGCATTATCCCACAGCACTTCCCTTTTCAAGTCAAGTACTCTGAATCAAATCTTCTTTGTTTAGCTTTTTTCCTGACCATCATCAATAACAATTTGGAACCAATCTCTAAACAAAGACAAATAGTCATAATCCAATTTTTAGAATGTGGGAGTAGTTTTCCAGGATACTTCCTGCTGATTGAGGGAACTGACAATCTTATGGGAATCTAAAGAAGCCTTACAGCTGTTCTAGATGCAGAACTCAGAGGAAGTTGCAACAGAGGTGCTCTGAAAGATTGACCCATATGGGTTATCTGTTTTTATTAGAAATTTTTCTGGGGGTCTTATGTTATTAAATTTTATTTTTTCTTAACCCAGAATGAATCCACAGCTTCTACTTCCTATAGGAACAAAACAAAACCTCTACTCCAAAGTAACACATCTTTTGACTTAAATTTTGAAGTCAAGGCATTTTCAAAATATATATGTGGATTAATTCAGCAGCATTTAAAATCAACTGTCTTTCAGCAGCTGTTACTCCTTTCTCAACAATCAAAAATTCAAAGATAATAAAATAACATACAGTATCCAGATTCTCTGTGTACTTTTCATATTTACATGGCTTTTATTTTTTTTACTTTTATATTATTTTAATTTTTAGAGACATGGGTGTTGTAATGGGAGTCAATATCTGAAAATTTCTGAAACACATTCTGCATTAATAATGGCTCACTGAAGGATCAGAATTGAGAGAATAAATACAATGTTATATTACTCATCCCATCCCATGTTTTCAATCAAACAAATCCCATTTCATAATATATTCATTCTATTGTTTCCTCTAGAGAATCCTACTAATGCAGGCTATAGCAGTAACAAGAAATTATGCCATTTAATAAGGTTAACATTGTTAACTATTACAGCTCCCTTGAACCTGCTGTGGTTCCTCCATTTGTCATATGCACATTTTAATACCATTTGCTCTGATTTTTATTCTCTTCAACTATAGCCCTGTTGGAAGGAAGAGAGTCATAACCATGACAAAGGCCCAAAGCCATCATGTATTGAAATTTCCTCCACAAAGCACATTAAGTCATCATTTATAAGTACAATCAATGCTCTCACTATTTTTACAGAATATAAACACATTCTTTGTCAGAAGATAAGCTTAATGGCTTTTCCCATAGGTTCATTTAACTCTCTAAAACCTCACAGCCAGGACTCCATTGTTTTCCTTTCTGTCCGTCTTCTAGTTTTCAAAGCATCCAACAAAATATCCCATTTATCTATGCTTATATCACTGGAACACATTTCTCTTCTAAAGTTTGAAATTCTTCAATTCAACAGACAACTTCCAAAGGCCTAAGAATCACATAGTCATTTTGATCTTAGTAATGAATCCACTTCTGGATATAATTTACTTAATTTTCTAGTTGATGTAGATAATACTTGACAAAAGCAACATAAGAAATGAAGGGTATGTTTTGGCTTAAGTGTTATATGATACAATTTCTCAATAAGGGGAGGCAAGTAGCAGATCTCTGAGCATTTGCCCATTGTACTCATAGCTGTAGCAGGTCTTTCTTTGAACCCCCAGCTCCCAAATAATGACAGAGAGATTTATTATTTATTATGAAAGCTTGGCCTTAGATTAGGCTTATTCCCACCTATCTCTTATAACTTAAGCTGACCCATTTATGTTAATTTATGTTCTGCCATATTGCTCATTACCTTTACTCCAGATTGTACATCTGACAACTTCCTCTGCATTGCAATGACTAGTTATCTTGCCTCTCAGATTCTTCCTGAGTTCTGCTCTTTCCCTGGAAGTCTTCTCTATACTCTCCTGCCTTGATAGTGATCATTCAGCTCATTTTTAAAACCAATCAGAAAGTGATTTAGACAGATAAGGTAAAGCAGAGATGTCTTCACACAGGGCAATCAATATCGCACAAATAAAGAAGCAGGTATTCAACTTACTTTTTCCTTTTCATTTAGCTTGAGACATTCTTCCATTAAAGAATGTGACAAACATTTGAAGTATATTTTTCCACTCAACCAAAATATTCTAGAAACCCACTTAAAGATATAACCAAAGGTTTATTTCCATAATCATAATAAATTCTATCATGTTAACAATAAAGTTTTACAATCATAATTTCAGAGTCTTCTCTTGCTCTGTTGTTTGTTTTTTAATCCATTTATGCAATATTTAAAAGTCATATTATGAGCTTGGAAGGCAGTGGTGATTTGAACTGGGAGGCCCAGCTCAAGTTTCTGAAGAAAAGAATATGAGGGAAAAAAAGAATTCTAGCAATTAAAATAAATTCAAGAAAAGTTTAGAGGCAAGTGTGGAGGTGCATGCCTTTAACCCAGCACTCCACAGGCAGAGGCAGGTAGATCTCTGAGTTCAAGGCCAGCCTGGTCTACAGAGCAAATTCCAGGACAGCTAAATTTAGGCAATGAAGGAAACCATTGAAAACAGAAAACTTATGAAAATTTGAACAAGTGGTCATGTATTAGCCCCAACAAGCATCGGAACTTGACAGTTTTGGATTCATGGTTCTAAGTATATAGTCAATGATAGAAGAAAACAATTATAAAATTTCCCTCTGTGACTAAGGAAAATCAGTTAAGTCAGGCATATGTCAGGAGTGTGTCTCTTCACAGAGACCTAGAGAGGCCATTGGTTAAAGCTGTAAAGGTGAAACTATATATATATAAATAGAAATGTGTAAAACTAAGATGCAAGAGTTAGCCAATAAGAAGTTAGAGCTAATGGGGCAAGTAGTGATTTAATTAATATAGTTTCTGTGTGATTATTTTGTGTATAAGCTAGCTGGGTGGGCCGGGAACCATCAAGCCTCCCTCCTTGCAATAGTGAGTAGGTTTCTTTTTGTTCTAGTGTTTTCAGGTGTGCTATAAAGTTACTAATGTGAGCTTTTTCTATTTTCTTTATGTGGGCACTTAGTGCTATGAACATTTCTTTCAGCATTGCTTTCATAGTGTCCCAAAGGTTTTGATATGTTGTCCCTTTGTTTCATTGAATTCTTAAATCAATAATCTAATTTAAGGAAGTCTTTAATTTCTTTCTTTATTTCTTCCTTTACCAGAGGTGGTTCAGTAGTTCACTATTCAATTTCCATGAGAAACCAATGAAAACCAAGAAAAAACAATCAAACAGGTAAAGCAAACAGTTTCAAGGCATGAAGACTAAAATAGAACTAATAAAGAAATCACAAACTGAAAGAATTCTGAATATGGAAAATCTGGGTAAATGAACAGGAACTACAGAAACAACTATAACCAACACAATACAAGAAAGAATCTTAGGTGCTAAAGATACTATATAGGAAATAGATTCATTGGTCAAAAAAAAAACATTAAATCCAACAAATTGTTAACACAAAACATCTAGAAAATCTGAGACACCATGAAAAGAACAAAACTAAGAATAATAGGGATAGAAGAAGCAGAAGAACTTCAGCTCAAAGGTACAGAAAAATATATTCAACAAAATCCAGAAGTAAACCTTCCCAGCCTAAAGAAGGATAGCTTTGTAAAAGTACCAGAAACTTACAGAAGATCAAATAGACTGAAAAAAAAACCAGAAACCTCCCTATCCATTTAATAATCAAAACACAAAACATACAGAATAAAGAAAGAATATTAAGAGCTGCAAAGGAGAAAGGTCAAGTAACATATAAAGGTAGACCTATCAGAATTATACCCTACTTCACAATGGAAACCATGAAAGCCAGAAGGTCCTGGACAGATGGACTTCAGACATTAAGATACCATGGATGCAAGCCCAGACTACTATACCCAGCAAAGCTATCAATCACCATCGATGGAGAAAACAAGATATTCCATAACAAAAACAGATTTAAGCAATACATATCTACAAACCAAGTCCTAAAGAAAGAAATGGAAGGAAAATACCAAACCAAGGAAGCCAACTGCCCCAACAAGCACAGACAACTGAGAATAATCCCCAACCAGCATAACCCAAAGAAGGGAAACACACAAACACTACTACTAAAAAATAACTGAAATTAACAACCACTGGCCATTAATATCTTTTAATATCAATGTACTCAATTCACCTATGAAAAGACATAGGCTAAGAGAATGGATACAAAAACAATATCTAATCTTATGTTGTATAGAAACACACCTCAACCTCAAAGACCTCAAAATACCTCAGAGTAAAGGATTGGGAAAAGGTTTTCTGATCAAATGGACCTAAGAATACAGAGGGTGTAGATTTCCTAATATCTAACAAAATAGATTTCAAAATAAAATTAGTCAGAAGAGATGAAGAACATATTTTACTCATAACAGATGTAGTCTCAATCCTGAACATCTATGCCCTATTACAAGAGCATCCACATGGTAAAGGAAACATTACTAAACCTTAAATCACATATCAAACCCAACACACTAATAATAGGAGACTTCAACACTCTACTCTCGCCAACAAACAGGTCAACCAAACAGAATTAACAGAGAAATAAGAGAATTAATGATGTCATGAATCAAATGGCCTTAACAGACATCTATAGAACATTCCACCCAAACCCAAAAGAAGAAACCTTCTTCTCAGCACCTTATGGAACCTTCTTTATAATTGATCACCTACTTGGTAACAAAGCAATAAACAATTGAGTTCGGGGAAATGGTTATTTTTCTCTCCAGTCTTTAAAAATACTTTTCTCTTATATACCTATTGTTGAAAGCTTGCTGTAATAATAGCTAAATTAATTTTTTTACAAAATTGGAAGAATTTGAACTGTCAATATATTTCAAAAAATTCTACCTCAGCTACTATCTCCCATGGATTATAGAACAATTTTATTTCCCTTCTTCATTTCACAGAATTCTGAAGTATTTATGTACTTAGGAGAAATACACATATTTGTAAAGGACAGTGCTTATTTACAGGGTCTCTAAGGTTGCAATTACTGTGAGACAACAATATGGATGCTCCCAAGTAGGACAGAAAGGGAAGAACACATGTGTCACATAGTTTTGTTTACCCATATGCTAATAACTGAGAGAGTTTATTATGTATTTATTTTTATTAAGAATCTTTTTAATACATTTTTTTCTAATTTTATGTAGATAACCCTACTCCCACTCCCCTACCATCTCCCACTTCTTCCATCCACTCCTCAGAAAAGGGATGGCTTCCGATGGTAGACAATAAAGTCTGATACTCATTTTGAGTAAGACCAAGGCCCTGCCACCTATATTCTAAGCAAGGTTTCCCTCCAAAGAGAATGACCTATGTGCCAGTTCAAGCACTAAGGATACATCCTGGCCTCACTGACAGTGGCTCCATGAGCTAGTGAGAGCTTGCTGACTCTCGACTGAGAGTGGACAAACCTGCATAGGACCAAATTAGACCCACTGAATGTGGGGGACAGTTGTGAGGCTTGTATGAATCTTCTTAATATTATCATCATTATTTGTCAAGGTAAAGGAATAGAGGCTACATTAAGTTTTTAAGAGGACTAAGTGTTCCACCCATGGAAAGTATGTCCTCAAGCATATAACCCATCAAATCTTGACACAGTGGGCATCAGTCTAATCTTCTATGTCTTCGCACCCACCTCCCAGCCATGCCAACAAGATTTCTGAACATAGACAAGTGTTTCTTTAAATAATATTGACTGTTTAGAGAAATCTCATCTATTTCCTTTTTTATAAATTCTAAATCTATTTGCTAGTCCATCTTGAGTATTCTTTTCTTTAGTTGTCTTCTGTGAAACTTTGCAAAGAATATTGCTTTATACCTATGTTTTGCTTAAAAACATTAATTGATGAAAGATAGTACTATATTTCTAAAGTATAAACTGTCTTTTCCCTTTGACTTTACTGACTATAATGCCAGCACATGTACACAAATAATATCTAATTAATTAATAAATTAATTTTTGCAAAGCCATTTCTAATGATTGGATTTGTATCAGAAAGTCATTGTAAACAATTGCAAAATAAGTGACTCAATCCTTTTTCATTTGATATAGAACTTATAGTCTAAGGGGAGTACAAGTGCTTTATTTCTTTTTGTTTTTTATAAGTCATCAACAATTGACTTCTTAAAGCTTAGCTGTATACTTTATTGACTTTTAGCATATGGAAGATATATACTTCTCTGTACTTTGATGATAACTTTTTGTGATCTTATTGTTGCCTCTAATTTTACCTTAAATTAAACAGTTCAAAGAGCAATTAGATTTCAGTATTTCGTCCTTATTAGATCGCTTGGCTCCATCTATCTCTTCATTGTGAACGCTGATATAGACTTAGATTACTTGGGGAAAATGGTAATGAATTATGCTGCTCCAGGCTGTGGTTAATTAAACTGGCTACCCTTTTGTCTTCAGCATGGGCAGCTGGGGCACTGGACTACAGAGGGCTAATGAGTCCTACTTAAGGTAAGTCCTCAAGGGATATGAATTTCTGCCATCAGACAAGAATATGATTCAGATCACAAAGTTCTCAATCTGCTAAGTAGGTCAAAGTCTCTAAGGGAGGAGACAAAGCAATTTGGGGTCTGATAAAATGAGAAACTATGAACTTAATTAGTTATTATATCCAACTAAATAAATGTGTAACGCTTTGTTGGAAGGCTGCTTTGCTGAAGTGCTCAGTAATCCTTCAATTGATTAATTGATCTCTCTCTCTCTCTCTCTCTCTCTCTCTCTCTCTCTCTCTCTCTCTCTCTGTCTCATGTATCTATATAACTATTTATCTACTTAAATAAGAAAACTATCTCAGATAATTGTTCTGTTAGAAACCATATATTGAAAACCTAAGGATGTTCAGAAAATGTCCTGTGTCTGAAAATATCATAAGGCTTACATGAAAATTTTAAAAGAACTAGCAAGATGGGTTATTCAAAATTCAATGCTTTGAAAATATTGCACTGAGTTATTCATTTACTAATTTTTAGATTTGAAATACATGATTAATGATTTGATGAAAAAATACAAGTGTTACAATATTCTATGTTTTAATTGTTATTTTGTATATATCTTGGCACAACAGTGTAAATCATGATATTCTATGTGCTCGTGGTTGCAGTGCATTAACACAAGCCAAATTAAAAATGAAACACCCACTTTCATCTTATTAATAGGATAATAATCAATTATTAAGCATTTATAAGATACAAGACAATACAATAATTACTTTTAAGAGAAAACTGAATATGATTATCCTACTAACTAGACATAGAAGTCACAAACTTCTATGGTTAATTATTATTATTGTCCCCAACTCTATTTGAGAGAAAGTTTAGATGAAAAGAAAATCATCTGGAGAGTCTGAAAGTTGTTCATGCTTGAACAATTAATGCAATGTGAGAGGCGATTTCATACTCACCCTAACATCAGAGCATTCATTCTCAAACACAAAGTAATACCATCTACTCTGGCAATTATCTCATATTTTATGAAGGATAGCGTGTTAAGGATAACTTTTCATTCAGAATGTTCCATGAGCCATAAAAAACTCAATAACACCTGATATGTCATCAAATCAACAGAACCAGAGTCTCTATTAATCACCCTGAAGAATATTTAGTTAAACCCAGAGCCTCAGCTGTTTTGAATACCCATGAAGTTTGAGAAGTAATGATTTGCCGCAGTGTCTCTCAGACCCAAGTGAACATATATTATCTGTACTCAGGTATACTGTGTTCTGAATCTGAAAAAATAACAGTTATAGTAAATATTCCACACTATCAGTACTTTAAAGCCTTTGAGATAATTTTCATGTTTTAAAATTAGTTTTTTAAAACTTAGCACACTTCTGTTCTGAGAGTCTTAGTAAATAATTCTCATATCTCCTTTTCCTTTTGTACCAAACTTCATGTCCTCTTTTTATTTTCTTTCATTTTTTTTAAATTGGAAGTAATTTGTTGTGGGGAGCTGTGGGCCTCTTCCAACAGCCTGGCTCCTGGCCGCCTGGCTAGCTTATGCCCCCAAATAACACACAAATTGTATTCTTTTAAACACTGTTTGTCCCATTTCTATTAATGTGTGTAACGCCATGAGGCAGTAGCTTACAGAGAAGGATTCTAGCCTATGTCCATCCTGGGTCGGAGATTCATTGGGTCTGCCTCAGAGAGGAGAGGAAATGGCGTATCCGCTCACTTCCTCTTCCTCCCAGCATTCTGTTCTGTTTACTCCACCCACCTCAAGGCTGGCCTATCAAATGGGCCAAGGCAGTTTCTTTATTAGCCAATGACCTTCCTCCATCAATTCCCCTTGTTCTGTTTAAACAAAAAAGGAAGGCTTTAACTTTAACATAGCAAAATTAAATATAACAAAACAGTTATAAAGCAAGAATTACAACTACAATATTTACATCTACTTTATCTTTTATCATAACTAAGGAAAACTATAATTATCTATCTATTCTTTAACTCCATTAAAGACTCCAGAAAGATATAATATTATCTAAGTAAACAAGAAATAAGAAACTTCAAACTCTAGAAATTACAGAGACATCTCGCTGCCTGGACAGTCACCCAAAGTTCTTTTGTATGGTTGGGGCATCCATCTTCAGCCTCCAGGCACATAGTATCCAGCAGACATTTTCATGAAGCAGAAAATTCCAAAGACACTTCAGTCACTATCTGCTATGTCCTGCAGAATGTCTCCAGACTCTTTTATGAATCAGGAACCCCGAAAGACCATCTCACCTTTAGGCAAGTTCAGCAGTCCTCTCTTTGCGGATTCTTTGTGTTCAGTTTATGCATCAGTCCAGGCAAGAGCAGTTTCTTGCCCAAATGGCTATCAAACTCCATAAGGTGCCTCTTTGATGCCCATCTTCCTCTTGAAGTAGCTGGTGCTGTCAGGAGCATAGTGTCTCATTGTCATAAAAAGCCCTAAGTTATAAAAACATTAAATGACATATTCAGCAGTTTTTGAAAGATATAAAGAATGCCTATCTAACTGAAATATATCTCTATATATCTAGAAAATCTAACACGACTACAAGCTTGACTATTATTGATGATTATTCATTAACAACCTATATTTCCTAATTATACATTACATTTTAAATGAACTACACAATCACAATACCTTAATCAAGATCAGAAATACATATACATATAGCATAATTGACCTTAAAATCCATACCAATGCAAATTATTCATATCTATATCATATCCCCCTTTAAATGTAAAAGAACATTTATAAACAATATTTGGGAATATGGGCACAGTTATTTCTCTCCAAACTGCTTCCTGCTGTATGAGGGTGCTGTTAATCAGGTCTTTCATGGTATAACCTGTGTGCTAGGTTCATCTCAGTCGTCAATTGAGTGAAGTAATATTTTGAGGGTGTTCACAGCAACCTTTCTGGAGGGCATGGTCCATCATACCATATCGGGATAGAAGCAATCCACAGAGTTTCATCCTCTGTGAAAACAAAGGAAGAATCTCTTTTCCAAAGTATCATATCCTTAGATCCAAATTCTGAAGTCAAGGTATTTTCAAAATATGTATGTTGGATTAGTTCAGCAGCATTTATAAACAAATATCTTTTAGCAGCTGTTGCCCCTTTCTCAGCATTCAAACAATTCAAACAGAGCATAATAGCATACAATATCAAGATTCTCTGTGTATTTTCCAGATTTGTGCGGCTTTATTTTAACCTCTATTTCTTTTATTTTACTTTTATTTATTTATTTTTTTGAGACAGGTTCTCTGTATATCTTTGTTCTAGACTAACTCTTTAGACCAGGCTGTCCTTGAACTCTCAGAGATCCACCTGTCTCTGCCTCCCAGGCATTGGGATTAAAGGCGTGAGCTACCACACCTTAAAGTCACAGAGGTAAATCTCCCTCAGCCTCCCAAGTGTTGGGATTAAAGGTGTGTACTACCACACCCAACTACTCTTTTTCTTCCTTTTTTTTTGTTTTTTACTTTAAGAACTTTAACTTTTAGCCTGCATATATTTTTAATACACAGTAAATCATTTAAATGTTTTCTTCAACTTTGAATCTTTCTTTTACTGAATATCTCTTTTTGTGACCACATGAGTCTTTAATTTACCTAGCAATATTGGTAGGACTAAAGCTGTGGCTTTGAAGGCTGGATCCAGCCCATTCCTTAGTTTTCCAGCCTCATGGCAGAGGTACCGCTGGAGCCATTTTTATTGCCACAACTCTATGGTGTTTCAAGGTCCTTGATAGTAAGCAAGCTACCGCATTCTGCTCACAGACCACACTCAGCCAGACTGCCTGCCTGAGTCAGAGTTTGCCCTGGCAGTACAGCCCAGAAAGCCAGCATTTTTAAATGGCACAACTTTTTTCCTGCTACAGCTGAAAACAAACAAGCATTCAGTCAGCTTTTATCAACACCATTTAATGTTTCATGGCAGGACCTCTTAAAAGAGCTGCAAGGTTTGCAGCTAAAGCTGAGTCAGGAAGCCTCTCTTAGATGAGAGCACTTGCTTCCCTCTAGCAAGTAGAGAAGACCCAAGAAATTGCTGCTACCAAGAAAACATGCTTTACTCTATTCTTTCCCAAGCTTTCTCAGGCTTTTTGTGGATGTAGTTATTCATGTGGGCACCATTCTGTTGTGGGGAGCTGCAGGCCTCTTTCCACAGCCTGGCTCCCAGCCACCTGGCTAGCTTATGCCACGAAATAACAACACACAAATTGTAGTCTTTTAAACACTGCTTGGCCCATTTCTATTAATGTGTGTGGTGTCACAAGGCAGTAGTTTGCCGAGAAGGATTCTAGCCTATGTCCATCCTGGGTCGGAGCTTCATAGGGTCTGCCCCAAGGAAGAGAGGAAATGTCATCTCCGCTCACTTCCTCTTCCTCCAAGAATTCTGTTCTGTTTACTCCACCCACCTCAAGGCTGGCCTATTAAATGGGCCAAGGCAGTTTCTTTATTAGCCAATGACCTTCCTCCATCAGTAATTTTTTCATATGATATATTCTGATCAGGCTTTTCCTCACTCAAATCCTGCCAGAGCCTTCCCACCTTGCCACCCACCAACTCAGTCTCTACTTTCTTTGTCTTTTTAGGAAGGAAACAGTACCCAAAAAACAAACAAAAAAAAAACAAAAACAGATTTTTTTAAAAAATAAAGGAAAGAGAAAACACTAGGATTACATATACACAATCATGAGACACATGACCCATAGATACACAAATTTGAACATCATAGTATACAAGCAAAATGCAAGACAGAAAAATCCTTAAAGCAATGTGAGATAACAAATCTAGAAAAATATTTTTGAGTTCATTTTGTATTTGTCATCAACTGCTGAAAAAATATACTTGCACTTAGTGTGGTTAATATACGTAGAATGTAAAGAAGATCCCTTCCTATGTCTAACAAGTGTTTAGATTAAAGACAAATGCCACCATGCCTGATTTTTTTCTTTTCCACACATCTAGCCCAGTTTGGACTACCCATATATTCTTACCTATAGGTCCAATAGTGTCATGAATATCATGGAAGTAGCCATTCACTTTCCTTTGACATTATTTTAAAATTTTTCTAGTAATAAACCTCAGTATATATTATGTAAATAAACAACTATTTTCAATTAAAGAAAAAACTTAATCCGGTGTTCTGACCACGTATTTCCCAAATTTTAGGGTATATCAGAGTATACTACAGCAATGCCCTGAGAATCAATGGGTAAAATTTATTAGAGGTTTTTTATTCTGTGGGCCTGAACTGGGAATCATGGTTTAGTTTGTCCACCATGTTTATAAGTGACAATGACTTAAGGAGTACTTTTTGAGTTTAGATGAAACAATTTTCACCAATAGCATTGCTAAGGCTCAGTTGGAAAGAATAATGTATAGACTGAGTCAGGTACACTAAGTCATTTGGATTTTTTCTTGATTTTTTCTTCATAACCAGAAACAAGATACTCTCAAAATCCAAGAATATCCCTAATTCACACAAGATGCTAGTAATGTTTCTTGTATAAATGGTGGCAATGAATAGGTAAAAATGTTAATAACTATGAATGTATCTGACAGCTATTCTTTCAAAAGTCCATATTCTATCTACTTCACAAGAATGTATTTGAAACTCTTTCCTACTACTTTCCCTATACATCAAAATCAACTTGATATCAAACATTGTGTTTCTAATTATGTTACTATTATATATTAAGGTACTCAAGAATATAGCTAGGACAAAATATGTTTTTTATAAATGAACTGTAGAGAAGCAAACCACTTTAAAAAGTACACACACACACGTGAATTGGTTAGTTTAGGTTTTTTTTTCTTTTTGCCTTCCTAGACAGAGTCTCTCTATGTAACAGCTCTGGCATTTCTGGAACTCGCTCTTTAGAACAGGCTGACCTCAAACTTAGAGACATCCAAGTTTGTCTGCTTCTGTGTATTGAGTTCTGAGTTAAAGATGTGTTCCACTACCACCCAGCTAAATATAAAATATACATATGAATATATATATATATATATATATATATATATATATATATATATACTCTTAAGCATAATCATAGCATACATTTAATTGAACATTTTCTCTCTACCTGATTTTAAAAAAATACAGAACTACAAACTTCCCTTCTCAAGTGAAATTTAAAAAAAAATTATAGATACTATTTATGTTTCTTTTCCTTAGCTTTTATTTTAAAATTTAAAGCCATGCCTTAAATTGTGAAACTTTTTATAAGCTGAACCTTGCCTAGTTAACCTCTAGTTAAGTAATCTTATTTTCACACATGTTGCTATTGTTCCAGCTAAAAACAATAATTTGGCAAATTTCTGTTTTGGAAAGTCTGTTCCAGACACTTGGCATTCCTAATACAAATTTTCTATTGTCAGTACTAATCTTCTCATTTCTCTTGAATACACACTACAGCAGAGTAACACACCAAGCATTTGGTTTCCATTAAGTATGTGATATACTGTCTGTTTCATCATTACACACAGTCACAAGAAGGCAGAATTTCATTATTTACCTTTACAAGTCCAAATATTCTCAAAAAATGTTCCTCATTTTAGACAATCAATGAAAAATTTTTAAGTGGGTAATGTCATAGTTTGCTAGTCAAGTAACCTAATCAGTAAAATAAATTAAAAGTAAAAAGACACAAGTATCATACAAATGCAGAGAATATGATTCTATTATTATTTTAATAATTTCTGCTTGACTAGAATTTCAGAAAAAGTCCAATAAATACAGAAATCTGTAAAGTTATTTTTCAGATTAATAGCAATTTTCTGAAATATATAATGACATATTTTAGACTGATTTAGAACAAATCAAAACTTATTTATACATATATTTCAAGGCCAAATCCTTAGAATATAACAGTTGGTATAAAAAGTGTTTAGGTATATATAGAAACAGTGAAACACGGAAAAACGTGAATTTCACCAATATATTTGCTCTATGCTCAATACAGTAAAAGAATATTATATATAAAATAAAACTTTGAGAGCAGATTCACAGAGGTCTAAGCATGCTTTATTTTAAAGAACCTGGTAACTAGGGCAGGCAACAAGGTTATGAGGCATGAAACGTTTCATAAAATTGTGGAGGAAGCTGTGATTCTGGCTGTGCCAAAATAAATAAACCAGAATACAAAAATAACTCAGAAGTAGAACAAGCAAAGAAATGATGTCATTAACAACTAACTTAGTTACTTTTCCTTCGATTTGTCAAAAACACTATTTATAAAGACACCATAATGTGCATTTTTGAGAAAAATTTAGTGACATAATACTGAGATAAAAATATGAATATGTTCATTTCATTTCAGATAATCAAATAATCTGAACACTAAGAAGAATTCTATACACATAATTACTGGGCTTAGAATCAGAAATACAAAACTCAAATAAATTCTCTTAACCTACTGATTATGTAGCCTTGAGTATAATATTTAATTTCTAAACAGCAATGCATCTCCAGTGAATATGTATACATATTAATGAGAACAAAAACTGCAAACCTACTCTCTAGTATTCTATGATGTATCTTTATGATCAAATACATAATCCTCTGACTTTAAAAAATCTTCTTGCATGTTGTTGAGAGATATTTAAGAAATATTAAACAAAATGAAGACCACATCCCAATGTTTAGGGTATTACGTTTCTACAGCTCACTTAAAATATAATTAAAAATTATGGATTAATTGGTAGTCATCTATAATAGTCAAACTTGTAGAATGTTAATTAGGTTTTCTAAATATATGGAGATATATTTTAGATGAATAGGTATTCTGCAAACCTGACAAAAACCTACAGAATATGGCATTTAAAATGTTTTAAGAAGTTAGACTTTTCTCTACAGTGAAGACATATCTGTTTCTGTCAACATCAATTACTTCAGAGAGGTTGATGGGTATTGAAGAAACTCATTATGGAATTTGCCTTCAGTGTAACAAGGCTAGTCATTTGGGCAAGAAACTGCCCTTGCCTGGACTACTTCATGGTATGGTGTGTGAACTGAACATGCAGAACCAACAGAAAAGTGATAGCTAAACATTCCAAAAAATGGACTGGTCTTTCAGTGTTCCTGCTTCACAGAAGAAACTGTCAGGTATTCTGCAGGACTCAGAAGAAAGTGACTGACAAACTGACAAATAGGTAAAACAGTCTTTCAAATTTCCTGTTTCATGGGAAAGTCTGCCAAATACTATGGGCCTGTAGGCTGAGGATGGATGTCCTTCCATCCACAGAAGAACTTTGGGTAACTGTCCAGGCAGCAATATATCTCTTTCAATTCTAGAATTTTGGAAATTGCTTACAATGTACTTCATGTTTATTTAGGTATATTATATCCTTCTGCAGTCTTTGATAGAATTGAAGACAGACAGTTATAGTTTCCCTTAGCTATGATAAAATATAAATTGGATATGAAACTTTCCAGATACAAATAGCCTAAATATTGTAAGTGTAAATCTTGCTTGATACCTATTTTTTTATATGCAATTTTACTGGTAAGGTTAAAACCTTCCGTTTTTATTTATCCAGTAGAGGGAAGATGGTTTGGGATTCCCTTCTGTATGCTATGAATATGGTTAATTACCAATGATTAATAAAGAAACAATTTTGGCCTATGACAGGGCAGACTAGAGTTAGGTGGTAAAATTACACAGAGATATAGAGAGAGTAGGCAGAGTCAAAGAGATGCCATATAACTGCTGAAGGAGACAGATGCTAGAACCTTCTGGTAGGCCACAACCTCATGGTGATACAAATATTAATAGAAATGGATAATTTAAGATATGAGTTAGTTAATAAAAACATGAGCTATTAGACCAAATAGTACTATAATTTATATAATTTCCATATGATTATTCAGGTCTTGGTAGCCAGAAAACTAAAGTACAGTCTCGGCTTACATACTTTTATAATTTTCCTTTTTCTAGAAATTCTGTTTTTTATGACTAATTTATTTATTAATAAATAATATTCTATTACTCTAAGAACTTGTGCTTTGATAATAGTGTATATAATTTCTATATTGTAATATTTAGAGAACAGAAAAAGATTAATATTGCTTTAGAAAATATCATTAGAATGAATAGTCATATAATCTTTATTAATTTTCAAACACATTATTACTATTATAGGCTGAGAACTCTTGGATACTAAAGATGTAATTATAAAACAATCCACCAAACTTGTATAGTGACATAAATTGTGTAAGAAGGGATCCAGATAATTGGAGAGCAAAAAATTATTCAAGAATATGTTGAATCCATGGCACAGAACATAAGTAAAATTCAGAGGAAGAAACCACACAGTGTCTAGTATTAGGGTTGGCTGTGTTTGAGGTTTATCTAATTGTGCAAAAGGAACCTTCAACACTGAAACCAGAAGAAAAAAAACAAAGGAGAACATTTATGGCTGAAGCAAAATGAACAGGATAGTAGTAGGGAATGATACAGGATAATTAATCAAGAATAAGCTTGATAGGACTCTTTAAATGATAGTAAAGCTCATTAACTGTTCAGTTAATTAACTGGGAAGTCACTGGATGCTTTAGCAAAGGAATTAAAATTATCTAACATTCAGTTAATAAACTCTATCTATACTAGATGCATTGAGGGCAGCCTTGTGGTTAAGGTGTTGGGGATGACTCTCATGAAATGGAATGGATTAAATTTAAGTTGAAAGGACAAGAACTGTTTAGATATTATGTTGCATACACATGGAAAGATGACTCATTGTTATACATAATTATGCTTTCATTTCCATTGAAAATTCCAGATAAATTATTAAAATTCTCCACAGAAGAGTACTCATATACCAAATGATCTTTTATATCTTCATGTACAGTAAGGAGAAACTTAACCAACCCTATGTTCTCATTAACCAGATCAACTCAACTGATAGTCTACCACAAAATATTGGCACAAGGAGGGCCTATTTAACATACCCTGGGGGAGGACGGTCCAGTGGTACCTCCTAGAAGGTTGAGAATTGTTATAAGTAGGCACTGTGAAGGCAAATTTTTCTCTATCTTCTTTTTGCAAAGGTATAGTGAAAAAACTATCCTTTAAATCAATAACTATGAGAGGCCATCCTTTTGGTAATAAAGAGGGCAAAGGAATTCCAGATTGCAGAGGGCCCATAGGTGGAATAACCTTGTTGATGGCCCAGAGATATGTCACCATTCTCCATTTACCTGATTTTTTCTTAACCACAAATACAGGAGAATTCCAAGGGCTGGTAGATTCTTCATATGTCCAGCATCTAATTGTTCTTGTACCAGCTGTTCTAAAGCCTGTAACTTTTCCTCAGCTAAAGGCCATTGCTTTGTCCATATTGGTTTCTCAGTCAACCATTTTAGAGGCAAGGCTGTTGGTATCTCTGAAGGGACATCAATTGCTTGTTCTTGTACAGCCCAAATGGCCGGTTTTCTCCGTTTGTAATATCTTTTAATATTATTCTCAGAAATATATGCTCTAGAAGTAGCAGGAATGTTAATTTCGGTATTCCATTGTTGTAATAGGTCATGACCCCATAAATTCATTGCGATATTGGCTACATATAGCTTTAATTTTCCTATTTGTCCCTCTGGCCCTATACATTCAACATATCTCCTGCTCTGCCTTACTCGGGATAGGGTTCCAATTCCCAGGAGCTGAACATTTACAATCTGAAGAGGCCAATATGGATGCCAAGATTCTGGGGTAATGATACTTACATCAGCACCCGTGTCCAGCAAGCCAGTAATAAAAATGCCATTTACACACACTCTCAGTTTAGGTCTTTGTTCATTTATAGAAGTTTGCCAAAACACACGTAACTTATCTTTCTGAGCATTATTGCTTGTAACAGTAGGCATGGGGCTTCCTAATTGTCCTGATGAGGCACGTTCTCTGCAGAAACTGGATATGACTGAACCATGTTTGCCATGGTGGCCTGTGAGGCCCCCCTCTCACGTTTCCCGACAGTATCGGGTTGCCTTGTCTATCTCTTGTAGACCTGCATTCATTTGTCCAATGTCTACCCTTTCTACATCTTCTACATAAACCTGAAGGCTGACTCCTCCTATTTCTGTTATTTCTATAAGATGCGTTATTATTATTATTTCTGAAAGATGCATTATTATTATTATTTCTGAAAATCCGCTGTCTACAATTCCTTTTCATATGACCCATTTTGCCACAATTAAAACATTTGGTATTCTGGTGTCTCCCTTTACTATTGGAAATTGCTTCTTCTACCCATGCTTCAGTGCCATAATCAAATGTATCAAAGTTGAGTGTATGCAAGACCCATTCTTCCAAGGGCGCTGATCTGAGCTTTAAAGGGCCCCAAATCCTTTTGCATTTCACATTTGCATTTTCATAAGCCAAAGACTCAATCATTATACATCTTGCTTCTGGGTCAGATATCCCTATTTGTACAGCCTTAGTTAATCTTTGTAAAAAGTCACTAAAGGGTTCTCTCTGACCCTGTTTAACTCTGACAAATGATTCCATTCTCTGTCCTGGGTCTTGTACCCTGTCCCAAGCCCTTAAGGCTGCTGTAGTACACATGGAGAGTGTGTTTTCATCCAAATTAGCTTGTTCCTGAGGGTCGGAAAAGAGCCCTTCACCTAGAATTTTATCTAGGGAAATGTCAATTCCCTTCACTTTTTCCTGCTGTTCTAAGAGTCTAGCCTTTTGCCTGAATGAGCATTTCCATTTCAATTGTGGTCCACTCTCAAGTATCACAGAGCTCAGCTGGAGCGAGTCTGAGGGGGTTGCTCTGCTTGTGGTGGCCCAAGATCTTAGCATCTCTTTAACAAAATAGGCTTGCATCCCAAAAGTCATGACAGCCTGTTTAATTTCCTTGAGGTCATTCATAAGAACAGGCTCCCATGTATCCTCCTTGATGACTCTAGGGTTTCTGGAACCAATCACCGTCTCTGTGGTTATTACTGGAAAGGCAGGTAGAGCTGTAGGTAGAGCTGTAGGTAGAGCTTTGTGGACATTGTCCCGGAGAGATTTACCCACAAATGTAGTTAAAATTTGCCTTTCTATCCTTTGCTCTTCTTCATCAGAATTTAGAAATTCCTCAATCTTTTCAATTCTATTCACCATTGCCTTCTGCAATGTCTGAATCTCCTGTCCAGAATTATGTTCCAAAGCCTTCATTGAGGATTCTAAAGTATGAAGTTTGTCTGTTAGAGATAACATCTCATCTTTGGACATAATTTTTTATGGCATAAACCGTGCCTTCTTGTATTGACAATCTTTCCGCCAATCTGTCATAAGCTTTAGACAAAATCCGATTGTCACATTCAGCAGTTTTGATTCTCTCAGTTAATGTTTCATTTCCTACAGAAAGGGACTGAATCTTATGGTCCAGATCAGCTGTTCCCTCTTCCATAGTAATGAATTTCTCCTTAATATCAGCCACTAATGTTTCAGTTTTTACAGAAAGGGACTGAAGCTTACAATCCAAATAAGCTGTTCCCTCTTCCATAGTAATGAATTTCTCTTTAACATCAGCCTAGAGAACTTCAAACTGATTCTTGAGAAGATTGTTATCAGCCTGGAGAACTTCAAACTGATTCTTGAGAAGATTGTTGTCATTCTCAATTGTTTTTAAGCGTTCAATCTCTGCCTTAAGAATCCTGGATTCGTCTCGTAAAGACTATATCATATTTCTATTATCAAACCATTTAGTGGCAATGAAAACTACGAATCCCAGAAGTATCCATAGATGTGGGGTAATAGACACCTCTTGTAAAATCTCCCACATGGTACAATTAAAAAAAACTGTTAAATTCTTGAATACTAACGTGTTCAGACATTTTATGTATAAAAGAAAATTTTTTTTACCTGCAATGATTGGTTCCTGCCAGTGATGGTCTCTGTGTTTTTGGAGCCTGTCCTGGAACTAGCTCTTGTAGACCAGGCTGGCCTCGAACTCACAGAGATCCACCTGTATCTGCCCCCCAAGTGCTGGGATTAAAGGCGTGCACTACCACCACCTGGCAGGCCTCAAACTCACAGAGATCCGCCTTTCTCTGCCTCCCAAGCGCTGGGATGAAAGGCGTGCACTACTACTGCCTGGCAGGCCTCAAACTCACAGAGATCTGCCTGCTTCTGCTTACCAAGTGCTGGGATTAAAGGCGTGAGCTACCACTGCCTAGCCGGCCTCAAACTCACAGAGATCTGCCTGCCTCTGCTTCCCAAGTGCTGGGATTAGAAACCCTGTCTCGAAAAACAACAACAACAAAAAATCCAAAAAAAAAAAAACAAGTGCTGGGATTAAAGGCGTGCACTACCACTGCCCGGCCGGCCTCAAACTCACAGAGATCTGCCTGCCCTTGCCTCCCAAGTGCTGGGATTAAAGGCATGTACTACCACCTCCTGGCAGGCCTCAAACTCACAGAGATCCGACTGTCTCTGCCTCCCAAGTGCTGGGATTAAAGGCGTATGCCACCACTGCCTGGCCGGCCCCAAACTCACAGAGATCTGCCTGCCTCTGCTTCCCAAGTGCTCGGATTAGTAATCCTGTCTCGAAAAACAAAACAAAACAAAAACAAAAACAAACAAACAAACAAACAAAACCAAGTGCTGGGATTTAAGGCGTGCGCTACCACTGCCTGGCCGGCCTCAAACTCACAGAGATCTGCCTGCCCTTGCCTCCCAAGTGCTGGTATCAAAAGCTTACGCCACCATTGCCTGGCCAAGTCACTTTGTATCAGACCAAATCTGCCGCTGTGGCAGCTTTTGTTGCAAAATCGCAGGTACCTGAGCTTCTGCTAATTCAGGCAGTGGCGTTCCGCTGCAAAACTTAGCCAAGGCAGGCAGAATGGGCTTGTGTGGCCGAGTATGTCTCGGACTCGGCACTGGGGCCGGAGTCATGAACTAAAAAACAGCACCCGGGTGGGTGCTGTGTTAGCTAGCGGGCTACCTGCTTGAGTCGGGGGCAAAATAGCCCATGTTGGATGCCAAAATGTACCAGCGTAAACGAAAGCAGACAGATTGTAAATATATATATATATATATATATATATATATATATATATGTATATATATACACATAGCTTTAATGTAGAAATAGACTTGCAGAACCACCGTTCCCGCGGAGACCAGGAAAGCAGAAGCGACGGCTGGGAGCATGCTTGCCAAATTTATAGGCATACATTAGCCGGAGGCGAACATGCCCCCCAAGGGGCTGGACTTATCCCTACAATCTTGCCCTTCCATGATGACCGTGTAAGTTGTGTCTTATTATTCCTCGCGACTCAGTACCAGACAGTCCAGTCCAGTTGGACCTGCACGGGCTTCAACAATATCTTTAACAAATAAACAGTCTTGTCAAATAATGTTGTAATTGCTACTGTGCCTCTCCTATTTCTTAAAATAGTTTTGAAAAGTCTTCTCTTTTTAATTGCTATTGTGCCTCCCCTTTTACTTATAATAATTTTGAAAAATCTTCTCCTTTAGTTCCTAGTCATGTTTCTGGATATGTATACTATAGCAATCCCACTAACCTTATATCTTTATTTCAGTTTAAAGTTTTCAATGGTGATCATGCATTCCTTCATTTAAAAAATAAGAAAGTAAAATTTCTGTTCAAGATTGTCTATAGCATTCATATCATTAACTATGCTCTTAAAACTTGGGAATAATGTACCACTAAAAAAATTAGAAGCAAGAATTCATTCCAAACTGAGATGTAATTATTAGCTTTAATAATTAATCAAATTTCAAAGATTGCATTTGTACTATTTAGACATAGCTTTAGCTGTAAGATATTACTCTCTAGCTTAGTATTTTATATGATAATTTATAACACTTCATTTGTATTGATAATTGTGGTTATTATCGCCTGTGAATTCATTATGCATACAAAGTTTAAATAAATAGATAGATAATTACTTGCACAAATCAGCCTAACAACCAGATACTTTGTATTTTTGCAATTAGTAGCAAAGTTCTTACAATCTGTTTTATTTTGCACAGGAAAAAGTGTGTAATTATGAGAGACCTTTCTAAGCTATCAAAATCATTCATGATTGGCAACTGAATTTTCATCATTTAGTTCATTTGGTTGATTTTGCATATTATGACAATTAAGTTGCAATGTTTTCTTCTTACAAGCACTTTTAATGAGAAGAATGAGTATACAATTTGGCTTTGACCACAGAAGATTGAATCTATAACCATCCTAGAATAGGAAGTAGATTAGCCTCAATAAGGATGATATTTGAGTAGATTTGATCATCCAGAATATTATCATAATAGAGTATGAATATGAATATCAATATATGTATATATAAATGCTTTGATATTATCTTTTATACTATAAAAGGTGTTTTTGATATGTGATTTCTATATAATCAAAACTAAGTTATTCTCACTTTTTATAACATCAAGTGTATGTCTTTAAGAGACGGAAATCCTAATACAGAGGTGGTCAGTAAGCAGCTCACTGTTTTAGTGTTGTCGGCTCTATTTCAAAGACCCTGTCAAGTACCACTGGGTGTGAGCTGCATTGACCTCACACTCTGTTAGAAAGCAAAGGTCTTCTAATATATGACTAAGTGCAATATTAGCAACAGAACTCTTTGCCGAGAGACTAGGCTAAGTTTCTAAGAAAAATAAATTGATCTCTTTACAACTTCACCTGAGGTAGAAGAGTCTATGAAAATTACTTAACACAACTTTAGTATTTGATGTATTTATAATCCCACTTATGTGCATTAAGTAGAGTTTTGAGCCTATAATCCAGTCTGTTTTCCTGTAGACAGATGGCCATAATGACCTCTGTATGCAGTAGTAGAAACTGTATTACAAAGTCCCCTTCCCCCAAAATAAACTGTTATGAGTACAGAAAGAAAATGGAGGAAGGTTGAGAGTTCAATTTGTTTGGTAACTTCCTCTGGGGTATTTCTTACTATTTATCAGAACAAGAGCAAAATTTCTACACTGCACCTCAAAAACATCAGTGTCATATTAAATTCTCATAGTAAAGATGATAATATTAATAGTGAGGGTTTCCAGTTAATCATACGTGGAGAGAGACAGAGATATACTCTGCATTTTCAGCAAATCAATGCTTATGGTCCATTGGTCATAATGACATAGATTATCTTTTCTAACTTGATATTCTTTAAAGCAAAATCTGCTGATTTTGCTAGTATTTAATGATGATATACATATATATGATCTTACAAAAAGTGTTCTAAGTATATATCTCCCAAATGGATATTCAAAACATTCTAGCGTAAAATCAGAAATCTAGCTCATCAAGAGAACTTGCTTCAAAAAAATAATTATTTAAATGAAAAAATCTAGCATTTTAAATAAAAGTTATTTGTTGCTACAGAAAATACGTACAATTCAGCCCAGTCAGTTCAAGTTAGAACAGAAATTGATGAGAGTGAGGGTGGAAGCAGAATTAAAGGAAACTAAATTGCAACAGAATCAAACCACTGTGGCAGCAAGAGCTGCCTTTTATTATAAATTCAGAAGTAAATATTAAAAATCAATTATGGCTAAATAAAATACAGTTCGGGCCCCAAGTTTGAAGTCAAAATGTTGCGGCGTAAAAGAACGGCAGACAGAATTTATTATAAAATATTCAGCTTTAATAAGGGGAGGACTTACAAAACCGAGATTCCAGCAGAGAACAGGAAAACATAAGGGGAGGAGGGGAGCACACCCGCATATTTATAAGTATATAATAGCCTCAGGGGATCCCGCCCTTCAAGCAAGGTGATTGGCTGAGCTTCCCCTACAAAAATTCATTTATTTGCAACCATACTAATAATGAAGATATGTTGATTTCTCAGTACATGGGAGCAGTGTGAATACTGATGTTTCCATAATATTAACATTAGAAAAGCTTTTTGGTATTGCCTGGTCATCAAATAAATGGACCATAGAAAGCTGTGTGCTATATTGTGATGAAATGTTTTCAAAAAAATGCTGCTAGATTTTTATGAGAAAACATTAATGAAAGCAATTTAGAGCATTTTTAACTTTATAGAAATACATAAACAGATAAACATATGGACACACACTGTCTATGTATTCCAGGAAATTTTTATGTTTACATAATATTATCTATAAAAATAAAACTACTGAAGTAACTCTTAAAAAGTGAGCAAATATGCTACAGAAAGATAAAGGCAATTTACATATATAATATAAGTATATCACATATATGATATATTTATACATGTAATGCTTATACAACTATACATATAAAAAAATTCCAATGTTTTAATTGAATCTATTCAGATAAATGTGACTATTTGTTTACTAAAGAGCTGCCCATTTGCTCAAACACTGATTTCTTTAAAATATATTCTACTTTTATTTAACTAAAATATAACACAACAATAATACTAACGTTTAGATTGTTTTTGAAAGACATTCTTTCAAAAGAAAATTATTGAGTATATGGATCACACGGCCCGAAACTAATACAGATTATTCTAAATCATTCTAACAAATCCTCAAATCAATGACGTTACCACCACACCTCTTCCTTGCAACGAAGATTTTTGGCTTAGGGTCTAGGGTGTGGAGGCAGTATGTGATTCCAAGTCTATGAGTCCTCCCATGTGATTAGATTCTCATGCATCCATCCTCAGTACTGCTCAAAAGTTGTATATAAGTATTGAACATTGTTTGGTCCACAGACTCCCTCTGTGATGAAAACTGGAGCTCCCATCGAGGCTTCCCATTCAGGCACTGCTGAGTAAAGTTGAGATTCAACCACTGTGGGTTGACCAGGGTTGCACGCTACAACAGGAGCTTGACGTTCAAGCAGGTCCTCTTGGCGAATACACCCGGTATCCTCTATGGCCTGGTCATCATGAAGAGAAGCTGGCAGGCTGAGGGTGGGTGGGAGACTAAAGTCCACAGTGGATGTGTCTAGAGACGTGGACTCTCTATTTCCAAGGGCAGGAACAGATAAGTGGCATTGAGAATGGGTAGGCACAGAAACATCTTTTGAGCTTCCATTTGATTCTGGCAGGACTTTGTGAGGTTTCCCCAGATGCTTCTTTTTGTTCTTAGCACGCTGGTTCTTGAACCAGATCTTAATCGCATACTCGGTCACACCAATCATCGGTGCCAGCTCCATGCGTTTCTGCAGGCTTGGGTGATCGTCCTGATCGAAATGTCTTTGGAGGAGAACTTTTTGTTCCTTGGTGTATACGGTGCGTTCTCTCCGTTGCTTCCTTGGAACTTCAGGGTGAACTTGCTGGTCACCACATTTATCTGAAGATGCAATAGGGACTTGGGAACCCTTACAACCCGAACTCACTGAGGAACTTAAGGGAATCTGGTGTCTAGAGAGCGCTGTTCCGGTTCCCAGCAATTGGGGACTCGGTTTCGTTGATGGGTCTGGGGACACATGGGGACGTGGAATTCTTTCATGATCTGAGTGTCCCTGGAGACTTGATTGCATTAGCACTCCTGGTAGAATTAGGGGACTTTGAGACATTTGCAGACTCGGTTCGCTTACAGTGGATGGGTGGTTTTGGAGCTGATCATTGATAGAAGCTTGTGACCTTGGAGGGCCTTGAGAAGGGAGGAGTCCTTGTGGACATGAGATACTAGAAGAACCTTGAAAGTCTGGGTTCACTGGAGAACTAGAGTGCTCATTACTTGGAAGGACACTGTACTCTCCCATCATTTTCAAACCAGTACCAATGGGAATCGCTGGGGATCTTGAGATTCTGCAGTCAACAGAGGGATTTGGTCCGAGCGTAAGATCTTTCTTCACTGGAGAAACTGGGACTAAAAACAGACATAGATCAGAGAATCCCCACAGTCCCTAGCTACATCACTATTCCCTTGCCACAAGCTACTACAGGCTTGTTATCTATCACTGTGCCCCGGCCTGTACCTTTGCTGGAGAACACTGCTAAAAGCTGGCCCAGCACCCTGGGGTCTCACCAGCACTCTTTCCCTGGCTTCCCCAGTATCTCAGTGGTCACATCTATGAGGTAAACTTGCAAGCAGCTCCTGAATTTTCAAAGAAGCCTCTCTCTACCCATTATGCTGTGAATGTGAGGAACTTCAAACCCCAAGCATATATACCAGCTCTCGAGTGTTACCAAGGCTCTTCCATCTTAACCCCTACTCTCCCTCATCAAGGCAGCCCCCAACTTACATATCATATATACACTTCCTTGGGGCCTCAACTCACCAGGGAATCCGTAGGTTGTTGCACCTTGCTCAGATTCCTGTCTCGGTGTGATCACTACTCCAGGGACCAGCGCTTAAATACCTTCTCCAAGGTCAAAATTCAATAAGCTCCACCCACTCCTTGGCTCCTCCTAACCCGCAGGCCCTCTAATCCATTACCCACACCCACATTCCTCAGTATTAGAGCCACCCCAGTAGGCCTAATCCTACTAATTCGATCTTAATTGTTTTATGTCCTATTTTTGTTTTAAGCCAGTGTCTTTCTACTACCCCAGGTTATTCTAAAATTTACCATGTTGAACAGGATGTACTCAAACTCACAGACACTACCTTAATTCATTCTCCAGAGTTAGCATTAAGGAGTTGGCCAAAAGGTCACTGGTTTGTTCAATGAGTGTTTTCCAAATTATTTTGGCATGGTAAGGTTCTGTGAAAATTGGAAACTAAGAGGAACTTGCCCTCTTGGTGCTGAAGTCCAGAAAGAATTCGGGTTCCACATGTTGTCCAGTTTGGCAGCATTTACGATTAATTGGCTATAGTGATATTTTGTTTTTGTTTTAATTAATAAAGCTTGTCTAAATATCAGAAGAGAAAAGATAAGCCAAAAGAAGTTAGAGAGTGACACACACCTTTAATCCCAGGATTTAGGAGACAGAGGCAGAAGGATCTCTGTGAGTTCAAGGCCATGCTAGACTGCACAAAATCCAGGCAGAAAAATCCAGGTGGTGGTGGCTCAAATCTTTAATCCCCATTCTAGGGAGTCACTCACTTTTACTCCTAGCACTAGTGGGAATATAAAATAGAAAGAGAGAGAGGCTGTGTCGGCTTAGTTAGCTCAGTCTGCTTAGTTTTCTTAGACTGAAGTTGTCCAACTTGGTAGTGGTAAGACTTCTTAATTTTTATTTTTTATTTTTTATTACTTAATACCAATCAAAATTCCCTCTCCTTCCCCTCCTCCCACTTCCCCCCACACACTCCTACTCCACCCTCTTCAATACCATAAAAGGGCAAGGCACCCCACCCCCATGGAAAGTCCAAGGATCTCCCCACTATACCTAAGCTGAGCAAGGCACACATCCAAGGATAACAGGTTACCAATGAGCCAACACATGCAGCAGAGACAAATCCCAGTAACACTGTCAGTGGCCCCTCAGTCTGCCCCAACTCTCAACCACATTCAGAGGGACAAGTCTGATCCTATGCTCACTCACTCCCAGTCCAGTTGGGGTTGGTGAGCTCCCATTAGCTCAGGCAAACTGAATCCCTTATGGTCTTGACCTCTTTTATCATAATCTCCCTCCTTCCACTCTTCAACTGGACTTTGGAAGCTTAGTCCAGTGCTCTGAGTGGGTCTCTGCCTGTTTCCACCTGTTTTTGGATGAAGGTTCTATGGTGATGTTTAAGATAATCATCAGTCTGACTAAGGGCAAGACCAGTTCAGGCTCCCTCTCCTCTATTGCTTAGGGTCATCCTTGTGGATTCCTAAGAATTTTTCTAGAGCCAGGTTTCTTGCTAACCTCATAATGGCTCTCTCAATCAAGATATCTCTTTCCTTGCTCTCATATCTGTCCTTCCTCCATCTCGACTATCCCATTCCCTCAATTTCTCCTCAACTCTCCCCTTTTCCTGTCCTTTTCCTCTTTTCCTCTTCCTCCTACCCCAGCCCACCTGCTCCCAATTTTGTCAGGCGATCTTGCCTGTTTCCAATTTCCAGGTGGGTCTTTATATGTTTTTCTTTGGGTTCACCTTATTACCTAGCTTCTCTAGGATCTCGAACTATAGGCTCAATGTCTTTTGTTTATGGCTAGTATCCACTTATTAGCGAATACATACCAAATTAATTTTTTGGGGGTCTGATTTACCTCACTCAGGATAGTGTTTTCTACTTCAATTCATTTGCAGGCAAAATTCAAGATGTCATTGTTTTTTTACCGCTGAGTAGTACTCTAATGTGTAAATGTGCCACATTTTCTTTATTTATTCTTCAGTTGAGGAGCATCTAGCTTGTTTCCATGTTCTGTCTATTACAAATAAGGCTGCTATGAACATAATTGAACAAATACTTTTGTAGTATGAGTGAGCATCTTTTGGGTATATTCCTAAGAGTAGCGTTGCTGGATCCTAAGGTAGGTTGATTCCCAATTTCCTGAGAACTCGCCTTACTGATTTCCAAAGTGGTCATACAAGTTTTCACTCCCACCAGAATAGAAGAGAGTTCCCTTTACTCCACATCCTCTCCAGGATAAACTATCATTAGTGTTTTTGATCTTAGTCATTTAAAAAGGTGTAAGAGTTGTTTTGATTCGCATCTCCCTGATAGGTAAAGATGTTGAACATGTCATTAAGTATCTTTTGACCACTTGAGATTCTTCTGTTGAGAATTCACTGTGTAGTTCAGTACCCAATATTTTATAATTGGGTTATTTAGAATTTTACTGTCTAATTTCTTGAGATCTCTATTTATATTAGTTGGCTATTTTTTTTACTCTTCTAGGCCAGATCCCAAATAAATACACACAGATTTACACTTACTTATGAATCACTTTTCTTTCTTCCTCTTTTTTCTTTTCTTCTTTCTCTCTTCCTTCCTTCCTTTGTTTCTTTATTGCTTTCCTGGCTTCCTTCCTTATAAATATTTTTACATTTATTTCACATACCAACCAGTTTCCCCTCCCTTCTTTCCTCTAATATTATTCCATTTCCCATCGACATTCCTCCTCATCCACTCCTCTCTATCTCCAGTCAGAGAGGGACAGGCCTCCAATGGACTTGAACAAAGGATGGCTCATCAAGTAGAGGCAGGACATAGCTCCTCTCCTTGTGTTGAGGCAGGGTCAGGTAATCCAATATGGAAGCAGGTTAACAAAACTCAGCTAAACACCAAGGAGAGGTTGTGCTCTTACTGTTAGATGCCTTACTGAAAGACCAAGCTACACGATTGTCAAACACATGCAGAGGGTAGGATGGTCCCATGCATGCTCCCTGACCGTTTGTCCAGAGTCCATAAGCTCACTTGAGCTCAAGTCAGCTGTCTCTGTGGGTTTCTCTTTTATGACCAATCCTGGCTGCTATAATCCCTCTTCCCTTTCTCCATCTAGATCTCTAGAGCTCAGCGTGGTGCTTGTCTATGGATCTCTGCCTCTGTTTCCATCAGTTACTAGGCAGAGTATCTTTGGTAACAATTATAGAAGTCACCAATCTGCTTACAGTAGATGACCACCAATTCAGGAGTGCTCTCCACTATTGCTAGGAGTCTTAGTTGGGGTCATCCTTGTGGGTTCCTGAAAATTTTCATAGTACCAGGCTTCTACCTAATGCCCCAAATGCCAGCCCAATCAAGACTTCTCTTTTGTTTCCCTTTCCCTCTATCCTGCCTCCAACTAGACTCCTGCACCCAGCCCACCCAATCTGTCCCCTTTACTTCCCATTCCTCAATCCCCTGCAATTCTTGTTTACCCAGGAGATCGTTTCTACTTCCCCTTCCAAGGGAAATCCATGCATTCCTCTTTTTGCCTTCCTTCTTACCTAGCCTCTCTGAGGCTGTGGATGTTTATCTTATAATTTATTCTTAATAACCACCACCTGTGACTGAGTACATACCGTGTTTGTCTTTCTGGGTCTGGGTTAGCTCAATCAGAATCTATTTTTCTTGTTCTACCAGTTTATCTGCAAATTTCATGAGGCCATCATTTTTTTTACATATCTGTTAGGTCAATTTGATTCATGTCTGTTCACTCCATTATTTCTTTGTTTAGTTTTTGTTGCAAAGATCTGTCTATTAGTGTGAGTGGAGTATTGAAATCTCTCACAATTATTTTATGAGGTTTGATGTATTATTTAAACTTTAGTAATGCTTCCTATATGAATCTGGGTGCCCTTAGGTTTGGGGTATAATGTTAGAAGTAAACTTCATCTTGGCGGATTATTTTCTTTGATGAGTAGGACACGTTGTTCTCCATCTCTTTTTATTAATTTTGATTTGAAGTCTGTCTTATTTATTGTTTTTATTGCTGTGAAGAAACACCATGATCATGGTAACTCTTATTTTTTGTTCTATTTATTTATTTATTAAAGGTTTCTGTCTCTTTCCCGCCACTGCCTCCCATTTCCCTCTCCCTCCCCCAATCAAGTCTCCCTCCCTTGTCAGCCCAAAGAGCAATCAGGGTTCCTTGCCCTGTGGGAAGTCCAAGGACCATCCACCTCCATCCATAGCAGGGAAACTCTTATAAATAAAACATTTAATTGGGGTGATTTGCTTACAGTTTTAGAGGCTCAGTCAATTATCATCATAACAGAGAGCATGGTTGTGTGGAGGCAGGCCTAGTGCTGGAGAGTTGAAAGTGCTACATCTTGAAGGCAAGAGGAAGTCAACTGAGATACTAGGGAGTATCCTGAATATAAGAAACCTCAAAGCCAATACCTAGCATGGGATACACGTCCTCCAAAAAGGTCATACCCATTCCAACAAAGCTACATCTCCTAGCAGTGCCACTCCATAAGATTATGGGGGCCAATTGCATTCAAACTACCACAAAATCTAATCTGCTAGATATTAGAATACCTATACCTGCTTGATTTGTACATCCATTTGATTGGAAAATTAGTTTTCCAACCCATTGCTAGGAGGTAATGTTTATCTTTGATGTTTAGGTGTGTTTTTGTTTGTTTGTTTGTTTTTTGTTGTTGTTGTTTTTTATTTTTTTCTTGATTTTTCAAAACAGGGTTTCTCTGTAGCTTTTTGGTTGCTGTCCTGGAACTAGCTCTTGTAGACCAGGCTGGCCTTGAACTCTCAGAGATCTGCCTGCCTCTGCCTCCCGAGTGCTGGGATTAAAGGCGTGTGCCACCACTGCCTGGCTGAGGTGTGCTTTTTTATGCAGGGAAAGGGTGCATCTTATTTTCATACCCAATCTGTTATCCTCTTTCTTTTTATTAGGAAATTGGAATTTATTGATATTGAGAGGATTTCATGACCAATGGTTATTTATTCCTGCTATTGTGTTGTTGTTGTTTTTATTGATGATGGTGGTAGCAGTGTGTGGGAGTTGGAGTGTGTTTTCTTTTTTTGGATTATGCTGGCGTGAGATTAACAAAATTGACCTTAAAATCCATACCTATGCAAATTATTCATATCTATATCATATCCCCCTTTAAATGTAAAAGAACATTTATAAACTATATTTGGTAGCATGGGCACAGTGTTTTCTCTCCAAACTGCTTCCTGCTGAATGGGGGCGTCGTTAATTAGGTCTTTCATGGTATAACCTGTGTGCTAGTTTCATCTCAGCTGGCAGTTGAGCGAAGCAATTTTCTGAAGGTGTTTACAGCAAACCTTCAGGAGGGCATGGTCCATCATACCATATTGGAATAGAAACAATCCACAGACTCTCACCCTCTGTGAAAACAAAATAAGAAACTCCTTTCCAAAGCATCATGTCCTTAGATCCAAATTTCAAAGTCAAGGCATTTTCAAAATATCTATGTTGGATTAGTTCATTTATAAACAAATATCTTTTAGCAGCTATTGCTCTTTTCTCAGCATTCAAACAATTCAAACAGAGCATAATATCATACAGTATCAAAATTCTCTGTGTATTTTCCATCTTTTTGCGTTTTATTTTAACCTCTATTTTGTTTATTTTTATTTTTTGTTTTTGAGACAGTTTCTCTGTATCTTTGACCTGGAATAACTCTGTAGACCAGGCTGCCCTTGAACTCTCAGAGATCCACTTGCCTCTGCCTCCCAGGCATTGGGATTAAAGGTGTATGCTACTACACCTTGAACTCACAGAGATCTGTTTGTCTCTGCCTTCTAGGCACTGGGATTAAAGGTGTGTGCTACCACACCTTGAAATCACAGAGGTCAACCTCCCTCTGCCTCCCAAGTGTTGGGATTAAAGGTTTGTACTACCACACCCAATAACTCTCTTCCTTTTTTTTTTTTACTTTAAGAACTTCGACTTTTAGCCTGCATATATTTTTAACGCACAGTAAACCATTTAGATATTTTCTTTGTCTTTGAATCTCTCTTTACTGTATATCTCTCTTTTTCTGACCACACGAGCCTTTAAATTACTGAACAATATGGGTGGGATTAAAGCCATGGCTTGGCAGCTAGATCCAGGCATTCCTTAGCTTTCCAGCCTCATGACTGAGGTACAGGCTGTAGCCATGTTTACTGCCACAACTCTATGGCATTTCAAGGTCCATGCGAACAAGCGAGCTTCAGCAGCCTGTGCTTGCAAACCGCAAGAACTGCCTGCATAAAAGAGACAGAGTTTGCCCTGGCAGGACAGCCCAGAAAGCCAGCATTTTCAAATGGCGCAGCTTTTTTCCTGCTATGCTGAAAACCGAAAAGCATGAGTTCAGCTTTTCGTCAACACTATTTAAGTGTTTCATGGCAGGACCTCTTAATGAGCTGCAGGGTTTTGCAGCTAAAGCTGAGTCAGGAAGTCTAGGTATGGTGGGGAGGCCCTTGGACATTCCATGGGGGTGGGGTGCCTTGCCCTTTATTGTATTGAAGAGGGTGGAGTAGGAGTGTGTCGGGCAAAGTGGGAGGAGGGGAAGGAGAGGGAATTTTGATTGGTATTAAGTAATAAAAAATAAAAAATAAAAATTAAGAAGTCTTACCACTACCAAGTTGGACAACTTCAGTCTAAGAAAACTAAGCAGACTGAGCTAACTAAGCCGACACAGCCTCTCTCTCTTTCTATTTTATATTCCCACTAGTGCTAGGAGTAAAAGTGAGTGACTCCCTAGAATGGGGATTAAAGATTTGAGCCACCACCACCTGGATTTTTCTGCCTGGATTTTGTGCAGTCTAGCATGGCCTTGAACTCACAGAGATCCTTCTGCCTCTGTCTCCTAAATCCTGGGATTAAAGGTGTGTGTCACTCTCTAACTTCTTTTGGCTTATCTTTTCTCTTCTGATATTTAGACAAGCTTTATTAATTAAAACAAAAACAAAATATCACTATAGCCAATTAATCGTAAATGCTGCCAAACTGGACAACATGTGGAACCCGAATTCTTTCTGGACTTCAGCACCAAGAGGGCAAGTTCCTCTTAGTTTCCAATTTTCACAGAACCTTACCATGCCAAAATAATTTGGAAAACACTCATTGAACAAACCAGTGACCTTTTGGCCAACTCCTTAATGCTAACTCTGGAGAATGAATTAAGGTAGTGTCTGTGAGTTTGAGTACATCCTGTTCAACATGGTAAATTTTAGAATAACCTGGGGTAGTAGAAAGACACTGGCTTAAAACAAAAATAGGACATAAAACAATTAAGATCGAATTAGTAGGATTAGGCCTACTGGGGTGGCTCTAATACTGAGGAATGTGGGTGTGGGTAATGGATTAGAGGGCCTGCGGGTTAGGAGGAGCCAAGGAGTGGGTGGAGCTTATTGAATTTTGACCTTGGAGAAGGTATTTAAGCGCTGGTCCCTGGAGTAGTGATCACACCGAGACAGGAATCTGAGCAAGGTGCAACAACCTACGGATTCCCTGGTGAGTTGAGGCCCCAAGGAAGTGTATATATGATATGTAAGTTGGGGGCTGCCTTGATGAGGGAGAGTAGGGGTTAAGATGGAAGAGCCTTGGTAACACTCGAGAGCTGGTATATATGCTTGGGGTTTGAAGTTCCTCACATTCACAGCATAATGGGTAGAGAGAGGCTTCTTTGAAAATTCAGGAGCTGCTTGCAAGTTTACCTCATAGATGTGACCACTGAGATACTGGGGAAGCCAGGGAAAGAGTGCTGGTGAGACCCCAGGGTGCTGGGCCAGCTTTTAGCAGTGTTCTCCAGCAAAGGTACAGGCCGGGGCACAGTGATAGATAACAAGCCTGTAGTAGCTTGTGGCAAGGGAATAGTGATGTAGCTAGGGACTGTGGGGATTCTCTGATCTATGTCTGTTTTTAGTCCCAGTTTCTCCAGTGAAGAAAGATCTTACGCTCGGACCAAATCCCTCTGTTGACTGCAGAATCTCAAGATCCCCAGCGATTCCCATTGGTACTGGTTTGAAAATGATGGGAGAGTACAGTGTCCTTCCAAGTAATGAGCACTCTAGTTCTCCAGTGAACCCAGACTTTCAAGGTTCTTCTAGTATCTCATGTCCACAAGGACTCCTCCCTTCTCAAGGCCCTCCAAGGTCACAAGCTTCTATCAATGATCAGCTCCAAAACCACCCATCCACTGTAAGCGAACCGAGTCTGCAAATGTCTCAAAGTCCCCTAATTCTACCAGGAGTGCTAATGCAATCAAGTCTCCAGGGACACTCAGATCATGAAAGAATTCCACGTCCCCATGTGTCCCCAGACCCATCAACGAAACCGAGTCCCCAATTGCTGGGAACCGGAACAGCGCTCTCTAGACACCAGATTCCCTTAAGTTCCTCAGTGAGTTCGGGTTGTAAGGGTTCCCAAGTCCCTATTGCATCTTCAGATAAATGTGGTGACCAGCAAGTTCACCCTGAAGTTCCAAGGAAGCAACGGAGAGAACGCACCGTATACACCAAGGAACAAAAAGTTCTCCTCCAAAGACATTTCGATCAGGACGATCACCCAAGCCTGCAGAAACGCATGGAGCTGGCACCGATGATTGGTGTGACCGAGTATGCGATTAAGATCTGGTTCAAGAACCAGCGTGCTAAGAACAAAAAGAAGCATCTGGGGAAACCTCACAAAGTCCTGCCAGAATCAAATGGAAGCTCAAAAGATGTTTCTGTGCCTACCCATTCTCAATGCCACTTATCTGTTCCTGCCCTTGGAAATAGAGAGTCCACGTCTCTAGACACATCCACTGTGGACTTTAGTCTCCCACCCACCCTCAGCCTGCCAGCTTCTCTTCATGATGACCAGGCCATAGAGGATACCGGGTGTATTCGCCAAGAGGACCTGCTTGAACGTCAAGCTCCTGTTGTAGCGTGCAACCCTGGTCAACCCACAGTGGTTGAATCTCAACTTTACTCAGCAGTGCCTGAATGGGAAGCCTCGATGGGAGCTCCAGTTTTCATCACAGAGGGAGTCTGTGGACCAAACAATGTTCAATACTTATATACAACTTTTGAGCAGTACTGAGGATGGATGCATGAGAATCTAATCACATGGGAGGACTCATAGACTTGGAATCACATACTGCCTCCACACCCTAGACCCTAAGCCAAAAATCTTCGTTGCAAGGAAGAGGTGTGGTGGTAACGTCATTGATTTGAGGATTTGTTAGAATGATTTAGAATAATCTGTATTAGTTTCGGGCCGTGTGATCCATATACTCAATAATTTTCTTTTGAAAGAATGTCTTTCAAAAACAATCTAAACGTTAGTATTATTGTTGTGTTATATTTTAGTTAAATAAAAGTAGAATATATTTTAAAGAAATCAGTGTTTGAGCAAATGGGCAGCTCTTTAGTAAACAAATAGTCACATTTATCTGAATAGATTCAATTAAAACATTGGAATTTTTTTATATGTATAGTTGTATAAGCATTACATGTATAAATATATCATATATGTGATATACTTATATTATATATGTAAATTGCCTTTATCTTTCTGTAGCATATTTGCTCACTTTTTAAGAGTTACTTCAGTAGTTTTATTTTTATAGATAATATTATGTAAACATAAAAATTTCCTGGAATACATAGACAGTGTGTGTCCATATGTTTATCTGTTTATGTATTTCTATAAAGTTAAAAATGCTCTAAATTGCTTTCATTAATGTTTTCTCATAAAAATCTAGCAGCATTTTTTTGAAAACATTTCATCACAATATAGCACACAGCTTTCTATGGTCCATTTATTTGATGACCAGGCAATACCAAAAAGCTTTTCTAATGTTAATATTATGGAAACATCAGTATTCACACTGCTCCCATGTACTGAGAAATCAACATATCTTCATTATTAGTATGGTTGCAAATAAATGAATTTTTGTAGGGGAAGCTCAGCCAATCACCTTGCTTGAAGGGCGGGATCCCCTGAGGCTATTATATACTTATAAATATGCGGGTGTGCTCCCCTCCTCCCCTTATGTTTTCCTGTTCTCTGCTGGAATCTCGGTTTTGTAAGTCCTCCCCTTATTAAAGCTGAATATTTTATAATAAATTCTGTCTGCCGTTCTTTTACGCCGCAACATTTTGACTTCAAACTTGGGGCCCGAACTGTATTTTATTTAGCCATAATTGATTTTTAATATTTACTTCTGAATTTATAATAAAAGGCATCTCTTGCTGCCACTGTGGTTTGATTGTGTTCCAATTTAGTTTCCTTTAATTCTGCTTCCACCCTCACTCTCATCAATTTCTGTTCTAACTGGAACTGACTGGGCTGAATTGTACGTATTTTCTGTAGCAATAAATAACTTATATTTAATATGCTAGATTTTTTCAATTAAAGTGGTGGCTTACAGAGGAAGATTCAGCATGTCTGACCTATGTCCTTCTTGGGCTGGAGCTTCGTCATGTCTCTGACCAAGAGAGGAGAGGCATGGCGTCTGGCTCAATTCCCTTCTTCCCAGCATTCTGTTCTGTCTATTCCAACCACCTAAGGGATGGCCAATCAAATGGGCCAAGGCAGTTTCTTTATTAACCAATATAAGTAACACCTCTATCATTTCCCTTTTTCTGTTTAAACAAAAAAGAAAGGCTTAACTTTAACGTAGTAAAATCACATATAACAAAATAGTTATCAAGCAAAAATTACAATTACAATATTTATATCTACTTTATCTTTTATCATAACTAAGGAAAACAATAACTATCTATCTATTCTTCAACTCCATCAAAGACTCCTGATGGATATAATATTACCTAAGTAAACAAGAAATAAGCAACTTCAAACTCTAGAAATGACTGAGACATCTCACTGTCTGGACAGTCACCCAAAGTTCCTCTGTACCGTTGGAACATCCATCTTCAGTCTACAGGCCCATAGTATCCAACAGACATTTCCATGAAGCAGGAAAATTCAAAGGCAGTTCAGTCACTATCTGCTGTGTCCTGCTGAATGTCTAGCAGACTCTTTCATGATTCAGGAACCCCGAAAGACCATCTCATCTTTAGGCAAGTTCAGCAGTCCACTCTCTGTGGGTTCTTTGTGTCCAGTTTATGCAACAGCTCAGGCAAGAGCAGTTTCTTGCCTAAATGGCTAACCAACTCCATAAGGAGCCTCTTCGATGCCCATCTTCCTCTTGAAGTAGATTGGTGCTACCAGGAGCAGATGTGTCTTACTGTCATGAACAGTCCTAAGTTATCAAAACATTTAAAATGGCATATTCTGTAATCTTTGAAAGATATGAGGAATGCCTATCTGAAATATATCTATTCACATCTAGAAAATCTAACTAACATTACTATAAGCTTTATTATTATTAATGATTATCCATTAACAACCTATATACATTACATTTTTACATGAAATATAAAATCACATTACCTTATCCAAGGTCATAAATACATACACATAGAACAAGATTGACCTTAAATTTATATCAATAAATTCAAATCCATACCAATACAAATTGTTCATATTTATATCATATCCCCCTTTAAATGTAAAAGAAAGTTTATAAACCATATTTGGGAACATGGGCACAGTTTTTTTCTATCCAAACTGCTTTGTGCTTAATGGGGGCGCTGTTATCTAGGTCTTTCATTGTATAACAGATAACCTGTGTGCAAGGTTCATCTCAGTCAACAGTTGAGTGAAGTAATTGTTTGAAGGTGTTCACATCAACCTTTCAGGAGGGCATGGTCTATCATATTATATTGGGACAGAAGCAATCCACAGGGGCTCATCCTCTGTGGAAACAAAAGAAGAAACTTTTTTCCAAAGCATCATGTTCTTAGATCCAAAGTTTAAAGTAAGAGTATTTTCAAATTATCTATCTTGGATTAGTTCAACAGCGTTTATAAACAAATATCTTTTAACAGCTGTTTCTCCATCCTCAGCATTTAAACAATTCAAAGAGAGCATTATAGCATATAGTATCAAGATTCTCTGTGTATTTTCTATCTTTCTGCAGCTTTATATTAACCTCTATTTCATTTATTTTTACTTTTATATTTTGAGACAGGTTCTCTGTATACTTTTGTCCTGGAATAACTCTTTAGACCAGGCTGTCCTTGAACTCACAGAGATCCACTTGCCTCTGCTTCCCAAGTGCTGGGATTAAAGGTGTGTGCTACAATGCCTTGAACTCACAGTGATCTGTCTGTCTCTGCCTCCCAGGCATTGGGATTAAGGGTGTGTCTTGCCACACCCTGAAGTACCACAAGGACCCATGATATCACACTTTTTATCTTCATAATGTTATTCATTTTCATTTATTTCCCAAGTTGGGGAAGTTGGAGTGGTCTGAGAAGAAATGGGGCAGAGTTAATATAAGTGACATTTTTTCTTTTTTGCCCTGGCAGCAGCCCTGTAGGAATGCTCCCAGACCATTTGGATTATTCACACGCTTTCTTTGCAGAGAATTGAGAATGCATTTGGAAGTTATAGGAATAAAATCTAGCTATGTCTGTTTACCCATCCACCATCTCTTTTCAAACCGTCCTTCCTTGAAAAGCCTGTTTTGGTAGGACATCTGAAAACAGGATGTTCTCCTAGAAGACGTATATGCAAACATCTGTACTGACAGAGGCTATGCTGAAGGTTCTGTTGGGAACTTCCTTGTAGCATAGGTATATTCTGTGACATACACTATGATAATTCTCCAATAAAAATTTTCCTTATAAGATTTTATTGTTTTTTATTTTATTATAACAGCGCCATCTTGTTTTATACATCCTGATTGTTACTTTTTCTTCTATGGGTTTAAGACACCATCACTTACAGATGAAAGAAAAGTTTTGTCTTTTAAGGTGTATATCACAGTCTACTGTGCACAATCACATTGGTCTCCTAAAGTATAAAAATTGACTGTGTCTATGTCTCACATTTCAGGTAAAAAGAAATAGGGAAGGGACATTCCGTTCTTTCCTATTACTCAAAATATTCAACACACTTCTCCTGTTCTTCCTTTCTGATAGGTCCCTGAATTTTAGTCTTTATAACACAGAATCTGTGACTTGTGTTGATTTTGTCATGTCCTTAATTTAAGAAAAATCAAATCTGAATTTGTCAACATGGTATGACAAATTATTTTTGTTTCTTTCGTTTGAGTGAGGCTGACTATTGGTTACTTAAGTGTATAAATTTTTAAGTCAGAAGAAAACACTTCAGCACTTCAAACTGTTAAATAATTAATGTTTTCAACAACAGTAAAATCAGAGCTAATTACCCAGTATCTTTGCACAGTGAGCCATGCACATTTATCCTGGGAATCAAGGTCATTGTTTGTATGTGGTTATTCTACAGGCACTAATGACTATTTTATACAGCATTCGACTTCTGTCCTCTGTCTGGAAACCAGTTATAAGAAATAAAATTCAGCTGGAAACACTGTTTCTAAAGCATTGAAGTTCAGTTAAAACCATGCTTTATAAAACAACAAGTCTTTGTTTATAGTGAAGCAGATACTAATATTGCAGAAACTTCATTTAATGTGTTCAGTGTCAGGGTAGTGCTAACTCTTCTGTAAGACAAAATATTATTCTTCTTAAAACAGAAGTGAATACCAACCTCTTTAAAAATGTTTATCAAATCATTTTGTGCATCATCAAAACTCCCATGTTTTAATTATTCCTTATAAAATTTGGTATAAATGTAGAAGCAAACTAATATACAGTTTATTATTTTCATGAAAGAACAGGGTAGCATTGCTCATACAAAATGTCTTCCTATCAATCTTTGTACTAATAGGAAATTATATACATCAGAACAAATATTAACTGATTTCACCACTAAATATAAAAATCATATAGATGATACTTTTTACCAGATACCATTAAATAGCATGTTTAATATTTTAGTATTAGAAATTGATTAAGACCTTAAGAGCTATTGCTTTGATAATTAAGTGAAAACATAGTTTATTGCCATAAAAATTAGTATTTATTTTTATTGCCTGAAGTTTCATCACATACCATTGGGAAACAAAAGGAAATGCAGAAGTAAACAGAAAGATTCTATCATCATAGACACCTTCAAATGGACAATGTAGGAAAGTGGGACGATGTCACCTCAGACTCCACCTTTCCAGGTAATCCTACTCTTTTCCTTCTTTACTCTTCAAAGCCTCAGGTTAAACTATCTCTTGAGAAAAAAGAAATTCTAGATGAAAATTCTAGCAATAAAATTCTACATCATTCAATAACATGTATTAAGTTCTTACTTTACAAGAACTAATTCGACTATTCATTGACACAGATGAAAAGAAAATAATAAGTGAAGAATGATTGTCTTTTAGCATGCAACCTTAAATGTGTATCTAGACACAATAAACAATGGTAAAGCACTGAAAAAAGCGAAAATAAATCCAGTCCACATGTGTGGAAAGAATCTGAAGTAAATATAAATATAAGATTTGAACCTTTTAATCACTGTTGCTCTAAATATGCCAAATATATCAATACTTCTTTTTATTAATCTATAATTATTATATGTTTATTGTAATCATTAAAGAGGTACAATAAAATCTTTAAATTATTAAAATTTTTCTTTTCTTTTTTAATGGAAAAATAAAATTTGTCAAATGTATTCAATCTTCCTTGAGGATAAAACATAGTTAAGTACTTCAATACTCATTAACGAATTGGCTCTTTTCAATAACAGTAAAATTAGAGATAATTACTAATATTTTGCTCAGTGAACCTTGAACAGTCTTCTGGAAATCAAGGTCATTGTCAGCATTTTTATTTTCTACAACACTATGATCATTTTATTCAGTACGGAGCTTCTGCCTTCACACTAAAAACTGATTACAAAGACAGTGGGAGAAAGTTTTTATAATGTACTTGATCTTTTCAGCATATGTCTAAGCCACCTGCTTATTTAGAGAGAGGAATTGGTTAACCTAAATGCTTTATAGTCTATAAACATCAACTTAAAACAGAAAAAAAATGCTTTTTCTAGGTACTGACAATATTGCTTTGGCATGCAGGTCAAATGGTTAAAGACAGATTTTATGAAGAAATGCTCTAATTTTATGAAAGTAATTTATTTTGCAAATTTTATATGAAGAAATCTACCATTGCACAATTGTTTCAAGTCAAGCTGTGTGTGTGTGTGTGTGTGTGTGTGTGTGTGTGTGTGTGTGTGTGTATGAATTATTTTTTCTGGTCATTAAATGTGACTGAAAATTCTAATTAAGCTTAAGTCAATAAAGGAGATGTATTTTTATTTTACAGAGTATCTGGAAATTTTAAGAAGACAAAAGCCAATCAAATATAATGTATTTTATGAGCCAAGTAACTGTGTACTTACTTCAATGAGCTTATTTTTAAGGAGCCTGTGAAATTTGGATGCAAACACCAAGACTTCTTTGAAAAGTCATTAAAGTAGTTTCTAGAAAACTTAATATAGCAAATTATAAAAGAAATTTTAGAGATTAAGTCCTGGATAGCATACTCATGGACTTAATCACTGATTTAAGAGAATGGTAATTTTTCTGGGAAATGTTTTGCTTTCTTTATTTGCAGATGGCCTGACTAATCACTTAAACCAAGTTTTTATATGATGACTTAGATCACTTATATCTTTTCAAAATGAATCACAAGTGAAATAGTTTCCCAAGAGTGAATCAACTTGAAAAAAAAACAGTCATTTTATAATCTTTATTTGTTATAACCTAAACATGTGTGTACTATAACCTGCCTAAAAATACCTGCAGTTTTTCTCTTATTTCAAAGATTTTAGTTTCTGTAGGACTATATTACTATTCCTTTACTTTAACAAGTGACACAATACTAATTTTTAAAGATAGGGAGATTTTTCTAAGTGATACTGAAGCATCAGTGCAAGTGCTAGAGATAAGGGTGAGAACTGAAGAAAAGAATTTGAAGAAAATGAAAGAGCAGTGTTTGATTTAAAAAAAATCATTGGGATAGTTGAGCAGATTTAAGAGCTGCATAAAGTTAAAATAATAATGATGAAGACTGTTCAGGTGTCCCAAAAGAGTAAAGAAATGTCTGTCACAAGACTACATGATTCAATTACAAGGGCAAGTTCAGAACAGAAAACGTATAGAGAAACAGAGTAAGCTAGTGGTTTCCTGAGGCCAATCTTGGTATAGAAGGGCTTAAGAACAGAACAAAAGAAACTATCAGTAGAAGAGAAATGCTCTGTGCTTGGCTTAGGGTAGTGAATATGCAGCTGTGTAAGTATATCATTGCTTAATGCATACTGAGAGAGCTGTGGTGTGTGTAATATCCTCAATCAGGATATTAGCAGTTAAGACGGGAACAGACAGACATACAATAGAAATTCCCATATGAAGAAAAGTCAACTTGGTATTACATTCAGTTATCACGGTTGCAGTTTAAATAAAAAATATGTAAAAGATTAGAAATGAAAATAAAAAAAATATGAAAAGAATCCTACTGAGCGGAAAACTGGCTTGTAAATATAAAGAGGGTACTCAATGAAAACTTACAAAATAAACTGCATAAAAATACAGAATAATGCACATACAAAATAAAAGATAAATTATAACAGACTGACTAACAAAGTAGAAAAATACTCTTTTCTTTCAATGTTAAGTGACAGAATAATATGGATTTGTACAGGCTGTACTTTTAGTATCCAGAGAGATTTTTATTCACAATAAAAGTAATGATTTTATCTATAAGTAAAAGCAATGTTTTTCTTTAAAAAAAACCTTTAGAATACAAGCTAGCTATATATTTATCTTGACAACAATAACATCCACTTGTTTACTACAATGTAAGAAATAAAAGGAAATTAAGATTTATAAACAGAAAATCACTTGTCCAAAAATATTCCACACTTAATTAGTTTGGCAGTCCAATTCACAAGTTGTTATGTAGATTTTGCCAAAGGGAAAACAAGAAAGATGTTTTTTTACTGCATCTCTTAAATTTCCTCCTTATTTGGTCAACTTTTCTTTTTCCTTTTTTTTTCTAGGAAATTTAATTCCTGCACTGATCACTTACCCTCTTGCTCAATTAAATATATGATATATTTGAAAATGTCTTCAGAGGCTAATGATCAATAACCTTTTCTAGTTCACAAAATTTAGAATTTTTACACTTCTTCACCTGAGAATGCACACCAACAACTTATCTCCTTTTGTGCAAATACTTGGAAGTGAGGTGACAGCCTTCATTGTACTAACTTCCTGAATTCCACCTTAGATATTTCATGAAGTAAAAGAAAAAAAAATCTGTTTTTCCCTAACTCACAATAAATTATGTTCCAAGCATTTCCTGACTTCACGTTTTATTTTATTTTGTTGTATTGCAATTTATTATGCTTTATTGTACTTTTGCACTGTATGATGCTATATTATTAGGCTGCATTGTATTTTATTCTAACAATAATTTCATATTATTTACTCAAGTAATTGCAATTATAGCTTTGCTAAGTTTTTTCTTATTTATTTATTTATTTATTTATTGTTGAAACAATTTCTGCCTCCTCCCTACCTCCCATTTCCCTCCTCCTCCTCCCACTCCTCTCCCCCTAACCCCACTCCTCTCCCCCTCCCCCCCTCCATTCCCCCTCCCTCTCCAGTCTGAAGAGCAATCTGGATTCCCTGCCCTGTGGGAAGTCCAAGGCCCTCCCCCCTAAGTTTTTATATGACAGTTCTGTAAGGAGACCTAGTAAAACATTAGACACAATTATTTCTGTATTATAAGTATAGCTTACTAAATGTATTTCAAATAATTTTCAATAACTCATTTAACCTCAGTTAGCAAACAGATATAATGTAAATAACTAAGTTATATGTTCAATACAGGGAAAATTAATAAATCTCTTAGCTTAAGTGTATCTTGATATCCCAAGGTATTTACTGCATATAAACTTCAAATAAGCAAATGGTTTTAAAGTAAATATATTCTAGAAAATATTTATATACAATAATACTCTTGTTACATTACTAATATCACATTATCATTACATTATTACTTGATTCAAATAATACCACATTATTAAAAATAATTATAACAAGCACAGATTTAACTTGGGTATTACATTTGATTTCACCATGGAAAAAGAACCAATAAAACATGCCTTTGATCATGAGGAAATTCACTAGGCTGCTGCCCATGTCAGAAGCTGGACTCTTCCACAGTGGCCATCCTTATGGCGGCCAGGAAAACATTGCTGCCCGCTTCAGAGGCTTGGCTCTTCATTAGTGGCCATCTGCAAGGGCAGCAGAAAAGCACTGTCTTCTCATTCTAAGAATTGCAAAGTCTTAGAAGAAAAGCAACCGACTCTACTGTAAAGTCTGCTGTTGTGACCTGGTGTCACTCTGAAAATTCTTTGGCATGAGTTCACTTCTAATGAATGAAATAAGTTAAATTAATGCAAAATATTAGAATCAGGGGCCTTTTTAGTTCATATTTTTCTTTCAACTGTGGAAGCATTTTTTTAGTGTTCTGCTATCAGACAACATATGTTTGCTACATCTAAATGAAATTGGAGTGTATTGGAAAGCTATATTTTGCTATAAGATTTAATTTTGTTGTTTTCTCCTCCTGAGCCAGGCATTTAAATGTCTTCAGAGGCTATCGCCCATTAAAAGATATATGAAATTTTCAAGTACAAACTTTAATAAATGCTAATTAGAAATGATATTCCACAAAAGATGCATGTTTTTTAGAAACCAAATTTTCGAGGTAATTTTACCTTGCAGTAAAGTCATAGATAAACTTCATATTAAACAAGCACAAAAATGATGTTTCTTCAGACACCAACAGCCAAATCCAAGTCATCTCTAAAATCTTTTTTCCTAAAGCTGGCACTTTTGTGTAAGTGCAAGATCTACAGTGAATATAATTCTGATGATTAAAAAATATTTTGCAATATTGTTCTTTTTTTCAATTTTGTTCTTATTCTAGTCAACAACTGCTAAACATCTCAGACATAAACACCCTTCTGTCAGTGGTTGAAAGACAAGCCTTTCAAACTATTGTGGGAACTCAAGGTCTTGGTGGTCATGCTTAACTAGAAGAATACTTCATAGTCCATTATAGAATGTCCTACATTGCTAATACCCCTGAACCTTACAGAACGGTCGAAGATTGCCAGGTCACATCACAGTAATGCTCCCACCTTTCTCGACAGAAGTCTTCTTATGACACCATAGTAAGTAGAAGGACATACGTCCACATATTAAAATGCAGATACATACATAGGAAATCCTTGCTAGGAATATCTTCTATTAAGATGGACCCCTGGAAACTCTCTGGCTACTGCCGAATGGATAGTGCCTTCCACAGGAGGAAGGATCAATAGACTACAGAAAAGAAAAAGGCAAAGTACTGTAGGTTCTTAAATGAAAATTGATTTCTACCATTGACCATGAAACAAGCTCATCAGTAACATTGCTTTTGGAGAGAAGCTAATTGTTTCTTCTTAAGAGAGCGTTTGAATTTGGAACTAAAGTAGAAGAGGGAAATCAATCCTCTGTTATCAGAATTACCTTACTCACAGAATACAGATTCATGAAATGCAATAGTTTCAAAGACGAAAGAAAGAAAAAAAAATGAGTCCGTTGTAAACACTGAATGGTTTTCTTTAGAAGGAAAGCTAGTTACAGTTCTCAGAAACATATAGGTTCAATTTCTAATTCCATCTTTCTTCATGTCAACAGTAGACCAATAGAGATATGTTTCCTCTCTCTCTCTCTCTCTCTCTCTCTCTCTCTCTCTCTCTCTCTCTCTCTCTCTCTCATATAGTAAGTGAAGCATAAAAATGTATGATCACAAATTTACAAGTAAAAAAGATATAATTCAAATTTCAGGCTATATGGGTGATATATCTAAATTTATAGGCCATGTGCACTGTATTTATTTATCTTTATACATCATAAAGTTAAAGAACTTACTTTGATCAATTTCTGACTTAATGAATAGTCTATTCTCTTTTATATGTTAACACAAAGGATGCAGATAACTAAATAAGTTAGTAATAAAACATGCAATTTCATTAAAGTTAGATAGTGTGATCTAAGCTTATAGCAGAAAAGCCTGGTGTAAGCCAAAATAAGGTATAAAGAGCCAAGGACCAGATGTATTTCCATAACCCAAGACAACATTTAAGTTTGAGTCAGTTATGTCTATCTATGAAATTATCTAACTTGAATGTGTGAAATCTGGATTGAGTGGGCTTATCAACTATGTTTAGCTTATGCTCACTGAATGTAGGGCTTTAGAACAGTAATTCTCAACCTTCCTAATGCTAAAACCCTTTAATACAATCATAAAATTATTTTCATTGGCTCTTCATAACCATAATTTTAATAATATAATGGAAATATCTGATATGCAGGGTATCAGTTATGGGACCCTGTAAAAGGGTAAGGGTGCTTCAACCCCCCCTCCTTGGGTCATGACCCACAGATTCATCCCTACTGCTTGTGCTGGAATTTTTGGAAACTCATTCTCTTTGGATGGATACATTGCTCAGGCTAGATATAGTAGGGAGGGCCTTAGACCTTCCCCAAAGCAATGTGCTGAGGAATGAATGGGTGGTGAGATAGGGGGATAGGTGGAGAGAACAGGAGGAATAGGAATGGGAACTGGAATTGGTATGTAAAATGAAAAAAAAGTATTTGTTTTTTTTAAAAAGAAAAGAATTTTAAAAAGAACAAGTTTACAAGGTTGTAAATGGTGATTGACAAGTAATACTATTCAATATATACTGTAAAAGTGAAAAAGAACACTTTCTTCTGATCTGTGTATCAGTGTATAGGTATCGGTACATATAGTATCAGTAATTGTCTTTACTTTGTTCCTGGTAAGGAAACACTGTGGTGTCTCTCTAAATTATATATATATATATATATATAAATTTGACATATCCATACCACAATTCCACGCACACACACACAAATGAAATGTAGTCCATTGTGGGGTGGCAGGGGTTGGAGGTGCATAAAGAATGTTCCAACTCCAGTATCCTGAGGGATCAAGATAATAAAATCAAACAACCAAATTAAGTCACTATTATAAATCCTTGACCTTACAGAAAATATGTTCTGTCTTATATGTGAATATGAAGAATGTTGATAAATACATAAATTAAGAGCTAATGAAGAATGCAACTTTAGGTGGAAGAAAGTGCTTACATGGAAAAAGCTTGGCGCAAATTAATGACAGTTGGAAACAAGGTATTTTTTTAAATTGTTTTTATTAAGCTATATATATTTTTTTTCTGCTTCTACCCTCTCCCATGATCCCCATGCTCCCAATTTACTCAGGAGATCTTGTCTTTTTCAACTTCCCATGTAGTTTAGATTCATGTATGTCTCTTTTAAGGTCGTTGTTGTGTTGTCTAGGTTCTCTGGGATTGTGAATTGTAGGCTGTTTTTTATTTTTATTTATTTATTGCTTTATAGCTAAAATCCACTTTCGAGTGAATACATATTATATTTGTCTTTCTGGGTCTGGGTTATGAAACTATTTTTTTCTGTTGTGTAGGACTCCATTGTGTACATGTACCACATTTTCCTTATCCATTCTTTGGTCGAGGGGCATTTGGTTGGAAAATAAAGTATGAATTGATTTCTACCATTAGTCATGAGACACATTCATCGTTAGTGCTGCATTTGGGGAAGTGTTAAGGGTTTCTTTCTTTTTCTCCTCCTTCCTTCCTTCCTTCCTTCCTTCCTTCCTTCCTTCCTTCCTTCCTTCCTTCCTTCCTTCCTTTCTTCCTTCTTTCCTTCCTATTTTCCTTCCTTTCTTCCTTCCTTCCTTTCTTTTAAAAATATAAATGCAGTCCTCCTCTAACACAAATTTTGCAGTTGAGTTTCACGCATTTGGGAAAATTGCAGGCGTCTCCACACCCCAAGTGCAATGGGTGAGTCTTGCTCTGGGAAAAACACCTGCCTGATCATGGTGTCAATAGTTTATCCTTAAAAGAGCCTATAAATTTGAAATGAAAGTATAAGAGGGAACAACAGTCCTGCCAGAAAACCTCCAGCAAACCTCAGATTTATATAACTCCGTTTTATCATATATTCTGGTTCTTTCAAGTCTACCTATGCCCCATCAGGGTGCCCAATACAAATTTCTATACATACTACATGTAAATCCTATACTTAATTAAGTTCAAGGAAAACCCAGCTTTCTGAATGCTAGCATCACATGGGTGAAACATTACGTATCTTACAATAAATCTTTTTCATGGGGGCTGGAGATTTGGCTTAGTGGTTAAGAGCTTTGCCTGCTCTTTCAAAGGTCATGAGTTCAATTCCCAGCGACCACATGTGCTCACAACCATCTGTGATGGGATTTGGTGCCGTCTTCTGGCCTGCAGAGATACACACATTCAGAACATTGAATACATAATAAATAAATTAATCTTAAAAAAATCTTTTTCAGAAAAAATAACAGGAAAAAATCACACTCATAAAACTTCTGAATAATTACACATTAAAATTTTTCAGGAAATCATTTTAGTATACTTTCAATTGCCTTTATGTTGTTCTTGTTATGTGTGTGAGTGTTATTTTTTGTTTTCTGCTTTCAAATCATAATGCAATTGGCATCACAAGAAGGTTTAATGCTATGTAGCATTAAATATAAGTGACAAGGGCTTTTATTTGGTTTTATAAGTGATAGCATTGATCTTTATAAAGGCCTTATCATATATACAAACATAGTATGCACAACTGTAAAAGTATTTATCTATTTTATGTCCCATGAGTTAAGGGTTTACTTGGTTAAAACATTTTATTTATATATTTTTTAAAATTCTTTTTTCAATGTCCTTGGGAAGTGGTGATTGATGAAATCAAACCACTAAAAGGACTGCCGAAATAGTGGCATTACTTTACAGAAAACGTAAAGGAGAAGTTTTTGAATAATTTATCTCTTATGCAGATAGAAAGTGGTACATCTGGATCATAAACCCACTTTCTAACAGTTCCCTATCTGTGCATTTGAATCACAGTATATAATAAATTCAATTTTCATTATAGCATATGAATATTTCAAAGGTATATTTATACTTCTGAAAGTATTCATAGTTTGAATTTTATATAATGTTTCCATTTTAGTTTGGATGCAGAACCTTTAAGGATGCTATATTTTCAATAATTAAGTAAAATATATGTTACAAAGAATCACAAATATTAAGACTAAACACAGGTCCATATAATTATTAATCGATTTAATATCACTTTAATTTCAGTATATTAAATCTCATTTGTACTTTTTGTAAATTAGTACTATATAGTGTAAACAAATTTGATGTCTTCTCAGCCACCAACTCATTGCCACCACAAATAATACCATGAAATATAAATTTGATTAGCTGTTTCTAAATACAGCTGTGTGCATGTGTACCTTTTTATTATAAAAGTAATACTGCAAAAAAATTATCACACAAACATCAAAATTTTGACAAGCCAAAATTGTTGCAATACCTATTGTATAATTGGAATGCTAATATATATGCTAGCTTCTTTATTTCCTGCAATCCCAACAAATCCCCATTAAGGTTACACAGAAATAAATGTTCAGTAGAATTATTCAATCATGGAGAATATTAAGTGTACTTTATTTTTCACAATAACTAGAAATTTTGAGAATCCTAGCTCCCTAACTAAAGGACAAAAAGAAAAATAAAAGTTATCTATTCACAGTCACTCTTGAATATTTTTAGAGAACTAGTTGCTATGTCAGAGCTAATGAACATTAATCACCAAATAACAACCACAGGAGAATTGCATTGAAACATAGTAATTCTAGGCTTCAAAATTCTTAGCATACTAAAAAGACATCACTGTGTCACCCTGGTTATTTTATATTCTTGTGATTTTGTATTTATATTCTTTGTAATTTTGGCTTCTTTGTCAAAAACCAGGTATTCATAGGTGTGTAGGTTAATGTCAGGGTCTTTAATTCAGTTCCATTGGTCTACATATATATTTTAATGCCAATACTAAGGTGTTTCTATTATATAGATCTCTAATAGAGTTTGATTTGGGGGCTGGCAATACCATTAGAAGTTCCTTAATTGTATGGTATTGTTTTAACTCTTCTGGCTTTTTTTTCCATATGAAGTTAAATACTGTTCTTTCAAGTCTGTGAAGAATCGTTTTGTGATTTTGTTTTGGATTGCATCAAATCTGCAGATTGCTTTTGGTAAGATTGCCATTTTTATTATGTTGATCTTACCTATTCAAGAGCATGGAGGATCTTTCCATTTTCTGATATCTTTGTCAATTTCTTTCTTTAGATACTCAAAGTTCTTGACATACAGGTCTTTCAGTGTTTTGGTTACAGTTATTCCAAGATATTAAAGGAGAATAACCTGTTTCTGATCCTAAAGCTGCCGAAGACCACAGAAGGGAAGAAAGGATGGATCTACATCATAATATCTGCAATCAAATGGAAACAAATTTTGGATTATAAATAACATGTTTTGTACCCCAAATCATACTAGCAATATTCTGGAAATGAAGAAGTGGTAGCAAAAATAACAGAGAATTTTATATGTGACCATGGTTTCTCAGGACCATTTAACTTTAGAAAAATCAGTTTGAAGGACCTGGAGGAAATGCGAATTTGGTATGGAATCATAGTGACTGTAATATCTGATGTGTTGAAGTGACTGCCTTTTGTTATTTTCTTTTTGCATATAATTTGCTTTATTATCTTTCTTTTGATTGAAAATATATTATTTTTATATAAAATATTGTGATGATAGTTTCTCTTCCCTCATCTCTTCTCAGATTCTTCCAGCCTACCCAACAATCCAAAACCACGCGTCCTTTCTCTCTCTTTTGGAAACATGTACTGATATTTCATTTATATTTTAATAAATGAAGTATGCATAAAAGCCAGACAGGTCAGCCATGCAGGCCAGGCAATGGTGGCACACACCTTTAATCTCAGCAACCACACTAATAAGCCATAGAGGCTGGGAGGTGGTGGTAAATGCCTTTAATCCCAGCACTAGAAAGGAATATAAGGCAGGATGAGATAATAACTCACTCTCTTTCAGACAAAGGATTTCATAGAAGTAAGAGCTCTCTAGTGACTTGACTACTTTGCTTTTCTGGTCTTCAGATTGGACAACAATATCTGTCTCTGGATTTTTATTAATTGTGCTATACAAGGAGGCAAATAAAATATACAAACAAACAAAAATAAACAAGATAAACAATAAAAAATTAAAAAAGAAAAAGCATATACTCATGTACACACAAACACACACACACACATGCTCCATAAAAATACATAACCAGAAACTATATTATATAAGCAAAAGATTAATATGTTCAAATAACACATTATCAGAAAAAGAGATCTCTACATTGAGTTCACTTTGTGCTTGCCATCTGTTGATGGACATAGACCCTCCTTTAAGTGGGGTTTATATACCCTGTGAGGCTCCAATGAGGTAATAATATTTCCTTTGTGAGTGGTAAAAAAATTGGAGATAGTGAAAGTGGTCATTTATTATTACAGTGCTTGTTATATATATTGCATCTGCATGACATTAAAATGATTTCTCTGTCAGAGGACAGGACCCATCCTGAGAAAGATACATGATATTTATCCTTGGAGAAAGTGATCAGCCAGAGATCAAATGGAAGCAGCACTCATGAGAGGCCGGTTATCATAAAAGATGTCAGAAGCATGATCCTGAATCTAACAGTGGGCAATGTTACCAGTGATGTCTACAGGATTAAGTACCTAAGAAAATTTTGTGCATTTTGAAATACCAATTCCAGTACTCGAGTGAATCTTTTTCATTAGGTATGAGAGCCAAAGAGATGCACGTTACAATGCACTGTTATCCTGGCTTCATGGTGCTTTCTACGACCTTTAAAAGCAGCCTGTCTCTAAGTACACATCTCTCAACCTCAAAAGAAGAAACTGAGCAGTCAGTTGCTCACTTGTCAAAGTGGGCCTGTAACAAGATCCCAACCCAGAGGACAGTTTATATTGTTTACTTAATTTCTTCTCTTTGTCTTTTACTCTAAGAAATTTCTGTTTCTTTTGATTGTAAAGAAGTTTATGTTGAATGGATAAATTCTTTTTTTTTTTTTTTAAATATTTATTTATTATGTATACAATATTCTGTCTGTCTGTATGTCTGCAGGCCAGAAGAGGGCACCAGACCTCATTCCAGATGGTTGTGAGCCACCATGTGGTTGCTGGGAATTGAACTCAGGACCTTTGGAAGAGCAGGCAATGCTCTTAACCACTGAGCCATCTCTCCAGCCCCTGGATAAATTCTTATTAGCATTACTCAGGATAAAAATCTCAGCTAGACAACAATGAATTGAAATTATGCATGAAATTTTCTAGTTGTACAGGACTGTGCTTTTATGTTTTGGGAAAAACCTAGACAAATTAAAAGAACCGAAAAGAAGAAAAGCTTCTGGCTTTGAAGTCAGAGACAATAAATGAAAAGAAAGTAATTTCAGGATAGAGATTCTACTATTTAATGAAAACAGTATTCAAAATATATTTTTTAAATTTGTTTTCATTAAAATGATAGCATTTACTAGTAGACAATATTTTTCTAAAATGGTCTTCATAATTTTTGTATAAATTATAGAGATTTTATTTCTACATATGTTTATATATACACACATATTTTACCTTTCCTTTAGTGATTCTGTTGTCTCATTCTGCAACTGCTCAAAATCATACCTTATCCCTGAAATTAAGTTATTATAATACTATCAAAGAAGTGTCATTACATAGTGTCATTCAAGTCATGACAAGTGATAACTGGGGAGGTCATATAATTCTCTGTTAAGCCTGTCCTGGAACCAGTGTTTGCAGCCCACACTGGCCTTGAACTCACTGAGATCCACCTGTTTCTGCATCTCAAGTACTGGAATTAAAGGCATGTACCACAACCATTCAGCCTATCTAATATTTTTAGTAAGTAACTTCTAGAAGGCAATATTAACACAATATATCCTCACATATCTTACATTTTTGTCCAACAAAGGTAAAGAAACAAATATCTGAAATTATTTTATGGTTCTACGAAGAACTGAACTTAAGAAGTTTCAGAAGTCTCAAGAACAAAGCAAAAGAATACCAATTGCTGTCTCCCCTCCTTCTGCCCACATCTCCTTTAGATCCCCTAGACCACCCACTCCTAGACTCCCACACCAGCAGGTATTCAATGTGATCACAAAAACTGGCCAGACTAGAAAAACACGCAACACACAGCCTGCATCTCTTTGGCTCTCATACTTCATGAAAATCCAGAGGAGGAACAGAAACCAAGGAACAACCTCCACCCCAACAAAGATAAATCCAGAAATTAGAAAAAGGACCTATAATCATCCCAAACCTAGATAAGAACACAATAACAGCCAGGACAACATGTCTCCAGTACAACTCCACTCTTTTACTATAGTAGGCCCTGACTATTCCAAGATAGCTGAAGTACAAGAAAAAGACCTTAAATCCAACTGTATGAAGATGATAGAGGTATTTAAAGAGGAAGTGAGTAAATCACCTAAAGAAATTCAGAAAAACAGAAATAAACAGTTGAAGGAAATGAATAAAACTGTTCAAGACCTAAAAATGGAAACAGAAGCAATGAAGAAAAGACAAACTAAAAAAATTCTGGAAATATAAAATTTATGAATGTGAACAGGAACTAGAGTCAAGATTCACCAAATGAATAAAATGGATGAAAGAGAGAATATAAGATATTGAAGTTATGATAAAATAAATAGATATATCTGTCAAGAAAACATTAAATCTAAAAAAACATCCTTACACAAACATCTGGAAAATCTGGAAAAATATAAAAAGTCCAAACTTAAGAATAATAGAAATAGAGGAATGAGAAAGATTCCAGCTCAAAGAACCAGATAACATTTTCAAAATAACCATAGAAGAAAATATTTCTAAAAAAAGAGTAAGATTCCTATAAAGGTACAAAAATCATATAGATCAAGTAGATTTGACAAGAAGAAAGCCCCAACATATAACAGCCTTTATGTCCCTCAAGAGAAGAATGAATAGATACAATTTTGTAATTTTTACAATTGAGTATTTTTCAACTATTAAAAATGTCATAAATAAATTTGCAAGAAAATGGATGGAATGAGAAAAAAATCATCCTGAGTGAGGTAACTAAGACCCAGAAAGACAACCATGGTATGTATTTCCTCATAAGTGGAGATTAGATGTATAGCAAATGATAACCCAGACCCAGAAAGACAACTATGGTAAGTATTCATACTTATAAGTAGGTATTAGCCTTTAGGTAAGTGATAACCTACCTAGAGTTTATAGACCCTGAGAAGTTAGGTAAAGAGTGGTATCTAGAGTGGATATATGGATCTTCCAGAGAAGAGGAAACAAAATAGATTTTATTTGTGCTTTGGGGACTAGTCGGGATCAAAGCAGGAATGATGAGATGGCAGAAGGATGGGATAAATGGAGAGTTTGTGGGAAAGAAGACCCAGTTTGGTGGACACTTGGGAAGTGGTGTGGAAACCTACTGCGGTGGAAACTCTCTGGAATCTATGAAGGTGTTTGTTTATTTATTTATTTATTTAGGACACCTATTAATGGTGGTTTACCAGGCATGGCTTCTAGTGGAGGGAGTGAGTTGCATCTAATTGAGCTGTTGGCCAAGGGGATCTCATAGAAATCCCCCAAATAACCAGGTCAAACAAAAGGGCTACTCTCTGAAAACTGACAAGAACAAAATCCACACACTTTGAACATGCTTGTGCTTATGTGGAGGCTTCACACCTGCATTCTAGTATCTATGGTCCAGGTAGGTACTCTACAGCCTACCAAAAGAGAAATGTGGATACTAAGGCATCTACAAAACTTTGTCCTACTACCTGCCCTGCTTGCAAAATATGCTAGGGCAATGTTGGCACTGACCTTATGGGAGTAGCTAATTGGAGTCTGATTTGAAATATCCTCTCAATGAGAAGGAAATCATACCCAACACTGATTAGGTAAGAAAGAACCAGAGAATAGATAGCCCAGAGACCTAGGGTATTATCAAACATGACTAGTCTGAGAAACCAATCAGCAACATGACTCCTAATGATATTCTGCTATACTCAGATCAGTGCCTTATCCAGTCATCATCAGAGAGGCTTCCTCCAAAATAATATGGAAACAGATGCAGATACCCATATCCAGATCTTGTGCAGAAAGGAAATCGAAATTGGAGGTCTCCCTCAGAGCTCAGGGAATCCTGTGGAATACGATGTAAAAAGATTCTAAGAGTTGAGGGGATAGACTATACCCAGAGAACACAGGCCTCTGAAAGAACTAAGCAAGACACATGACACCTATGAGTTTACAGAGACTGAAGCAGCCAGCCTAATACTGGAGGGAAGAAGAAATAGGGGAGGGAATAGAAGGAGGGAATAGCTGAAGCAATGTTCAGGATATAAAGTATGAGAAAAGAATATAATTTCAATAAAAATGAAATACAAATAATAAAAATAAAAACAATAGGATATGAAAGAACAGTCAAAGGAAATCTGGGGAAATATATACTAGGAACAGAATAAACATTTCAAATACAGGGTGCACAATGCAAGTTGGTGATTATTTTAAGAAAGAAACCTGTCATTTTACACTCAATTAAGAAGAATAAGAAGTAAAGCTTGCCAAAAGGCTGTTTAATATTTTCCCCATTATTTTGAAGTCAAATAGCAGACTTTATATCAGAGTAACCAAGCCAACGAAACCTAAGAGCTATGCACTTAGGGAGATGGATAAATTTCTCTTAAGGGAAATTTTTAATGACATGACAGATAGCCATCTGATAGACTTCATTTGTTTCAATTGCTGCAGCACGATTGGAAAAGGTGACTTTGAGTTTGGTTCGAGGATTTCATTTTTATGATTCAATGATTCATTTCACCCATCAGTACTTACCACTGAATAATAATTCAAGGAAATCATAAAATTTTGGTCCCCAGATTGTAATCAATTTATCTGGAGTCTAATGACTCAAACAAATGTATTTTATTATAATTATGGACAAATTGTAAGTGATCTCATAATGCTTATAGTTTATTTGAACTCAAAGAATAGAATCTTATCTTGCAAATCTGTATGATATTTCTTATAGTTTCTTGCTATCATATAGTTCTCAAATTGGTGAACATCAATTATAAATTTACATTGTTAGCTTGATAGTAATGTCATTTTGCATAAAATATAATTGGAGAGTTAATTCAGTTTCATTCAATGTCTGTTTTATTAAAAATAATTGGTACTTGTTATTATTTTTTCTGTAAAAATACAAGTAATGATATAACTATGTATTTGAAGGCTAATCTCATTCTTTAGTTAATTTAGAAAGTAGTCACAAGCCAAACCTTGGTCAGTGAGGTTTAAGTCACCAATAGATAATATCGTTAAAGTGCTCTTATAGATAGTTGATGGAAGAAGTCATTATTAAGTAGGTTATTCTGTCTAAATTGACTAGAACTACAAATGCAAGATAGTTAACAGAGAAACTTATTTTTAAACAAAACTATTCAATCTCATACTCAGTTAAAATTTAAAAGCACACACCTGTCACTATATGTCATATATATGATATATATACATATATATATATATATATGTGTGTGTGTCACACACACATACATACATATATTCAAAACCTAATATTCTTGGCAATAATCTGTGATCAGAGTGGGGAACTATGAAAATAGTTTGGCTAATGATATTATAAGATGTTTGGTGGTACTGGTGATTGTTACTCCGTGACATTAAATGTTATGATATTGTCTTCTCCATTATATACTGACTTTATTTACATATGTGTATATTTTAGGAAGCTTTTACAGTAGTAAGTTTCCATATGGCTTTTCAAAAGACCTTTAGCTTTGGTCACTCCTCCCCAAGTTTTCTCTTTTATCCTGCCTTCCCTTTTCCTCCCCATTTCATTCCCTTACTCCAGTTGCTCCTTTACCTCTACAAAGCACTATATTCTATTTCCCATTCCTTGGAAGAACCCCTTCTCTTTCATGATTCTTTACTAGCTATTTCATCTCAGTGGCTAAATAGAAACACTCTTATCTAAAGCTTAAATGTTAACATCCATGGGTAAGAAAAGGCATGCAATATTTGTCTTTTGCGGGCAGGATACTTTACTCAGGATGATATTTTCTGGTACCCATCAATATACATTCAATTTTCATAATTTCATTTTTCTAATAAGCTAAATAATATTTCATCATGTTAAAGTAATACATTTACATTATCAATTTTTATCCATCAGGTGACAGATATTTATATTGTTTTCAATTTCTGAATAGTATTAATAGACAATCCCTAACTATGCATGAGCAAATATTTCTGGAGTAGGATGGAGTCCATTATATAGATATAAACCCAAGAGCTGTATAATTAGATCTTGTGTTGAATTTTACCTGAATGATGCCTTTCAGAAATTTTCAATAAATGAAGTCACATTTAATAATTTTTTTCATTTTTTTAAAACTTAGCACTTATTTCTCTGAGCGCTCCTTCAAAAAAAAAAAAGAACTGTATGGCTCTACAGTATTAGTTATACAAAAAAAATTATAGTAATATAGAATGTAATACACATATCCTTTGGTTATCTGTTATTTTAGAAGAAAGAAAAATTACTTATCTTTTAAAAATGAACTTAATTTTTAGTGTGTATCTTTGTGTGTGTGTACATAGTATGAATAGAATGTTTATGGTTTGGGAATGTGTATGTTTGTGTGTCTCTCTTTCTCTTTGTGTGTGTGTGTGTATGTGTGTGTGTGTCTTTGTATATCAATATTTGTCTGTGTCTCTTATTGCTCTCCTGTCATGGTATATGTGATATTTTTTTTCAGAGATCATTTTCTTTTCCGACAGATGAATCCTGGGAATTTAACTCAGCTCATCAATGTTGCCAGAAAATGGCTTTGCCTGTTGAGCCTGGGATGTACTTTTCATAATTCCAAAATTTATTTTAGACTAGCAATTAAGCTCACTTTCAAATTTTCTTCAAAGACAGACTTTCATTACCATTTGGAGTTTAAATACTAATAATTAGGAACATAATTCCAAAGAGATATATAAAAATATTCAAGGTATGTGATATTTATATTCAATTATTTTATTTTCTGATATGAGTAATGACTGGTCTAAACATCAATACATGAGGGTGCATATTAATCACACTAATAAAATGTATATTCTCAATCACTTTCTTGTTTTAAGTACATTTGAAATTCAAAAGAGCTCTCTAAGTTAAAAAATTAAAATCATTTAACCTTGACATATTTAGGAAATGATGTATTACAAAGTTTACATATGAAGTACTAGGTTCATATTTCCTTAAAAATGTGGAAGAGTTTCAGAAGCCACTTTATTCTCTTAAGCACTTAGCATGAGGTTGTATTAACATTAGTCACGATGACGGGTGATGTGGGATTCCCCTCTCTATGCTGTGAATATCATTGGTTAATGAAGGAAAACTGAAATAACTTCCTAGTTCTTTTCAGATCACCACACATTAAAGCTGAATATCAACTATAGAAAGCATACAAACTCTTAGAAACTGAACAACTTTTTACCGAATGAAAGGTGGGTCAAGACAGAAATAAGGAAAAATTTAAAAACTTATAGAATTCAATGAAATTAATTCACAGTATCCCCAGACATATGGGACACAATTAAAAGCTGGGCTAAAAGGAAACTTCATGTCACTGAGTGTCTTCATAAATAAATTGCAGAGAACTTATATTAACAACTTAAAAGGCATGAAATCAATAGAACAAAAGAAGCAAATACAACGAAGATGAGTAGACAGCAAGAAATAATCAAAGTGATGTCTGAATTCAGTAATATAGAAACAAAGAGATTAATACAAAGAATTAATGAAACAAAGAGTTGGTTCTTCGAGAAAATCCACAAGATAAACAACCCTTATCCAAACTAACTAAAATATGGAGGATATCCAAATTGACAAAATCAGAAATGAAAAGTGGGACACAACAGCAAACAGCAAGGAAATCCAGTGAATCTTAAGGACATAATTTGAAAACCTGTATTTCCCACATTTGAAAATCTAAAAAAAAAGGGGGGGGGGTAATTTTCTTGATAGATATCACTTACCAAAGTTAAATCAAGATCAGAAAACATTTTAGGTCAACCTATTACTCCTGGTGATATAGAAGCATTCATTAAATGTGTCTCCCAACCAAAAAAGAAAAAAAAAAAGCCCAGGGCCAGATGGTTTGAGAGTATAATTTTACCAGACTTTTAAAGACTTAATGCCAGTATGCCTCAAAATTTTCCAGTAAATATAAAGAGAAGGTATATAGTTTGGGTAGGAGTGAGGAAGGATGGGTGGTAGAACAAAAGGAAAAAAATGGGTAGAAGTAAGAAAATTAAAGCAAACACTTATCTGGTCATACAAAATAGTAACTTTTTGATCTACCTTTTGTAGAAACATGCCATTATTTCCAATTAAAATAAAATAATTTGTGATTAGCTCTTATTTTACCTTCTTGTTTCATGAAGCATGTGACAATTTTTCAGACACATAACTGTTGATTAATTAAAAGATTTTCAGTATACATGTGCAATTTTACCAAGGGACTTTTACAATGCACTTGACTAACACTTTTATGGAAACTAGTGGTTCTATGTTCACCAGAAAAAAATGCAGAAAGAAATGGAACTATACCTTGACCTTAGAAAGGTGTCTTCACATCGTAAATTGTTATCATTACAGCCAGGATGCTTTGTATCACATCTCAAAGCATCAGAGGGTGTTGTGTCTCATCTTGTGGAGTAACAAAGAGGTAGTGTCCCACTTCTTTTAGATATATGCAAGCCAAGTTTATGTTTTTAATCTCTGCTCCATGGAGAGATGAAGACATACACTCTACCACATACAAAGCTGCCTATGAGAAGAGGCCATATGTGCCTTCAAGCTTCTCATCTGGTTTTCATTGCGTAATCTGTTTTACAAATTGGGCAAAAAGTGCCGACAAGTTTTTATCATTTAAATTCATTAAATTTGTTGAATTCAATAAGTGAATCCATCTGCTATATAGAATACCTGTGTTTGTAGTCTTACTAAAATCCATGAAAATGAATATAAAAAACAGAAGACTCTCTATGCTTTGAAAAACATATGGAACACTTACCAAACACAGAACATGAGTGTTGCTCCAAATCTCTAATCTTCTTAAGAGTTTTTCTTTTTGCTTTTTTAATTGCTTGGGAATTTTATATACCATATACTGTGTTTGAATCAAATTCATTCCACATTCCTTACTTAAATTATTCGCCTGCCACATCCTGTCTCAACTTCATGTGCTCTCTCTTTTTGATCTCACGGAGTCTAGTGAGTACTATGAGTAGATGTGTGAGTGAAAGGATTATCTATTGGAACAAGAGTAGCCTCTCATGAAACGTATCCCTAAGAAAACTGACTCTCACTCTCCCAGCAGGAATCAATTTCAATAGTCCATTAGCTGGGGATAGAACCTTGCAATTCACTCTTGAGCTTGTACTGGTCTTAAGGATCCATTCACAGCTTTATTAAACTCGTGTGTGTGTGTGTGTGTGTGTGTGTGTGTGTGTGTGTGTGTGTGTGTGTGTGTTGGAATTCTGTGTTGTCATAACCAACAACTTCTGTACAGCAGCAGATATTCACTACTTCTACCTCTTACACACTTTCCACTCTTTCTTAAACTATTTTTTCTAACTCTCAGGAAAAAGAACTATTATATATGTCCCATTAAGAGCTAAACACTCCCTAGGGTGTCATTCTCCGAATATTGCTCAGTTGTGGATCTGTATATTAGTCACCATCTGCTGGAAAAAGAAGCTTCCTTTTGAGGGGTGAGAAATGGATATAAAGATAAGAACATAGAGGGCAATTTAATATTATAACCATTTAACAGAATAGTAATATTACATTCTCCACTCAGGTCTAAGATCTGGGTATTAGGGATTTTTCTCTTTGACCCATTAAGAATACTGAACATTTCATTGATAACACATAAAGGATTGAAAAGAGACTTGACTTGGAGTAGCTTATAAGAGGGGTACTATACTTCAATTCTCTTCTTTTCATCCTGTATCTGCAATCCATTTGTAGTTTGTGGTCTGTGACCTGTTTGTTTTTTCTCTGTTGTGTGTGTCTGTTCTGTTACTGTTGCTTTTATTCCTTTCTGAATAGTTTATGTATGTGCCTGCATCTGTTTTCTGTTCCTCAACTAACAAATGATTATTTATTTATGTTTTATTTAACTGAAAAGAAAGCATAGTATGGGGAATGGGCTAGGAAATATGTTTTATAGAAATTATTAACAAAGTTTTACAAAGGAAAAAGTTGTTTTACTGACCACAACTGAACAAGAATAACACTCAAAACAACAAAGAGATTTTAGAAAGCCAATCTTAAAGTGTAACTTGCTTAAAATAAACAATAGGTTCTTCCGATCCATCACAACACACAAATGCCCTGTACAACTGAAGTAAGAAAATTCTTTAGGGAAGCTACAACATGCAGCAAGTGCTGAGCCTACATAAATGACAGCAGCATGTACGTGGGTTTATTCAAAAGTGGAGAAGCAAGGGCTAGGAATGAGCCAGCTAATTATTCATAATGAAGACAGAAATACAGATTAGAAACAAAAGAACATTCAACTAATGATGCTAGTCAAACAAGATGACTGCATGTAGAAGAAAGTAAACATATCCATACTTATCACCCTGAGTAAAATTCAGTGACAAATGGATCAAAGACCTCAGCATAAGGTCAGATACACTGAATCTGATAGAAGAAAAATAGTGTGCAATATCCTTGACACGGGACAAGAGTTTCTGAACAGAGAGAATACCAATAGCACAGGCACTAAGATAAAAACTAAATAATTTGGACCTCAGGAAATCTTTATATTTTTTTTGGTCTATTCAGCTTTTTATTAGACTAAGCATATGTTTTAAACAGCCAAAGTAACTCAGCTTCACAGAGGTAAACAAATGTAACATACAAGAATGCAACACATCTTTCCATCATTTAAACAAAATTTTCACACCACAAACAAATAAAACACATCTTAAAATAATATTTTATAACATTCAGTCAGGGCCTTCATAGTCCTCTCAGTTATCCAAGGCTCCAGCATTTATGTGAGACAGATAATTCACAGAAGGGCAGCATCAGGCCTCAGACCTGAGAAAAAAACAGGGTCAGCATACACATCCTCCTGCAAGATGTAACCTAGTATTGGTTTGTGGAAATGTAACTCAGTTTCTGTCTGACTTTCCAGAGTTCAGAAGGCAAAGCAGTATGGTGCTAGTAGTAGAGAAATCTCCCTTCTTTCCTGCCAGTGTTTCCCTGCATCCTTCTCAGAACACTGCAGAAAGGATCTTTTGGGAAAACTTCAATAACTCCTCTACTCTCTTCCAGCTCTAGTAATTTCAGGGTTCTCACAGATTCGGGTTCAATCGTCCAATCATGAACACAGGGGAAGTTACAAATGACTGTTGAGGGTGTGGGTGTAGCAGGGTCATCATGTCTTCTGTCCCCGAACCACATGGAAAGTGGATCAGGGGAGCAGGGAAGAGTTAGTATTGCTAGAGTCCTACAGAATCCTAGTCCTGCTAGTGATGGAGGAGGGTCATGTCTATTGGTTAATAAAGAAACTGCCTTGGCCTTTAATAGGACAGAAAATTAGGTAGGCGGAGTAGACCGAACAGAATGCTGGGAGAAAGAAGCCAAGTCAGGCAGCCACCATGATTCTCTGACCTTAGACGGATGTAGGCTAGATCCTTCCTAGTAAGACACCATCTCATGGTGCTACACAGATTATTAGAAATGGATTGATCTAGATGTGAAAACTGGCCAATAAGAGGCTGGAAATAATGGGCCAGGCAGTGTTTAAAAGAATACAATTTATGTGTTGTGATTTTGGGTAAAGCTAGCTGTGCCAGAGCTGGGTGGCAGGAAGCAGCTGCCGCTCCCCACTACACTGCTAGAGTGGATTTTTATGTCAACAACCCATTGCTGAGGGTACCTTGGCTGTTTACCTGCATCGTATTACAGAGCCTTGGCTGGTCTGTCCCAGAGGAGGTGAGGCCTTTCGTACTTGCAGTTAGTAAGCTGTGGAACTCCAGGTCCCATCCAGGGCAGTGGAATAGAGGGTAGAACAATTCATGGATCCATCTGAAAGCACCCACCCTTCCATACCAGCCTCAGCTAGGTTTGTGAAAATGCTGTGTCTGTCCTCCCCGTGATCTTGGTGAACTAGTGGGCACTTTGTGTCTCCATGGCCTTCTACTTCACACAGGTGTCCATTCCACACATAGCTCAGGTGAGTCTCCACAACTAGAATTGGAGTATCCCTGTTCTGGTCACTTTTGGAGTCAGGCTTTTTCTGTTAGCATGATGGCACTGAAAGAACACCTGTTACTCAACCTATCGGAATTTTCCCAACTACCTAACCTATGTAACTATTCTTGGTCTCTGCACATTCAAGGCTGGCAAGGTCTGTCTATGAATTGAAATCTTATGCACGGCAAAGCTCATTATCGTTAAAGTAAAGTGAGAGCCTACAGGATGGAAAAATATTTTTAATATAGAGGTATATTGACAAAATATATAAATAACTAAAAACTTGTATACCAAGAAAACAAACCCAATTTTTAAAAAATGGAGTCTAGCTGTAAACAGAGAATGCCTAACATAGGGATCTCAAATTGCTGAGAAACAATTAAAGACGTGTTCTGCATGTGTACTCATCACAGAAATGAAAAGCAAAGGTACTTTGAGATTTCAGTTCACTCCAGTCATAATGACCAATATCTGTAAAACAAATGACAACTCATGCTGGTGAGGATTTGGAGGAAGAGATGTACATATCCATTTCTGGCAAAAGTGAAAAGTTTTAGTGCTACTGTAAAAATCTGAATGGCTATTCCTTAGAAAGATGAGGAAAAGTCTACCTCAAGATCCAGCTAAACCACCCTTAAAAATATATCCAAAGGATGCTACATCCTACTACAGAGACATTTGATAAACCTTATTCATTGTTCTATTTATTATAACCAGGAATTGGAAACAATATACATTTCCCTCAACAGAAAAATAAAGAAAATGCGATGCATTTACCCAATGGAATTTTACGCAGCCACTGAAAGAAATTAAATAGTGAAATTTTCAGAAAAATAGATGGAGCTATAAAAAAATATACAGAGTGAGGTAATCCATACCCAAAAAGATAGATATAATATGTATTTGCTTAAATTTGAATGTTAGCTCTTAAGTCAAAAATAACCAAGCTACAATCTGTAGAACCACAGAGGTTGGGTATAGAGTTAGGGACTAACGAGGAGAGACAGTTCTCCCTAGGAAGGGGAAATAGTAGATAGTTATGAAGAGGTGTGGTTACAGGGACTGGAACGGAAAGATCATATGGAAAGGGTGATGGAAGGTTGTGGATGCAGAAAGACACACTGAAGTAGGGCCATTTGATGGGTCATATGGAAACCAAATACACTGAAGAAATATAAGTGGAAATAAAACTGGAACTAGAAAACACATTGTCACAATCATAAACCTCATGAGAAAGTCTACACATAGAATGAATCAAGAAGAAAATAGAACATTAGAACTTGAAGAAGTAGAGTATCTATAACAGAAATCAAAGAATACAGAACATTTTTAAGAACAGGAAAGAAACATAGACGAAATGTGGAAGGCTATCAAAAGCCTAAATCTGCAAATGTTATACATATATGAGGAAGAAAAATCTCAAGTCAGTGGCATAGTCAAGATTTTTAATAAGATTAGAAAAGAAACTTTCCCAAACTAAGGAAACACATACTCATGAAGAAATATGAAACAAAAATAACTTCAATTTTTCAGGAACATAAAGTAAATATTTTAAAGCATAGCATAGTTAAAACACTAAAAATGCAGAATATATAAAATTTATCAATAGATACAAAGAAAAGAAACATAAATCATATATAAAGAAACATCCATTTTAATCATATTTCATTTCTCAATAGAAACGCCAAAAGTCAGAAGAGCCTTGAACAATGCATCATAAGTTCTAAAAACTATGACTTCCAACCTAGACTATAGCCAGGAAAATGCTCTGCTGTAGTTGAAGGAGAAAGAGTTTCCTTATAACAAACAGCCCCCCAACCAAAACACACCAAACAAACTAAAACTAAACAGTGGAATACAAGAAATACATATACCTGAATCAACGAATAAGCAATGCCAAGAGATTTTATAAAGAAAACAAACAATTCTATAATTAATGATATATATAAAACACTAAGAAAACAAACCAACAAAAATAAAACAAACAAAAACCAGGAAATATGCAAACTAATTGAAACTCTCCATCATAATTCTAATTATTAATGGTCTCAGTACCCGAATCAAAAGACAGAGGATTACCAAATATATTAAGAAACAAAACCCTTCTGTCTTTTTTCTTTAAGAATCTCATCATGGCCCTTATGATAGATACCAACGTAAAGTTAAAGGATCGAAAACTGATTCCAAGCAAATGGGATCAGGAAACAAATAGGTGTTGCCATTCTAATCTCTGAGAAAGCAAACTTCATACTAAAACTGATGAGAAGAGAAAAAGAATGGCACATCATTATTATCAAGGCATATTTATCAATCATGAAAACATTAATATATGAAACATATGTGCCCCAAACTTTGGTGCATCCAATTTTATAAAGAGTATACTAAGTAAAGATACAGATTAATGCAAACCGATTAACAGTAGGTGATTTAAACACCCCACTTTCTCTAATCAATAGGACATCTATGCAAATAATAAACAGATAAACCTCAAAACTGAGTGATATTTTACATCAGATAGGCCTCACTGACATCTACATAATATAATGTCCAAATACCAACAAATATATATTCTCCATAGCATAAGGAAGCTTCTGTAAAATGAGCTACGTACTGGACGACAAAGAAAACCTTAACATGTAAAGAATATGGTGGGAGTGGTGATGCTCACCTATAATTCCAGGACTTGGGAGAGAGAGAAAGACTAATAGGTCTCTCTGAGTTCAAGTCCAGTCTGGTCTACTAATGAGTAGGCCATTTGATGGGTCATATGGAAACCTAATACACTGAAGAAAATACAAGCTGAAATAGGGGCTATTTATAGAGACCTTGTCTTAAACAAACATACAAACAAACAATAACAAGAAAAGAAGTAGAGCTTTAATCCCAGCATTGGGGGGCAGAGTCAGGCAGATCTCTGTGTGTTCAAGGCCAGCCTGGTCTACAAGAGCTAGTTCCAGGAGAAGATCCAAAGCTACAGAGAAATCCTGTCTCTAAAAACAACAAGGACAACAAAAATAAAATAATGGAAGTAGAAGAGCCTTTTATTTAAAGTTCATTAAACTTAAAAGCACCTTTTTCCTTCTTGAAACAGGCAAAAATGACCTTCTGATTTTCTGTCTTTGAGAAACAGGTAGTTTATGTGTCTTTGCCATTGTTGTTTATTCCCCAGTGTTCCATTCCCTTTACTGAGTCTTCTAAGCCAGTATTTGCCTGAGTTACACATTTTATCCCATAACATTCTAATTGTTCCTTACACTGATATAATATGAATCAACTTGTGTTGTTAAATTATAAAGAGAAACTGAATACTCATATCAAAAAGGAAACTAATAATTATGTGTGTCTCTTCTCTCTTGTCTTGTCATATTTCTGGATTTCCCCAATAACACACATGCATCAACGGACATGCGAGATGAGAATATTTGGATAAAACCAAGTAACATTTTCTTTTCTATTCTTTTTCTAAAAAACCTCTCTGAGCCACTTGATTACCAACATTTTATTCATCATTCATTAGGTTTGTTATATTAGGATGGCATTTTACAATCATTCAAGACCTTACCTTTATTGTAATATAAGATAAAATCCTAGGTATACATGTTGTAATTTATGTTAATATATAAAATAATGTATGTCAGAGCACAACAATCAATAAATAACAGTTGTCATTGCTAATATTCATACCAGGAGAAAACTTCATTCCACACCATCACAGTCCCTGAGGCATTTTAGATAGGCAATAATCTAATGGGCTCTTTTTTTTCCTTCTGAATATTATAAATCAGTTGTTTACAACAAAAATGATTTATTCGTCTTTTTTATTCTTCTTCATTTTAACAGTAATATCTCTCAATTGTAAATAAAAGATTTTTCTTTTAAAATTTTTTAAAAATCAGATACTGATTTTTTTGTTCACGATGTCTATTTACATTATAATAATAATGTGTTTGGAATTTATCAGTCATATTTAATGCTATTGATGGAAAAATACAAAAAGGACAGCATTTATCTGCCTTGCAAGAACTTAATCAGTCTGAAAGAATATTTCACAGTATGGCAACATATCTATTTCTACAACTGACATATCAAATAGTAGGTGACAGGAAGGACAAATGGTTTATTATAGGCATAGAATTATAATTGGCATGACCTTGGAAGAATACGAACACTGACTTTTATATTTAATTGAGGATAATCTCAACGTTCCCCCTTGACAAGCATCATTTCAACCACAGGAGACTCCTGTAATATGTTTCACATTTTGTCAAAGAGTAGATGAATGCTCCTGAAAATAGTTTCATCATGATCAGTTGAACACAGGACAACATATGAGCACAAATAAGCATGTTGTAATATTCCTTGGAAACTGTAAGATTTTTAATTTTCCTGTGGATTATTTAGCCCCTCTAAGACCGACCGTGAAAACCAAATGCAGACTCAGAAGTAAATAATGTGGAGACTAGTGAGGAAACAGAAATAGATGTCTAAGTCCTAAAGATAGTAAAGAAAGTGAAGTGTCTTCTTTACTTTTTGATTTTAGTGTGCAATACTTGAAAGCAAAATTAAAGCGAATTTTGGCAAAAAAAAGAAAGTGGAGCTAAAGAATGGTACTCAATGAAGGCATGACAGTGATGATAAATAATTAAGGTTTTCAAGAAAAGGAAAGCATCAGTTGTTATGTACGGAACTAAGGATTTACAATGAGGAAGGAAATCTAGAAATTTACTAGCCATCTCATCAAAAAAAAATGCATTTGTTAAGTGGTGATGGGTATAAAAGTATAATGAGGATGCAATAATAATTGTAAACTTCTCTAAATCATGCCGCCATACAAGTTGATGGAATAGGAATATCATTACATCAAAAATATTTTTTCTGAATTTTTTTATGCTGGTAAACTGTGAAGCCAACTGAGGCCACCACAAGATAAAGAAGTGCTAGAAAACACCATACCAAGACCTAAGAGGAGATCAATTAGGAAATATAAAAAGAATTTTTAGCCGGGCGGTGGTGGCGCACGCCTTTAATCCCAGCACTCGGGAGGCAGAGGCAGGCGGATCTCTGTGAGTTCGAGACCAGCCTGGTCTACAAGAGATAGTTCCAGGACAGGCTCCAAAACCACAGAGAAACCCTGTCTCGAAAAAAAAAAGGAATTTTTATGTACATAGTTAAGCAACAATATTAAACATTCAGGCAGTGTAGTTTCACACTTTTGACTGTGATACGCATGGGAGGCAAAACCTCAAATTTGTTCAGGAGGTGGTGGTGCACACGTGCCTTTAATTCCAGCAATTAGGAGGCAGACACCGACAGATCTCTGTGAGTTTGACGTCAGCCTATTCTGCAGAGCAACTTCTAGCACATCCAGAGCTACACAGTGAAATCCTGTCTTTAAAAAAAAGAAAAGGAAAGATAAAAACTCAAATTCTATAATGGATACAGTGATAACTTTCATGTACAGTCTCATAAAATAATTTCTTGAATCTGTTACTATATATGGCAAAAGAAGATTTATTGGTGTGTCAAAATGGGGCCATGAAATGTAACAATTACTGTAGATTCCATAAATTTAACCAATATAGTTTCATAGAAGTTGGGGTGATATTCAATGGAAATGAAGAAAGTGGTCCTGAGCCAGAATATAGTGTCCTACAACACAAGGTGGGTAGACAAGATAAATTTTCCTACACTCTCAGAAAAAAATTTTAACCTGAGGTAAGTCAGTTATCCCAAAATTCATTTTGTCACTTCCAACACTTGAAGACACACCTAGGAATCAGAGTATAAAATTTCTGCTGAAACCATTGTTATATTTCCCAAACCTGAAAATTGAGAAGTAAATTCACATTGTTTATAAGTCTAAGGTGTTTTTGTTGTATTGGGTCACTGTAGTTAGTACAAACATTTTGACACTCCACAACTAAATATATATTTGTAAAATCATAATAATAACAAAGATGTATCATCAGAGACTGAATATACATAAATATGATTACAGACAAATACATATGATGAAAATATTTGATAATCAGTTATAAAGTTTAATATGTAATGTCCTCTCAAATATTTAAGGTTTCAAAATTCTGGCTTAACAAACAAGAAAATTTAATTTTTTTAATTTGAGACTGTTTGCTTTTAAATTTCAAAATAACTTTTTTTAAAAAAAATGCAATGATTAAAATGATTCTTTGGAATAACCATCAATGCGTTAAGAATATAATTTTACTAATACATAATTATTTTATCTAGCTTGGGATTTATATCTGCACTAAAACTGCATTTTATCCACACACGAAGAGACTATATCTTCTTTTGTCTTACTTATCTCTAGTCTGTATGTGTTTTGTAAAGTCGTTAATGATATTTTTTTTCTTTTTCTGATATTTCTTTTTATTTATTCAACTCAGACCCATCCTCTGGTATAAAGTTCTATGCCGTATTTAACTTGAAATACTGTAGCTTTTGCTATCTTCCTTTTTCCTTGAATACATATCAATTGACATGGTACTATTTTTCTCAGTATATTTTTATCTTTCATTTTTATTTTAAGGAGTGCTATATTTGCAATGGCTACAGCTTTGTATCACTCCTGAAGATATTAGAAATCAATTTTGTTTCCAAATAGCCTAAAGTAATTGCTATACAATTAATAAAAGTTTAGCCTCCTACTAAGAAAATATTTAAAGCAAATAAAAAATTTAGAATTAGGATATATAAAGTGTATTTCTATATGTAGTAATTTTCCTGAAGATATCTCCATTACTTTACATTATATTTATAGTTATAAATGGTTTTTTCTTAAAACCAGCTTTAAATTTTGACAGAAAGTTTTAATGATGAACTTTATAAGTGAATAATATGTAAATGCATAATACCATTCTATGCTAAGTAGAAATATCATCACAGGATTAATATTCTCATCACCTCACTTAGCTCAGCAATCTAATTTTAATGAAAAATGTCTGTGCATGTAACTGACATAAATTTCTCCATATATCTTTTTAGATATAAAGAATGTCTGTAGAAATGTTGCTTCTCACACTGAACTATTCTCAATGACTTGTGATGCTGTTCCATTTTGGGATAATTCTTCAGATCCAGTTTTTAATATTACATTTTAATCCATTTCTACTGGTTTTCACTCTTGTTTGAAATTGATACCTGTCACTTTGGAGGACCGTGAAAATCTGTTTGGTTTTGTTTTGCAACATAGCAAATAAATCTGAAAACTAGGGCAACTATAAATGAAATGGTATGCTAAAAGTTAGAATAGCAATGAGCTAATTACTGAACTTAGAAATTTCTCAGTGTTTATTAAACAGTATTTACTCCAACATTCTCATCGCTTAATTTTTTCACTAGTAATAAGAAATAACACTTCTTCAGTTAAACTTAACTGAATTAGACTATGCAAAGTAATTAATTAAAAGATAAATTTGCAAAGTAATTAATTAAAAGGCACATATACATTTAATAAATATTGGAAATGATACTTATGTATGTAAATTGCTGTTCCAAGTAGTAACTTTAGAAATAGAATCCATATGTTTAATGTGTATATTAGAAGAATGATTATTCTAGATGTGCAGATATGTTGTTCTGGCACAATTCAGACAAACCTCAAAACACTCTGTGATAAAATATATAAACAAATAATCTAATTTAACCAGGAACTTAAATGGGAATTAACTAATAATTTAACCAGGAATTATTCTTTTGACCCAGAGTAGTCAGGGTATTTTTTACCATTCTAAGATACGTGTGTGTGTGTGTGTGTGTGTTTATGTGTTTGTATGTGTACACATTTATGTGTAACTTTGTGACCGATAAATATGTGCACTATATGCATACTGGCACCCATGGAAGCTAGAAAATATAGGATCTCGTGTGTCTTAGAGTTACTTTTGCTTTCATGAAACATCATAATCAATAGTAAGTTAGAGTAGAAATGTTTGATTTGTCTTACATTTCTACATCATAGTACATCATCAACGGGTCTCAGGAAAGGAACACAAACAGTGCAAATGTACCTCATTTTCTTTTTCTTTTTTTTTTCTTTTTTCTTTTATTTTCGAGACAGGGTTTCTCTGTAGTTTTTGGTACCTGTCCTGGAACTAGCTCTTGTAGACCAGGCTGACCCCTAACTAACAGCAATCCGCCTGCCTCTGCCTCCCGAGTGCTGGGATTAAAGGCGTGCACCACCACTCCCTGGCCCCATTCTATTCATCTATTCTTTGGTTGTAGGGCTTCTAGCTTGTTTCCTAGTTCTGACTATTATGAATAATGCTGCTATGAAGATAGTTGAACAAATGTCCTTGTGGTATGAGAATGCATTCTTTGAGTACTATGCCCAAGAGTGGTATTGCTATGTCTTAAGGTAGACTAATTCCCAGTTTTCTGAGAAACTGCCATACTGATTTCCAAAGTAGTTGTAAAAGTTTGCACTCCCACCAGCAATGAAGGGATCTTCCCCTTACTCCACATCCTCTAGCATAAGCTGTCATCAGTGTTTTTTGACCTTAGTTTTAAAAAGTATTTATTTTACTTTTTGAAATTACTACATGATCACATATGCCACTCCTTTCTCTCTTTCAGATTCATGGCCTATTAATTAATTCTTTAGATACATATATCATCCTTAAGATATAAATATAGCCTTCTCAGTCTGCATAGTGTTACATGTATATACATTATCAGAAAAAAAAATATAAATTCTTACTAACATGACTGTCTCAATATGAACAGAACAAAGACAATAGATATACTACAGTGGATGGGGAAGAACACACAAGGCTTCAGCATGTTAGAGCTGCCTTCATTCTGTATACATTACAGTATTATGCACAATAGCCAAGGTATCAGAACAACTTATCATCCTAGATGTATTGAAAAATTGTACATATGCACAAAAGTGCACACATATTCATACATACATACATATATAACCATCCACATTATTCAGAAAGAGATAGTACCCACTGAAACAACATAAGTAAAACTAGAGTATATTATGTTAAGTTAAATAACCTATATCAACTGGAAATAAATTTTATATCAAACACAAGAATATAAACTACAAAAGTTACTAGCACTAGGTGTTGAAAATAAATATAAATATATTACAGAGACCACATTTTTAGTTACGTTCAGTGTGTTTTTGTAGTTCCAGTGTACACCCTAATAATGACATTTGATACATGATATTAATCCTTTAGGTGCTTTTATTACCAAAACAAACAAAAAAAGAGAAAGGTCACTCTAAAAGATATGCTAATTTCATTAATTAATGTAATAAGCTTTTATATAAATAAGTTATTAACTTATATTACATTTCTTAAAAATAATCAAAATTAATATTAAAATGCTCGCTACAATCAATAAAATATATATTCAAAATATTCTCTTATCTGTAGTAAAAGGATTTTATTTCAACGTTAATATATAAATGGTAATTTGTTCACATTCCAATGCGGTAAGTTCCACAGAATGTTAGGGTGAGAACCTTAAATGAGTATTTATGTCTTAGTTGATTGAATTTCAATGCATTGAGTAGTCACCATGCTCATGCTGTTGTAGTTATTTTCAAATTAATTATTGCAACTTCCACAGTGGGACTCTAAGCAATAGGCTCTTTTTTACAGATATTGTTCATGTAAAGGAATAAATTCTTTAATCTCAAATTTATCTAGATTAACGTCACTGAAATATAGCCACTAATATTCTTATTTACATATTTTGGGTAGTTTTCACTCTGCACAGATCCTCATGTTTTTGTTTTGTTGCTTGCATGATCACATTAACCCTTAAGACTGTGGCATCATTTACAATTCTGAGTTAGGAAATCTGATGATGATGATGTCAGATAACTCATGAAATGTCAAAGATCGTAAGTAGAAAATTTGATTAAAAAATTCAGCAAATGATTGTGTTACTAATTTTAACTGTCATAGTCACTCATATGTCCGTTTTATGTAAGCACCTCCAATTTCCCAGTCTTTATGTTATATTCTTTCTGTCCCAGGATGGAAAGTTGTTCTTTCTTCTGACATGGTGGCATGCTGCCATTAAAGCATCCTCTAATAAATAAACACATCTATTCAATGTCACAACAAATTAGAAAGTACTTATTTCTGTTCAGTGAGCTGAATGAAATCAATAATCACCGGGGAGTTGCCACTGTAATTCAGTAAAGCTCTTCACAGGGCCTCAGTAACCAGCTCTAAGAATGGAGCCAAAGTATGGGTTCTCCAGTGAGAGAAAGCAAGGGTCACAGGCTCATCTCAAGTGAAGATGTTCCAGATAATTATCTCATCACGGTCTCTCACACTTCAAAATTTAGACTTTCCTTCTGAATAATGGATGATATTTTTCAGAATCACATAATATGCAGAATGAATCCAATACCTTTTTAAAATGAAAAGATAAGTATTGTATTAGTCCGGTTCTCTAGAGTAATAGAACTAACTGATAGATTTATTAGATTTGCTGACATGATATGACACAGGTAGTCTATCAATCGTAGAAGAGGTCAAAAATCTGATACATGCTCTGTGCATGGCCTAGATATTTCAATAGTTCCAATCTGGCCCTAAAAAGCCTAGAGGATGTTGGAAGAGCTGCGTTTTTTCGATCCATGTTGGGAGCATTAACAATAAGGTTTTAATATCAGTGAAGGAATGTCATAACCACAGAGAGATGACCTCACCAGTGAGAATGAAAACAAGAATGTATAAAGCAAACATTTCCTCTTTATATGTCCTTCTGTCTGGGCTGCCACAAGAAGTCTGGGATGCTCACCTTAGGGTGTGTCATCTTACCTCCAATAATTTTATCTGAAAGGTCCATCAAAGGCAGTGCCTAGCAGCTTATAATTTTAGTCAGTTCCAGATACAGTCAAGTTGACCACCAACATTAGGCATCACCTGCATTTATATATACAACATAAAATGTGTTTTGTTTGGTTGATTTCTGTAAAGTATCATGGAATACTTTCTTTTTGGTTTCAGATCTGCCTCACTGATCACACCTTAGCCTTTCCTCAATAGTCCACTTTAGCTAAGCATTATTTTCAGCTTCTTGAGTAGGTTTGTTCTTTCTATATTTCCCTGGTGCTAACTTTAGATTGCATTCCCTGATTATCTTCACCTTCTATCTATATACACCGCCTTTTGATCATACTGCTGAATTTTTAAGCCTGGACTGCTGGCTTCATTATTCTCTTCCATTTTGTTTTCAGAACTTCCAATTCATATACCCAACTAGACATAAGAACTTTATTTGAATCTCTGAAAATATTGTAATCTTAGAATTCCTACAATTAATTTAACCTCTCTTCTAAAACTATTTCACGTAACCCAATTTAGGAAGGGCAATCTATTATTTGTATCTTTGTTGCAAAGATTTCCCCTTTCTCATTCCTCTATCCAACTCTTTATCAGAAAATCAGATTTTAATTAGAAATTGTTTCAGGTTCCACTAGACTGCTATTACTGCTAAATTTCTTAATTCTTAAAACATCTTATTTTTATGAAATTATTGCAAGGTAGTTATAAAGTATTTTTCTGCTTTGTATTTACCATTTCCCCTTAATTGTAATCTTAGTAAATAGAAAGAGTGGACTAGACTGGCCTGGAACTCACAGAGATCTTCCTACCTCTGTCTCCCAAATGCTGGGATTAAAGGCTTGTGCCGCCACCAGCTGTCTAAATCTATTTTTATAGCATGATCATTATGAAAAATAACAGCAGTAGGTTCCTTTGTAGAGCCTGTGATCTCTAGCCATGGACTTCTGACTAGGAATCTAATCGCAGACATGAAAACCTCTCCTATAGTAGAGCCCTCAAACCCCATCAGAAAACAGTTTCCTTGAAGTGGTGATGCCACTATTGCCACTAAAGCCACCACCGCCCAACTTTTAGTTTTTCATTATGCTTTGCAATTAGATTACTGATTAGTAGGATCCCAGAAGGCAGTTTCAATCATCCTTGATTTGATTAACATACTACACTGTCCTCTACCACATCCCATGCCATCTCTGCTTTATACTTTAACACCCAGGATTTATCCTTTTTCTTAACAATAATGTTTATAAGATTTGCAAATTGTTTATGGAGATTAAAACCACGTCACCAAAATGGCCCTCATAAGCCTGCAAGATCAGGATCACATTTCTTAAGACTAAGGTCTGGCAGACTCTAGCTCCAGATGAGGATCTTAGAAACCGCTATTTCTTTGCCCATGCTTGCAGTCTAATATCGAACAGTTCTGCCTTGAGTTTTTTTTTTTTTAAATTTTAGTTTTTGACTTTCTACTCCCCCACTTTTCTACCCAATTGTTTCCTCCTAACTCGTGTCACCAAATAAGCCATGGGAAAATTTATTGGACTATTATATGTATTTTTACTTTTAAGATAAAGGCCACAATAACTTGGATGGCAGTTGCTCTTATTTATTTTAAAAAATAGCAAAAAAATTTACATGGAAGAGGTAAACAGAAAAACATGTTAAATAATTTCTTTCTAAAGAATCTTATCCGTTGAACAGATCACTTTTTATACTGATATAGCAATTGATGGGTTAATCTCGATGATTGAAACTATTGTCTATATCTCTGGTATTTTAAAACTAAATTAATTTTGAATCACTAAGTTGACTGAATTAAAATTTTCCCATGACCAATGCAGATAGTTATTTATAAGGCCAATCATTAAAATCCCATTTAATACAATTTAGTTAAGAAAAACAATTTTTAAATTAATCAAATGTTAGTAGACACATTATGACATAAGGAAGCACTTTTAAAGAAGGTTGTGACAGTATTGGGTGTTATAAATCAAAAGATATGAAAAATATTATTATTATTGATAAAGGGGTATTGATTTGTTAGAAAATAACCATGTACCAATCATATAAAACATTTTCTTCACATTTATCAACTTGAAGCTTCTAGGTCTTTGGATCAGGAAATTTCTTCTGGTTGGGTAAAGCATATTTCTGGCTCAGAATTTATTATTAAATAAAGTAGTAACCTAAGGTGGCTATGCGATCTTCACTCTTGAGTAGGGAATCATTCATGATCACTTGAGTGACAGCCAACAGACCTCAGTACCCCATTGGTTGTCAGTCAAAGACACCCATCTCCTTCCACATGAGTTTTAAGGGATCAGTTTATGTGCCTGTAAAGCTAGGTCTTTGGTTTTCTAGAGAATGAGATGTTCAGAAGATGGCAAGGGAAAAAGAACTCAAGTTAAGTGTTACAACAACACATCTCTTTTATAACCAAATTCTTTTATTTCAGATTTTTTAATTGATTTTTATTGAGCTCCACATTTTTCTCTGCTCACCTCTCTGCCTGTCCCCTCCCTTTTAGCCCTCCCCCAAGGTCTCTATGTTCCCAATTCACTCAGGAAATCTTGTCTTTTTCTGCTTCCCATGTAGATTAGATCTTTGTAAGTCTCTCTCAGTGTCCTTGTTGTTGTTTAAGTTCTCTGGGATTGTGATTTGTGGGCTGGTTTTCTTTGCTTTATTTTTACCAAATTCTTAATTTGTCAGACTGTCCTTTTTACTTTTTACTCAAGAACATCATTAATTCAAGTCCATGTACTCTAGGTAAGGTTTTTTGATGAAGACACATCAAGGTACAGAGATCATGATGGCCTTGTTAAAGGCTGATAGTGATTATACACCTGATTCTACTTAATTATGCTTAGATTCTAGGCGTAAAGCACATATCATTGCAATGGTCCTCGAAAAAATCTTATCTAAGTTTGGAATACAATCAAACTGTTTTAAATTTATGGAAGGGAAATTAAAATGGAGCAAAAACAATGTCTCCTACAACTTTGCTGGGGTTTACAAGCTCAGGTGGGAACTTTGTGTCTTTGGTACTATATTGAGGTTGTTTATCAAGAACCTAATCTCTCTCTCTCTCTCTCTCTCTCTCTCTCTCTCTCTCTCTCTCTCTCTCTGTGTGTGTGTGTGTGTGTGTGTGTGTGTGTGTGTGTGTCTGTGTCTCTCTCTCTCTCTCTCTCTCTCTCACACACACACACACTCCCAGGACTTCCATTATCACCTCTACTATTACCACTGTTATTACCACCACCATCACACTACTCATAGTAAGAACTGAAGAAATTTACAGGGAATGTAGGAACACCTCAGGAAGACACAGACATTGCTGTAGTCAAGAAAGTGAGCTCTCCAGGGCTCCTTAAATTTCTCCATTTGCTGCACGTTTTACCCTGGGAAACTATGAACTTGGTATGGAACTATAGAAAATAAGAGTAGATATCTAAAAACTGACTGATAAAGAATCATAATGAAATGTATCTTAAGCTGGATGTGGTAAAACATATCCTTGGGAGGCAGAGGCAGGCAAATCCCTGTGATTTTGAGTCTAGTCTAGTCTACAGAGCTAGTTTCAAGAAAGCCAGGGTTACACAAAGAGAACAACCAACAAAAAACAAGCAAACAAGAAATGTATTTTAAATTATATATATATATATATATATATATATATATATATATGTTTGTGTGTGTGGTTTTGACATTTATTAAAGTCAAATTTGCATGCTAATGAGACAAATATACTTGTTTATTTTTCCAGATAGAGTTGAACATTAATTGAACATGCATTACTGGAGGGCATGGAGCTTCTTTTGAATCTGCAGAGTGATTGATATTTGTAGTTCATAATCAGTAATTTTGAGATCACTTGACATACTTTAGTGTAAAGTCACAACTACTATATTCAGGGTCATTGCAGAAGTTGTTGAAAATCCTGTGTTAATCATAACCTAGAATTCACTTAACATTTTTATGTAAAATTCAAATCAGAAAGCCAAAGAAAATATTTAAAATATAATAATAATACTAAACAATCTGTTGATGGACTACTTTTATTAATTATGGTTAATTCTGATAGCAAAATATCTAACTTTCTTAAAGTGATTAACCTGTTAATATGCACAGAAAAATTTAATGTATAATAAAAAATAAAACAACAAGAACAACAAAAATTCATCACCATCAGCACGGGAAGAAGGCCTAGAACTCCAGCCAAGAGATTTCAGGTGTTGTGAGGTGTGGTGCCATGTTAACAGCAAAGTTGGTATTTTGTGTGGTCAGGACGAAAGGTAACCATGAAGTCCCATGACCCAATACAGGCCAGCTCTGACAGGAACCCTGTAGATTAATTATCAATTAATTTAAAATTCTTCACTGTTTTATCTTTTGAAACCTTTAGATGCTGACAATTATTTAAATACCAATTTAAATTCTTTCATATGACACTTGTGTAAGAACATCTCACATAGTGTAAGAAGTTGTAAACTAACCTACAGAAAGGTATTTGAGCCATGGCAAATGCCTCAATTTTGATCTCCATAACTTCACACAGAAGTGTCTCTTATGTATAGTAGACTTAAAATAGAATTTTGGAAATGATTTCAAGCTAATCAGGTCAACAGATTTTAATAAAAACTCATCATAATGCCATTAACTGATCAATATCCTCCTGAATCAAATTGATATTTTTAATTTCTCCTCCTTTAGAAGCCAATGTCTAAGAATGAAGAATTATGTCTGTTTATTATATGTTTAGGATTTTAACATAGATTTTTAATAAACAATATTTTTTGTTTTAATTGAAACATAAATATATCACTTCTTCCTTCTCTTTCTTCCCTCCATTCACTTTCTATACCAGATTCTTTGAACATCTTACATGACCTCACACTAAAATCTTAGCAATACATGAATTTGAAATTAATTTCAATATGTATCTTTAAAGGCTACAGTTACTTAGTCACAAAATAGAGACTTTTCTAACCCATTTATTAAGTTGCATGAAATGTGACTTCTATTTATAAATTTCATGTTTTCAATGAACCCTCAGAGAAGCAGTTAATAGTTTATTTGAAATATTGTTGTCTGTGTAATATAGACATAGATTTCATATTCAAGATAGTTTAACTAATGTGTTCTAGGAAATCCCAAAAGCTTGAAGGTATTAAGCAATTTGCTTATGAGCGAAGATATGACAAGAAATACTTTATAGATCCTCGTTTGGGAACTTAAATTTTAATAGTGCTCTTTGGATCTCCTAGGACCATGGGGTTTCATATTATAAACATGATTTTAATTTTGATTTTTCAAGATTGGATTTCCCTATGTTCAGCTCTTACGGTGTCCTGGAACTTGTTTTGTATACTGGGCTGTTTTTGAATTCACACGGATCCTCCTCCATGTGGCACCACTGCCAGGCAAGGTTTGGCTTTCTATTTTTTCTAATATAGCAGTCAGTAATATCTCAATGGTAATGTCTATGAATTTTGGAGATTTTACATAGTTTCATTTCAATATTTGATGTGTGATAGAGAAATTTCAGTGTCATTAATTGTGTAGATATTTTTTGTTTCACTAATACTATTTAATTCTGAATATATTTTGGTAAAGAAATATTAGAAAAATATTCCTTGTCCTGAAAACGCGCGACAGTGATCATATAAACTATCACAGCAAAATAAATACAGTGGATAATTATTTTTAGCATCAGCCACACTTATTATAAAAGATTGGAAATACAAAGAATTGACAGAAGAAATGAGAATCAGCGTCCAAAACCTATTTATCAGACAAGGGGAAGGCAGAAAGAGCAGGTTAATTTAGAGCCACACTATTAGTGAGAAGTCTGAATAACCTACCCAGGTGTATGTAAAGCGCTGAAGAACAACAGCTCAGGTAGAAAAATGTTTGTCTATCATACTCAAAGCCATGGATTTGATCACTGGAACCACTTCAACTCAGCAATGATACACTATAATCCCAGAATTCTGGAGATGGAGACAGGAATATTGGAAGTTCACGGGCAAATTTAGCTACATATAGAATTCAGGACCAATTTTAGGTATAAGATATTCAGTTGAAAAAAATAAAGAAATAGGAAGACAAGGTGTGAATGAGAGAAGAAAGGAAGGAGGAGGGAAAAAATCGGAAGGGAAGGAAGGAAGGAAACATTTATAACTCCACATTTGAAGATTTCCATATATTTCTTGGCATGAATCAATCATAATGCTTCATTAACATACAATCCATACTAAATACAATGTGAACATTGAAGTTATGTCGTCAAATATTCTTCACCTGAGAAAATATTTAAAGATATTAGTTGAGTGAAATATATTTAGAAGATAAAATGTGCCCACCCTGTTGCATAAATTTTTATCATCTTGGAATAGAAGTCATGGATATTTTTAACATAAAATAAAAATTTGATAAGAAAGAACATTATTTCCAATCTTAGATCTTTAAGGATAAATTTAATATAAAGCAATTGGTGTATATGATCATTCAGTGTTACACAATTTCTTTAGAGGTAATTGAATAAAGTTTATATATAATATGATGTCACAATGAAGTTGAAGTAATTATTATTAAATAATGAAAATATTAGATGAAATTCCTTTCATATTTTTTTTAAATTGAGTAGAAGCAGTTGTATCTTAATACATTCTTAGTGATTATTGAAAGTCTAATCTCATGGTTGCTTTGTATTAGAACAGCATAACATGTGCTTTCCTGAATTTTAAAATGTCTCCAAGAAAGAGCTTTTTCATTTGACTCCGTCTATTAAAAACTTACAATATTAATTTTAAGAATATGTCGATATATCCATGTGAAGCAATTTATTTCTGTTCATGCCCTTCCTAGTGCAAAGTTTAAAACCACCTGGACTTTTATCAAATTTTTACATTCAGTTTTGCAGAATTGTCTAAGTTAATGAGTCATTTTTATGATAAAACTCTGAGAGAAACATGAAAATGATGTATAAATGCAAACATCAGAGAGAGGTGGTATCATAAAAATAACTTAAGGCTTACTTCTGATAATAAATAAGTCTCTCGACTGCTGAGTTTTCAGTTCAATACCTTCCCAGGAAGGTGTCAAAATGAAGCATTAAAAGTTCCTGGGTTGCATCAGAAGGTTATGAATGGAGAGGCACTCTCTAGAGAAAAGAACTCAGAGAATCAATAAAGCGCCATGGGATGTCTCCACAGAGACCAGAGCAGAATTAGTATTATGAGACCTTATGACAGATTAGACACTTTAACACACTTTTTCATTTAGTTCTCACAACAAAACAAAATCGGGTTTTCTTCTATGTAAAAGTGAGGTGGATACAACTTAAAAAGCAGCACTCATCTAAAAAGTTACTTTGTGCTATAGACCCTAACTAACACAGAGACCCATAACTGGAGAACACCTAGAGACTGAGAGACTTGGAGCACTCAGCCTAAAATGTGATATCTTTACCAGCCCACAAACCCACCCAAGCTCCAGGGATCCATTTAGAAATGGAGGCTAAAGATAGTACGATCCCAAATGGTGTATCTCCAGATGATTCCAAAGAAGCACATCTTCCAGTATCAACAGGACTCAGGGAGACTGTGACAGCATGCAGAAAACCTACCCAAATCAAACCAGAAAAAGATCCCAGCACACAGAAGGGGAAGTCAATGCAAAAAGCACACCCTTTACCAAGAATTATTTGCAGTTGGTTTCTACTATGAAAAATATAATTGGTTTTCTTCAATGGGTTGATACTAGGTATATAAACCAAACTACTAGGCAGGCCTCATACTCAGGAGTAACTGGCAAATGCAAAATGGACTCAATGCTTTTTTGTGTGCTTTGGAAGTAGTCTTCATGTTTTTTTTTTATTTGTTTAGATTTTCAGTGTGTGTGTGTGTGTGTGCTTCTTTTTGAAAAGAAAGAACATAAAGTTGAGTTGGATAAGGAGGCAACGGGGTATGGGAAGAATTGGAGGAGGGAAAGAATATTATCTAAATATATTCAATAAAATAAAGTTTTGGTGTGGGAAGTCCTTCTGTATATGTGTTACTTTTATTGATTAACGAATAAAGCTGCTTTGTCCTATATGGCAGGGCAGAATAAAGTAAGATGGGAATTTCAAGGAGATAGGTGAGGAAAGAAAGCAGAGTCATATAGATGCCATGTAGCAGCCCCCAAAGCAGACAGATGCCTGGGAACTTTACCAGTAAACCACGAGCCTCAGGGTAAAATATAAAATAATTGAAATGGGTTATTTTAAGATATAAGAGCTAGCTAGAAATTCCCTAGAGTCATTGGCCAAGCAGTGTCGCAATTAATATAGTTTCAGTGTGATTATTTGGGGTCTGGGCAGAAGGTAAATGAAAAATCAGCCTCCAACTACAATGTTTGTTTAAAAAAGAATGGAAAATAAATTGCAGGATAAAGCAATCGTAATGGGGAAGATCAAAGTTAAATCCACAGTCAGTTCAGACCAGTGCTCAAATCAAGGTTTGCAGAGCAACAATATCAAATCCCTCCAGGCTGGTTGGACAGGCACACTGGACCCATCTCCTTACACAGAGCACAACTCACAGTGGTTGTCATCAGATATGTGTTATTCACATCAGTTATAATTAGTATAATTATTCTATATAACTATGCATCCAATATTTGCTAAGATTATTTAAAAAAAATGTTGGAGCCCAAAGTAGTTATCTCTAACTGTGGAGGAGCTGTAATTGCAGTGACCGTTTATTTCCCAGAAGATGGCATTTCTCAGCCCCTTTCTTTGTGTTCTAGCTCATTCAATCTTTTCATTGGCTTTTTCATTGCCCATGTCGTGTAGAGGAAGTTGTAAATGTCTTCTTTACGACTGAGAGCCCAACAGTCACTTATTCTCAGTATATTTTATAGTCGTACTTCTCCACTTCCATTGCAAATCCTCAGAAAGTGGGACTTCTTTGATTATGATTAAGAGATTATTTTTATATATAAATGCCCCCATGTATAAAAGTTGATTAAATACTTCGCTAATTCTGCTAAATAGCACAAGTTAGCAGACACTTTACACAGCTTTTTGAATCAGGGACTTTTAGCAAATTCAATATACCAAGTATAGAATATATAGTGTGGACTATGGCACTGTTTCCCTCACTGTTTGAGTGATCATCTACATCATCATCATCATTAAAAGGGGAAATCATTACCTAAATTTGTGTGCCTACCCAGTAGCCCTACTAGGTTTCATTTGGCAGTTTCAGTTGAAATCCAAGGTCACACAGTTTACACAGGGTCACACAGAAGGAGGATATTCACCTCTATCATTTCTTTAGTTCACAGTGTTTGCAAGTAGATAATATGGTTTATATTTTTTCCTCTCTAGTAGCCTACTGAGCACCCTGCACCTCACCTTATGAAAGCTAGACAGCAAGGAGGAAATTCCCTAGCCAGTGTCAACTTCATTTCTCTTATGTCCCCTGACAAAAGTGTGTTTGGTGTCTTCAGCACAGGGTCTCGCTATTAAGTTCTATTGGGCAATCACAGTAATAATGTATGTCCATGGGTGAAGAGTGGCATGGGTGTTTTAGGGTAACTGACGCTCTCTGATTTTTAACTAAGATCCTCTCCACAGGTACCTGATGTTGTTAATTTGACCACAATTTGTGATTTGCTAGCTCACAAATGCCAGGAATATATAAAAAAAACTTCTCTGATGAAGTATGAGATTAGAGCTAAAATGATTTATTAGAAGAGACATGAAAATTTAGGAGGGTAGTTTAATACTATGTCAGTTGATGTGTCTGTGTGTGTATTGTGTATAAATATTGGTGTGATGATAATAATAATAACCATCACCCACAATTTAAATTTAATAACTAAATGTTACATTGGGAAAAGATAAATGAAGAAGACAGCCATAAAAGATAAATTAAATCATATGATCTTAATCTGCTGAAACAAGCTCAGTGTCTCTAACATAAATAAAGTCTGAAAATATTTGGTAAATACTATAAAACCATAACCAACAAATAAAATTCTCTCAAAAAATTTGGGTGATTCACAAAGTACTACTGAAATTGAAGAAACACTAATAAGGCTTGTTTCACATTTCTAGAAGATATATAATTATCCAATTAAAGTCTTAAAAATAAATACATCTTATTTCAATCCTATATCAAGAAAAAAATTTGAGAGAGTTGTTGCATATCAAACTATAGCTTATGGAAAATTATCTTATGTTATTTACAAATGTAATAAAATAAAGTATATGATTGGATAATTACCAAATTATGGGTGATAAATATACAAAATATACATATTATGTGTGTATGTATATATTTATAATAACATTAATGACAGAAAAAGCTGATAAAATACTAAGTGAAATTAAGTGTATAAGAAAAATATTACTAGTGTAATTTTATTGTATATATATTTATATACAAATACATATATGTCACAAATATATGTAAAAATAGAGGTACATATTGAACCGAAAATAAATAAACATTATTTTCTCATTAATGATTTCATGTGACTGATTGCATAAATATTAGATTTTTAAATACCTGCTTTTTCAAAGATAAATGACTAGTTCAAATCTAAAATTTTACAATGCTCAAAGATGGCATATATAATATATCATTATGAAAAAAAATCTATTCATCATAACTCTATTTGGCAAGTCAGAAAATTTATATTAATTATACAAACTATCAGGGTTTTCTAATATTTGTTTTTAAATTTAAGATAGATTTTAAAACTACTCATATGGCCGGACGATGGTGGCACACACCTTTAATCCCAGCACTCGGGAGGCAGAGGCAGGCGGATCTCTGTGAGTTTGAGACCAGCCTGGTCTACAGAGCTAGTTCCAGGACAGGCTCCAAAGCCACAGAGAAACCCTGTCTCGAAAAACCAAAAAAAAAAAAAACCTACTCATATGCGTTTTCATTTAGGAAATAATTTGAAAATTACCTACTCCCAACCATTTCATCTATTGGTTTAAGATATAATTAGAGAATATTATGATGATACATACTACTGTCAAAAAATTATGTTAGTTATATAGTAATGCGTTCCTTTATAACCTGGAAACATTACTTGAAGACAAAACATCAGTTGACAACAATTCAAACTACCGCTTTCTCATACACATCTGCACACTTTTCTCGAAGTGTCTCTACTTCTCTACTTGCCCCTCTGGTTAGAGGAACATTTGAAATATTATACTTGTGCGCATGAGAGTTCAATTATTTTCAATGATAAAAAAGTGTTCTTTGTGCTTTTGTTTTCTAAGGATCTCTGGCTTTGTATCTCTGAAGATGATAAACATAACAGAATGAGTACATGGTTCATAAATGTCCTTTGTGATATCATAATAAAATTGTAACATTTTCCCTTTCACAGTTCTTCCTAAAGACTCTCTTGTACAGTTCCCCTGCTCTCTTTCAGATTCATATGCTTTTTCATATAATGTTACTGCATAACTTTAAAGAATAGCAGTAGTAGGAGATGATACATTTGAGAAAGAGTCATATGCATAACCTCCCAGTTTATTGCAAACTCTGAGATTACTGCCTGGGTTCTATGTGCTGCAGGAAATCCCTTTAGATCTAAGAAGAAGTCATATAAATTGTACATTGAAAAGACTTTCTGAGAAATCATAGCTAGTACCTAGCACTCCCTAATAACAGATGGTGCCCTAGACTGCTCCCAGAGTCTAAAGCTGAGTTGTCTTCCCTCATAAAAGGTGGAATTTTCCTTGAAAAATTAAAGCACAGACATCTCTACCTTTGATTAAGCTGCTGTCAAACTCACAACTTTTTTTCTTCTTTTCCCAGCATCTTACAAGGTAAAGATAAGTGAAGAAACATATTTATACTCAGGCTCTTGTCTTGAAATCCTTGATATTAGATGGACTGACATAAAAATAAGGATGAAAACATATTGAGAATTCATTGACCAAATTCTGGCTATGCACTGGGAGTGGGTGACCTGGCTGGCAAAACAGAAATATGAGATAGAAGGATGAAAAATCGCTCCACAGATAAATCAGGGTCTTGAGCTTTAAAAGCAAGTGTGATAAAGTCTGTGGAATATTGCATTGGGTGGCTCCTCCTCCCCATCTCTCTTGAAAGGTAGATTAATCCCTCAAAAAGAACATTGCCAACACTTCAAAAATCCAATTTGTGAACAATGTTCGAGTGTCTGAGAATGCACATTTATAATCTTAACAACCTAGTCACGCTAAAGTTGGAGAAAATTGTCATTCATTTTCAACTATCAGAGAATGTCATACCTTGAAAAGAAAATTAACATCAGAAAGAAAGGAATTTTTTCTGAAAAATTGAAGAAAGAATGACAAAGGATATAGGTCCTCCATTCCCTAGACAATAATGTTTGCTTGCTCATACTAAGGCAAAGTACATCTTAATCTTTTTATTGGTGATCGTACTAATGGCTTTTTCGTGATCTTTATTAAACACTTAAGAATATTGAGATGGCATGCTTCCAAGAAGATCAATGTGGCAGGTAGAAAGTCTCAAAAGAAAAAAAATACATCTTGAGTATAAGTCAAAATTAAAGGGTGGATCACACATATTTGTATCCCTTTACCAAAATAAAAACATAAATAAATAATTAAATCTGAAATGTCTTTGTAGATAATCCTTAATCACACTGTTTTCCTGCAACTGCTAGTACCAGTTGCTATAGTATCCTGAAGAACAATGGGAAAATAAGTTGGTAGCATTCTAATGAACACAAGATATGTACTTTCTAAGCACTGCTCAAATTTACTGCTGTGACAGTAACCACCACAGTTATTACACAATTGCCAAAAAGAAATTGATGATAATAATTTGTCATTATAGATTCTGTTTTTATATATCAATTAGCACTTCTTTTTGTTTCGTCAATAATATGTCTATGAAAATATGAAATAAGAATATTTTAAACTACTTCTTCAAATTTGGTATCATAAGAAAGGTAAAAAACCAATCAAAACGGAAAACCCTCAACACATGCTATCGAGTAGGTAAAAATTTGAAGAACTATTTCTTTAATTATTGCTTGTCTTTTCAATGAAATTTATAAAGTAACTTCCCAGCAAAATGTCTTTCTGAAGCCAATATTGATGGATAGTGTCAGAATCAATAACGAAGCATATAGAACTTATTTGGATAGAAAATACTAACGCTAAATAGAACTTGTTTCGAGTTCCAAGAACACCCACCCAGTTATTTTCCTTGCCGTTCCTAGATATACAGTGTGAGCACGCTCTCTGTTTAAGGCACGTAGACACGTGTGCTGAAAACAGTCTCTCTGACAGGCTGGCAACAGGAACTGAGCAGGACATCCAAGATTCCACGTGAGATTTTAAAAATACCTTGGCGTTCATTTAAGCAGAAACTGGAAGAAGAGAAAATGATAACTTCTATTTCCAGGGAATTGGACTAAGGAACTAAATAACCAAGGTGCATGCATTTCTATTCCCTTGAAGGTTTTTGTTTTCTCCCCCCAACCCTCCAATATCTGTGTTGGTGTTTAGATGCTATGGAGCACCACCTCACTGTAGTCATGGCTGTGGCTGGGCACCCCACCGTTCCTGACTTTACAATTTGCAATTCTGACTGTGTGTGGTAAGTCCCAGAGTGCCTATGAATCTCAGTCCAGAATTCTCTGGAGACACAGCAGGACTGGTCCAGTAGGAGACAGCAGCAGGTCTCTCCCTGATTAATTGCGAGCAAAGTGACAGTGTCACATAGTACAATAGCACTTAATCCCTGGAGGGCTAAGAGGTCATTTGGAAATGGAAAAAAGTATTCTAAAGTGTACATATTTCATCTTGTATTATGCTTGAGGCCAGCCACTTTTCAGAAACAGTGCCTATGTCAAATTATTTCCAATGTAAGACTCTCTTCAGAAATGTGCCCTATGACCAAACTGAACTTTCCCCTACAGACAGGAACCTGCTTGGATATCTTTTTACGGTTCCATGCGAAGTTATACCAACCAAAGGCAAATTGGAAAAGGAAAATAAAAATTTCATGCTGTGCTTTGTGCCTTGTTAGAGGCTCGGGCTCATGAACAAAGACATGTATCTTTCACAAACAGGATTTGCATACAATTGAAACATACCCACACACCTCAAAATAAAGTGATCTAATTATCCTCTAGAATTGACGTAGTTAGAAATATGAAGTCTTATTGGGGCTAATTCCAGTCTATAAAATACACAGAGCAGTAAAGCAACAGAAGCTGCAAAAATCTAACTGATAAATGGGTAAGCAGACTATTTGTTTTCATTAGTTCAATGGATATACAAACAATCAGAGCTAGGATCAGTGTAGATTCCATCTCTAGTCACTAGGTACCCATCAGCACCTTCTTGACTTCTCTTTTAAACATCGCCTGTCTTTTCTTTAATTCAATACACTCCTTTCTAAGTAGTTTGATTTCCTCAGTTATGAAAAAAAGTTCGTTTGAACTGGGCAACCCAATAAAAATTTTAACCTAATTTTATCCTCGTAGTAAGTTACTTTGATCATGACCTGCGTATACTTTCCCCTTTCTAAAAAAATAAAATTGCAGCAACTAAGCAAGGTAACCTTCAAGTTTACATTAACATATGAAAGCCTGAGACAATCTAGAATATTCACTCAATCAGTTTGAGACCAAAGTTTAAGTACAACATTTCGCTTCTAATTACAGTAATATGTAAGAACCAAGCATAACGCTTTGAGCTTTTATATATAATAACAGTATTAAAAAAAATGAACAGTTTTAGACTACATAGTACTAAGCTAACAACTGCTAAACAGGACTATCCTCGTGAGAAAAATCAGCATTTCTAAAGAATAAGTGAAAAAAGAGGATGGTACAACAGTCCAAAAATAAAAGAAATATTCAGACATGAGAGCTGCAGAGTCTGTCCCAGCTCTTCGGTGTCATTTATGCCTAGTTGTACTCTAAACCTGACAGATCTTACCCAGAAGTTATTTATTTATTTATTTATTTGTTTGTTTATTTATAAAGATTTCTGTCTCTTCCCCGCCAACGCCTCCCATTTCCCTCCCCCTCCCCCAATCAAGTCCCCCTCCCTCCTTAGCCCAAAGAGCAATCAGGATTCCCTGCCCTGTGGGAAGTCCAAGGACCGCCCACCTCCATCCAGGTCTAGTAAGGTGAGCATCCAAACTGCCTAGGCTCCCACAAAGCCAGTATGTGCAGTAGGATCAAAAACCCATTGCCATTGTTCTTGAGTTCTCAGTAGTCCTCATTATCCGCTATGTTCAGCGAGTCCACTTTTATCCCAGGCACACACTGAGACAATGGGGATGTTCTAGAGGGAACTCACCAAGACCAGCTGGCCTGGGTCTGAAAAACCCAGAACTTATTTTTAACTAACCCATCACTTCTTTCCCACGCCAGCCCCATTGCAGCAGTCTCCAACAGCCCCTCTTTGGTTATTAATTAGCACAGATTTATGAATCTATGTTTCATACTTTTCAGCAGAACTTATGTTATTATCCCAACAAATTAGTATACCTGAGGATAATCCTTCCAATATCTCTGCATGAATCTGTCTACTAATGATCACCAATTTCATGGTAAAACTATTACTATCAGCAACATTAGAACTCTGTTCTGTGGCTACAAGCAGGCAGAAGGAAATTTCTACGGAAAAGACAAAAAGCACATCTGAGTTTTTTTCTCCCTATATTAAGATTTACAGGGTCATAAGGAATCTTTATATTTCCCAGAGAGATTACGGTTCTCTAGGTGGTTTGCTGTCTAAACCTTTGGCCTTCTCATCCTTGTACTCAGAATATTATTTTCCCCTGCTTCACTGATAAAAATAGAAGCTTCTATCAGATGCAAGCTGTCATGTTTCTCTCTTTAAAAACAAAAGTGTTCTCAAACTTTCTCCTTTTTCCTAAAGCTATACTATGGGGCTATAATTTATTTATCTTTTTAAAGTTTGGCTTTACCTCGGTTGTTGTCAAACATTCTCTGTCATTCTTAATCTTTATTTTGCAGTTATTATTTGTTTCTTAGAAACAATTCATACCCATCTGGTCATTCCCATTTAACCTGAAACATGCTCATGCTTCTGTCATTGTTTCCTATGGTTACTTTTCAACGCTGTATAGGCGATTGCCCTCATGATGCTCCCCAAGATTCTGATTAAATTGTCATGCAGAGTGTCTTGGCCATTTATAAGACCTGTTCCCCAAATATTTCACATTCATGAAAATAATTAATATCTCAAGAAAAAAAATCCACCTTCCCTTCCAAGAGCATCATATCTTTCAAAACCCATGTGTTAGTTTCTTCTTTTCATGGCAAAAATTTCAAAAAAAAAAAAAATCATGGTGATTCTGACATTTGAGTCTCAGTTTTCTGGGATGATGAGTGAAATAATTGAAAATAAAACATAAGTTTCTTTACACATGAAGACTATTCAATTGTGTTGGTGTACTATATTTTCCTTATTGGTTCTTCAGTTAATATATATGTCATCCAATTTCATTTAAAGCTATTATGATTGAGCAATGATGATATGGATATGCAGGGTTGCCTGTATTGGGATATAAAGTATTTCAGTGTATGCTCAGAGTAGAAGAGCTGGAACATATGACAGCTTTATTTTTAATTAATTCAGAAACATCCAGACTAAATTCGAAAGTTCTATACTAGTTCTTCCTTGCACTAACAGTGTATGAAGGGTCCCTTTCCCCTTATCTATGAACAATATTTCTTCTTACTGGTATTCTTTTAAAAACATATTTGTTTATTTATATAATTTAATATACTAGTCCTGCATTTATGTAATGCCTCCCCTTCTCTCTCACTTATAACTTGCTAAATTCTCATAGTGTTTTTTTTATTTGTGTTTATGCTAACCATATGGGATTGAATAACTTACTGAGGATCTTATCATTAACTGATACGTCTGCAATATAACCCATATATCTAGGTCTCAAGGAAACTTGACAGTGGGGCTGATCTATTGGGAGTTCACCAAGGCCAGCTGGACTATGACTGAAAAAGCATGGGATAAAACCGGACTCTCTGAACATGGAGAACAATGAGGGCTGATGAGAAGCCAAGGACAATGGCACAGGGTTTTGATCCTACGTAATGTGCTGGCTTTGTGGGAGCCTAGCCAGTTTGGATGTTCACCTTCCTAGAAATGGACGGAGGAGGGAGGACCTTGGACTTTCCACAGGGCAGGGAACCCTGACTGCTCTTTGGACTGGAGAGGGAGGGGGAGGGAATGGGGGGAGGGGGAGAAGGGTGGGAGGAGGGGGAGAGAAATGGGAGGCTGGGAGGAGGGGGAAACTTTTTTTTTTCCTTTTTCTCAATAAAAAATAAAAAGTTGAAAAAAATAGGTGTGGAAAAGTTTTTAACATCCTCAGGACTAGGAAGTTTGTCTATAGATATTATCTTCCGTATATGACAGGGAAGCTGAACTAATGAAACCCCAATACTATGATTGCCTAAACCTGACCAGAACAATGACAATTCTAGTTGGGATGGCAACATTGGTTGGGAAATTTCTTAATGATCCACTAATAGATGAAGAAGAGCTACAGGCAGTCATTGGCTATTATTGCTTTTTTTTCTAATAAATTCTATTCAGTGTAGAGTTAGATGAGACTACAAAGTAGTTTCAATGTGTTTCCTTAGTGGATTAGTGTGGTGACCTGAATGAGAATGGCCAGTGTATTTTAATGTTTGGTCCCCAGTTGGTGGCTGCTGGGGAAGGATTGAGAGATCTGCTGTTTTAGGAGGAGGTGTGTCCCTGGGTGACAAGCTAAAGCTTCAAAAGCCTCCCCTCTATTCTGAGTGTACTCTATGCCAACTGGCCGTGCTACAAGATGTGAGCTCTCAGTTATTCTTGCCATATGCCTTTGCTCCAATGTCATGAACTCTAACTCTCTGGCATCATAAGCCCCACTTAACACTTGCTTCTATAAATATCCTGAGTCATGTATCAGAAAAATAACTAACACAACAAGAATGTTAGATACTTTTAAAAAACAGTTTCCTAGCCATTTGTACTTATTAATTTCAGAACTCTGTAGTCCGTTTTTAATTAGGTTGCTTTATTGGTTATTTTGTTATTGCTTCCTCTTATGTTCTATTTACTAATCACTATCAGATATACTTAACAAAGCTTCAGTTCTTTTCCTTGGGCTACCTCTTTACTTAGCTGACCACTTCTTTGACTGTTCAGAAGCTTGTTGGTTTCATGGGATCACAGATGAAGATTGCTGGTCTTATTTTCTGTACTACTAGAGTCTTATTTGAAAATGTATTACCTTTGCATATATAGAAGTATACTTCCTCTTTTCCTTTATAGAGTCAGGTCTTGGGTTAAGATTCATTATTCATTTGTAGATGAGTTTCGTTTAATGTAAGGTATAAATAACCAGTCTTCTCTGTTTGTTGACTCCTGGTTTCTAGCACCATTTATTGAAGATGCTGCATATTTTCCCACATAATTTTTTGCAACTTTATGAAAAATCAGGCAGTTGTAGTTATGTACACTTATACTTGAGTCACCTCATTGTTTTTCACTGATCTATGTTTCTGTTTTTATGCCAGTACCTTGATGTTTTGTTACTATGGCTTTTAGTAAAGCACCAAATCAGAAGTGGTGATAGGGCCAGCAGTATGGTTTGGTCAGAGTTCTTTCAAAATCCTTATTCTCTATTGCTTCCACTGTTGGGCCCTAAAGCCCCACCAAGGAGGAGGTCGCCCCAAGAGACACTCACAGCACTGTTGATGCAATAGCAAGAGGAATTTTTATTCTGCCACGGCAGAGGTCCCTCAGCCTCGATAGGAGAAGGACACCTGCTTTGTCTATTACAAGTTCTTTTAAAGGAAAAAAAAACACAAAATCAGGGATGGGGTAGTACAGAATCAAAGGGAAAGTCCAAAAATCATTTGTCAACTATTTTGACTAGTTCATACAATGGTCAGCTAACTCTACTTGATCAATGTTATGGCTGTTACAAGGAGGAACACCTGCAGGTCGTCTCACCCCAGTTCCAGGGTCCGGGTCTATTGAAGAAAGACTACAATGGGGATGGAAAGTGCTCAAAGCTCCCGTGCACGCGTAGTTGGTTACCAGGGTCCTGGTTCCCAGGAAGGGGGTACAGTAGTGCTAAGGTGCCTCAAAGTCTTTCACCACAATATTGTTAAAATTGGTGTGTATGTGTGTGTTTCCTATTCTTTATCTTTGAAGAATAGCTGTGGAATTTATTGTAATTTTATAGAATCTATAGAATGTTTTTGTACAATGGATATTTTTGCAATATTATTGTTTCTAATCCATGAGCAAGGAAAATCTTTCCATCTTCCAGTGTCTTTCTCAACTTACTGTTTCATTTCATTGTATTTTTGTCATGGAAGTCTTTAATTTCCTTGGTTATGTTTTATTAACTACAAAAAATGAAATTTCTAGGGAAATGGAGAGAACAGGAAAAATTGCATTGAGTGAAATAACTGAGACCCAGAGAGTCAAAACATATTCTCTCACACACAGAGATCCTAGGTTCAGACTATCTAAGACTTTCTATTTTCTTTGTTTCCTTTTTTTCTTCCTACCTCCTCCTTATTTTTTCTTCTTTCTTTCTTTTCACATGCAGTACCCTAAAATCCTGGAAAAACAAGATCCCCGGGGAGGCAGAGGCACTCTTAAATGGTGATACAATAGAACATATGTTTAAAAAAGTTATTAAATACTATGGTTGGAAAGGTTTAAGCAGAGAGGAAGATGGGGGAATTGAAGAGAAGAAGGTATAAGGTGTCCTCAATTTACTCAAATAAAGAGAGTATGAAAAATTCATGAAGAAACCTACAGTCTTGCAGACCAAAAAAAAGTACAATTGAGGGTTTGTAAAAAATTACACTGTGTAACTGAATATCTCTGCTCCTAGAAACAGTGAGATACTGAACACATCTCTCAGTGAAGGTCTGGTATATCATCACAAGAATTGTTCAGGCATACTACAAGAGTTTCCAGAACAATAGAAGCTCTTTTCAATATTTCTAGTTTCCAACAATAACTAGACAATAAGGCGTAGAAGACCTTATTGAAGAGCAGGTTGAAAGATATAAAGAGACCAACTACTACTGAACTCATAATTTCTAATCCTCCATGAGGATTAGAACACAAACACAGTATGTTGATAAGTAGTATACTCAGTAAGAAAGGCTTTATGTGATTTTCCTAGCTATGAAAATTATAAAAGAGAAAAAGAAGTTTACAGGTGAGATATATCCACCTGTATAACAGTGGCTTGATTTTGGTAAGGATAAAAATTTCCCTGTGATTGTATCTGAGGTACCCTTTCATTTGGAAGAACCCATGTCCAATACTGTGCTTATAAAAGGCTAACCAATAAAGCCTGGAGAGGTTATAGGTGCATATGGGAAACTTATTATTGATCTTTAACTATACTACTATACCAACAAACTGCTTTACAAATATCTATGCTTATACTCAGACAAATGCTGCTCTCAAAAACAGTGAGAGGTAGCACCATTCTAAGAATGTAATATTCTAGAAAGTATCTCAAATGCAGAAAAATTCCACACAGAGTACATTGAACTATCTAAAAACTATTTTACTTCAGGATGGTCAATCAAAGAGGATGGGCATAAAAGAATGTTATTGATGAAATGGGAAAGAAAAAGTACTTCTAAGGTTTTTAATTTGAGTGTAGATGCCAAACAAAAATATGGGTCTTCCTCGGTCAAAAATGCTGACTCTTTAGCCTCTAAGGCCACAGTTCTCCACAGGTTAATAGGTTTTTGACAACAAAAGAGATGCTGAAATCGATTGGAGTACTTCATCATGTCAAGACATTTTTTTTCTCCACTAAGTCTGGCCATAATGATCATTTGTCACTAGCACAGGCCTTCCTCATTAAGATAAGATTTTATGAGCAGCTAACTTCCATCCCTAAGATGACAGGTAGCAACTAGCAGCTTTGGGAATAGGAGGATCAGGAGATGATCATGTTGGTTGGCTCTCACGATGTTTGGTGTTTTACTAGCAACTTTTGGAGTAGAAGGATTGGGAGATGATCTTGTTAGTTGGCTATCACGATGTCTGGTGTTTTACTCTGTAAAGAGAGCTCATGACATGTTAAGTGTTCCACAAAATTTACAAACAAATTTCAGTATTGGTATTATTCCTAGTCCTTTTTTTTTTTTTTGGTATGGGATTGATGAGTAACACACATCGTTATAAGTAAGATTGGAAACTTTGGAAAAGCAGGACTCCAAACTCACCATTGTGTTTACATAAAAAAGAAGAGTAAAACAACAGTTCAAACATTCTAGTAGAGATGTGAACCATAGAGTGCAGTGGGAAAAGAATCATAGACTGCATACCATGGTGGGGGATTGAACACCAATGTATGACTTCTCATTCATGTCACACTTATTTCTGAATTGAAGTAATGCAGTCATGGTTTTGTGTCTAACTAGTATTGAAAAGGCATTAGGTCATGTGAAATGAGATATCAAGGAATTCACATTGAATCTTTTAAGACATGAAAATTTAATGCCTAAAATGACAATAAACTTAGAAATTTAGAAGCGAACTTTGTGTATTTTTCTTCGACTTCAAAATATAAAAAAACAAAAGAAATGTGAACATACACATGATCATGCAATTTAACTTTATGAATTATTCTACCTTCATGCTCCCAAATTTTCAAAACAAGTAAACTTACTTGTTTTGTTATTACTTACGAATGATAAATTACACAGAGGACAAAGCACAGCAATGACCATGGCTTGGCATAATGTCACTTCAACTAAAGTCCTAAGTACTTTCTTATAAGTAAGTTAAAAAAATGAGTAAGTTCTAAATAAAAAGTATAAAACATTTCTTGTTCTCTTACTTTCTCCATACTGGCACCCAAACATGGACTATTGTGTAACACCAAACCTCTTCAGCTTAGCATAAGTCATGGGGAGTATTCATCTTTACTTGTAGAAATGTTAGATTTCATCTAACAGAAGATCATCAATTGCTTTTGCCTTTCCCTTCACACAAATTAACATTTTAGCAGATTTGAAAAAAAAAGAAAACAAGTAAATCTTCCCAGACTCCAAATGGTTTCAATAATTAAGATTCAAAATAATTAAGCTTTCAATTAAAAAATTTAAACAAAGAAAAATATTCAAAAATTTGTTTTAAATAAGGTTAATGAGATTAAGCACATAAAGCAAATGGCAGAGTCATACACAAATGATAAATGAAATATAAGAAGCACAGTCAGATAGAGATGATTTAGTTAGGGTAACCGTTCACACATTGTAAAAATATACCAGATACTTCAATAATGACAAACAAAGCTATGAAATTCAACACATAAACATAGATTATTTGGGTGAAGATTATGTTTATTTCAGCATCACGATGAACAACTTGATATATAATCAAGAAATGAATATGAAAAAGATTGTTGAAATACTAATTGTAGACACCATAGCTTTCTTGGAAAGTGAATAATTTTACCACATCATCATACCACATACTTTTGACAAAGGATTTAGAAGAATTATGAAGGAAGCCTCCCTTCTAAGGACTAGCACCAATAGTATGCAAAGATGCTGTGCAAGTTGCCAAGGGAGAAAAGCAAGTAATAATCCTACCTTAGGGTGTGAAGCCTATGACTTCTAGCAATAATTAGCATGACAAGATGTTCCAAAGATGTGATAGACCAATCGTTTTCTAGTTGAACTGAAGGCCCACTAAATAAGAGAGAATTCATGCCTGTTAATGTCACCTTTGCCAATTACCTGTGACTGGTGAAACCATGGACCCTAAAGGAGAACCTATTGCTGCCACTTTCATAAAAGACCTGTCATCGTATCCACAGAAAAGTGAACATTTCCCTCTAAGTCAAAGAATCTTGTTTTTTCAACAAAAGGTGACCATCCCAGAAATCAACAACTGATCAAAATGTAAGAATAATTAACCTCATGATGCTATCTTCAACTGATTCATCCACAACATAACCCCTACAACTAAGGCTCAGGGAACATCACAAAACTGGGTAAGAAAGATTGTAAGATTCTGAGACCAGGAAGTCTGTTGCAAGATTGAATCTTCAAGATATGACATTCATATTACTCCCATGAAATCTCAAAAGAAAGATTGCCTAAATAAGACTTGAAAAATGACAATATCATTTTACGTATCAATGTGACTAGATGTCTCAGGCTCAACTCTTAGATGAAGAGGTACTTTGAAACTTTTGAGGACTTTTCATATGCAAGCAATCAATCTCATGACTCTTCTGATAAATTATCCAATCCCAACTGGCAAGTACTAAACTCATATACATAACAACAACACTAAGTAGACTGAGAAGAAAAAAACATATATATTAAATATATTTTTTGACTGAGATTTCTGTCCCACAAGGTCCAACAGTCATTCAATCCCAAAGAAATACACAAAGGTCTACATTAATCATAAACTGGTTGGTCTATTAGCTCAGGATTCTTATTAATTAATTCTGATATCTTAACCCATGATGCTTGTCTGTGTTAGCTGTGTGGCTTGGTACCCTTTATCAGCAAGGCATTCTCATCTGTGTCCTCTATGTCTGGGTGACAATTTCAGACTGACTCTTTTCTCTTCTCAGAATTCTCCTATTCTTCTTGCCCTGCCTCTACTTTCTGACTGGTTGCCCCACCTATATTTTCATTAAATACAAGTGACAGGATAAAAGACCTTTGTTCCTTATCAGATATTAATATGTGTCAATATATAATATGTATATGTGAATTTCTTACAAAAGATTAAATAAGTATAATAATAAAATTAAGAGCATATAGTAAATATTTAATAGTGTTAACTATGACAATGACAACACTATCAGAATGTGAGTACAAGCACTTTACTTTTGCAATATGTTATAAGTATAGATTGGTGTAATGATCTTGGATAAAGTATTTGAAACAATTGAATAAGATAAACCAAGTTACATATTATAAACAAAATTAATGAATGCATTTACCAAAACACATAATAAAAACATAAATAGCAAATAGATCACAGCTTCAGAATAAAAAAAAGGTAGCTTCATATGTATTTCATAGAATATTATCATATAAAGGGAATAAATCAAATATTTAATCATATGAAGTATAAATGAAGAATAGTAAACAAGACTAAAATATTCAAATGGAAACAGGGAATCTTGAAGCACATTTTGAAGAAGGCATTTAGTCATGACATGAACAGACACAAAGATAGTATATTGCTATCAGCAAGGTTATAGCTCCTTGGAGTTATCAATTTATGAAAATTTATTTTATTGGTTATTAAAACTATGTATATATGATTCACAATGATATTAATTACAATTTATCATTACATAATAATTATGAGATTAATTAGAGATATAAAGTACCTTGTGATTGGCAAACTGTGGACTTTCAGAATATTTATTAACACATTATAGAAAGGGGTTGATTCCTTTAAGTATATGTTTTATAGCTATATGGATGCAACATGTTTTAATGAAGAATAGTGTTAATATTTAATGACTTAATTTTTTAATATTTTTATTACTGATTAATTAATGTTCCTTTGTTAATAAGGATATCTGTTAGTAAATTTATCAAGGAAACTGAGATAGTTACCTCCTTGAATTTATGATTACTTTATTTCAATATAACAGTTATAAATGATGAAATCATTTGCATGAAGGAAACTGTCATACTTTCACAATCTTATTACTCAACAATGATTTGTTTAATAGTCTTGCTTTGCTTAAATTTTTGATTTATTTTTGTTTTGTGTGCTAGAAAATGGAAATTGTTGCTTAATTTTATTTTACAAATGGTAGGCAATTACTTTGACAACTACCAATGATTAAGTTGATCACTGAATAAGAGACCTTAATTTCATCTCTTTAAAAGGTTTACATTGAGTATCCAATAAAAAAATTATCCCCAGACTATTCATACTAACAGTTTGCTGGATAATTTTCATCAACTGGACAAAAGCTGTATAGGCAACTGAAAAGAAGGCCCCTAGTTTAAGAATCACCATTATCATCAGTTCAGTGAGCATGTCTAATTAAAGATTGATGTGAGAGAACTCAGCTTACTGTGAGTGGTACCACCTCTGGGTAGGTGGTCCTGAATGCTTTAAAAAGCAAACTGAGCATGTCACAGGGAACAAGCCTCTATTAGCTTCTGTTTCAAAGTCCTGCATTGAGTTTCTCCCTTAGTTTCTTTTGATGATGACCTGTGATGTGGAAATGAACTAAACAAACTTATATAAACACTTTCCTCCCATGTTGCTCTTGATCAGTGTTTACCACAGCACCAGAAAGTAAACAAAGACACAAAGCTTGAAATACATCAAAATTATATATCTTTTTTTAAAGCAAAATTGATACTACTTTAAAAATTAGTCATTTGTGGATTGTATCTGGAGCACCCTCTTGCATCCCTACAAAGTGTACCTCCCATGCTTTGAAAGCCTTCAGGTGTGTATGATCAACTCTGAGGTCAGGACGTTGAAGAAGAAAAGAGCAAGTTCATACTAGTTCTTAAAATATCAAATACATACCACTTTCAGCACCTATTTTAAATTTATTCTTATTGTAATATATCTTTCAGAGAACAAACCATCATGATTTATGTAAACACAGGCTCCTTATCCTAATATCTTGTCTTTCATCCAATCCGTGAACACTATCCTGAGTTCATTTTAAAAAGTGCTTATAGAAAACCAATCCAGTAGCATGCATTAAGTGATGTAAAAATTGCCTTGAAATCCTGTGTTTTTACTATATTAAAAATACTATTTTCCTTTCTTTTTGCTAAACTAAATTTGAAAGAAAAATATACCTCCCATAGTGGAAAATAGGAATAGTTATGAAGATCATATAGTGTGTATCAACAAAGGGATTGAAAATGATTTGTGTTGAACCTTTCTTTACAAATATGATTTGGGATTTCAACAAAGGCATATTGCAAATATCACCTAGTATATTCTGCAAATGTTACTTTTCTACCACAGAAAAGCTCAGTCCAAATATGATTGGGATAAAAAGGAACCTTTTGGGAATAGCTCATAAATGACATTTTAGACTTTTCAGTCTTGATAGATTTTGATATTGAGTCTGAGAACCATATTGTTGTATTTGTAAATAAGGTTCAGTTCTAGTTTTATATAACTGGTAAGCATTCCCTTTTAAGAGTCTGGAAATTGTTGCTTTTCCCACGAAAGTCTGTATTTCATTATTGAACTATAATAAGTTTTAAAACTTTTGACCAGCGGCCCTGAAATCCTAACTATTCCTGTGGGCATACTGTGGATTTCAGTGAAATCAACTTTGCAATGAAACTTCTTAAAGAATTCTTCAGCTGGATGTTTTATCTTCTTTTCCTGACCTCTGTGTCATTAATACACTCGCTATCACTCTCACTGCTAATAACATGAATGTGGAAAACTACTAGACTTTTTTATTATTATTTTTGCATTTACTCTCAAGCTTCATTATTGTATCTTCATAATAACGACATCAACCACAAAATTCACTCAATAACATATTTCAAATAGTTAAATATAATAATACAAAAATTAAATAAATAACTTTATTTTTTATTTTAAGTTATTTGTTCCTTCTACATGCCAACCACAGTTATTTCTCCATCACCTCCTCCCAGTCTCCCGAACCTCCCCCACAACTCAAGCCCCATGCACTCATCAGAAAGTTTAAGCCTTCCCATGAGTAGTAAACAAAGCCTGACACATCAAGTTGAGGCAGAACCAAGCCCTTCCCCCCTGCCTCAAGACTGTGCAAGGCATCCCACAATAGGGAATGGGCTACCAAAAAGCCAAATCACCTGCCAGAAATAGAGCAAACCACACAACTGTCACAGATGCAGAGGGCCTCATTTGGTCCCATGCAGGTTTTCCAAGTGAATAATTTTAAAACCATGTTGTATCTAATGAGAACATAAGATCTCTTTTCACATATCACTTTAATTTATAAATTTATTCATTCATATTCTGTTGCCATTTTATTAAATTAGAACAAATTTATTCGTTCATATTCTGTTGCCATTTTATTAAATTAGAACAAAAAGTGATTTATATTTTAGAAAATCAATAAAATTTAGAATAAACTAAAAACATTTCACTAATTTAAATTATTTGAATCATTTAAGAAACTGAGGCTTAGGTTCATCAAATGAGTTAACAACCTTGCTATTCTTATATTAGAATGTCTTATACTGTAGGTGGCTTTGGTAGTGACTCAGAGATAATACTCAAGAAGCATAATAATATGCCGTTAAAATCAACAAAATAAAAAAGGTCTTAAAAACATAGTCTCTTATCCATGTAAAATTTTACTTACTATACATTTCATTGTTTATAATGGTTCATAACCATGATTTATTAGCACTACTGAATAACTATTTTCCCATATAACGCTCACATTATTATATTTTAATTCATTAACAAAAGATAGAAGTTGTGGAAACCTCAAAGCAATTTACTTTACAACCAATATGGTTCTCCCTCTGGTTAAGACTTTGCTATTTCTATTAAACAAAACACAAATGCCCCATGTTACAGAGCGGCAATCTATTTCACTGAAGATGTCAATCTTGTCCAGAAACATGCTCACAGACAGATTTAAATAATATTTAAACAACTTCCTGTGATGGTGACAGCTCATTTAGGTTGGCACATAAAATTAACCATCATAGCATGTAAAGAAGACAGGCAGTTCCCTAATTTGGTTGCCAGGAGAGTGTCAGTATCTACACAATGAAGAAAACATTAGGTTGAGTGCTCAATCTTCTCTTATCCCCTTAACATAAGCTGCAGCACATGCAGCAATAGCCATGATCCGGAACCACGAAAGCCAAAGAAATACATTCATATGCACACATATGAGCATCACTGCCCCCCCCCCCCCGCATATGGATGTTCCCTGTAGTCAATGAACCAAGAAACATTATAAAATCAATAGTTATCCACAGACTAGGATTTACGTTTTCATATGTATCAATAGGTTTGAATACTGAAAAGATCGACAACCCTCCACCCACCTTTCAGAATCTAGAAGTAGAATTGTAATTCTTTTACCTGTTAGTGTTCTTGGGGATGGATAGTAGAGTTGGATTTCATTCTTCCCCTCATGCAAACAGCTCCTTCCAGGAATAGAGACAAGAATATGGGGTAGAAAGGGGATATTATATTTCATTGCCACCCCCATGTTTTATATAATGTGACTACAGCAGTCCTTCCATTATTATTATTATTATTCCCAAATTTATTAAATTTCTGAAAGACAGTGGTCTGTGAGATTCATATTAATCCTAAATAATGTGTAAATCAAAGTGTTGCTG